>NC_139031.1:91456469-91946158 GCF_964662115.1 Mustela nivalis
GCAAATGCCCCTCTTGTCTTTGCGAATCCCGGCAAGCCAGTGTGAACTAGGGGAGGATCGGGATAAATCAGGCTGTCGGAAGACCACGGAGAAACACGCGCGGGCTTCCCGAGTCATCGTTAGAGCACAAAACACCACCGCAACGACAATCACAGTAATGACAGGCCGGCACCGGCAGTGAGTGACGGACCAGGGGCAGGAAAGCCATGTTTGCTGAGAACAGTCCCCTCCATCAGGTCGACAAGGGCATGGGAGCACATAGGGGCCCCCACTAGGTTTGAAAGCAGACCCCACGTTCTGCTCATGAAACACGAGAAAACAACCCCAAACCATGGCCACGTGAGCCCGAAGGCCACGGACAAGGCCTGGGCCCTGCCTAAGCCAAACTCGAATCTGGCATGAGAGTCAGTAAATGAGCTAAAGAAAGGCACTGGTATTTAACTGTGTATATTAAGTAAGATTTTTGTAAGTTTCTGGAGAGCAAGGGGGATTCATCAATGAAGTGATTCTGCGTCCCCGTCCACAGGTGTGAGTGAGTCCGCATCCACTCCAGCCGGTGCGTGCCGTCCCATGCCGACTGTGGGCACTGCCTGGTGCCTCATGCGGGCTCCGGGCCCCCAATAGATGTATTCACATGGGGCCTGTGTAGGACCCAGAGCCGGGCTTCCGGCCAGGGTGAGCAGACAGGGCCGGCTAAGCCCCTGCTGTCTGGGAGGAGCCCCCTCTCTACCGCGTAGACCTTTGACTCTAAGCACCCTGGACCCCAGCGTCAGTGAGCTTAGGGAAAGCTGGAGGAAACCAGCCTAATGTCCTCACATTTAGAAATGGAAGAGTTAACCTCAGAAGAAAAGCTTGAGGCTACTTGTAAACAAGAGTATGTTGCTTTCTTTCTGGGTTAATTATTAGAAATACAGGAAAGACAAGTTAAAATAAAATAAAATAAAATAAACGGCCTCTCAAAGGGTAAAGAGTAAAGAAGGGTTTATAATTACTTGTGTATCTAAATAGATAAAATCTGAATGGACCTTCCAAATTTCAGGAGACTACAGTTTCCACTTTTTGAGAAATGCAAGATGAAACCAATGTGTTGCGGGGATTTCTATGACTAATACTAAGCAATTTCAGATCAAGGACAGAGATGTTTTCTGTTGCTGTCAATTGTGCATTCGCAAATCTGTTACGTGCAAAAAGTGTTTGTCCTTTGCTGAAACTGCCTCTTGAGGCTAGGAAATGGGTGTGGGGCCTTTGGAGCATAGGACCCCAGAGCTCCTGTCCCTCCGAGTTCTGCTCCCACCTTCCGTCATGAAGCCCCTGTAACAGGGTTCAGGGCTGACTCAGATGCATGTCACTGTCTGTGCCATGGGTGCCCTCAGGGTCCAGGGAAGCCACTTTTCCCCTATCTTTTAGCTGAGCCTTGAGCCAAGAGAACTGTCACCCCTGTACTTTCAGACCAGAGAACAATTTGTTCGAATTTCCCTCTAGGAGAGCCCATCGGAAAAGCGTGTGGTGGGGAGCTCTCTCACAAACACCATGACAGTAAACGAACAGCTGGTTGTCTTGTACATGTCTTTTGCCATCGGCGGGGGGGAGCCGGGGTTCTCAGATGTTCTCTTCTCTACCATCGTTCGTGGAAGGAATGTCGGTTATGGAAACGGAAGTGGACAGGAAGCCAGCATTTTTTTTTTTTTTAACAGTGAACTTGAATGAAGGATGAAGCATGTGAGTCACATGACAGTGTTCAGCCCTTTAACCGCAGCGCATCCGGGCTCACTAGGCGTCGTGAAAACCAGAACATCTGCAACAAAATATTGACGCCATGTCAGCCCATCTTGGGAAGTACTGACAGTCTGCCCAGGGGGTGGGAAGTGGCACGTGGATTCTCAGAGCTTTCTAGGTACACCGCCCACGATGCTGGCAGTGGGAGCAGGCGTAGTCTTCTCAGCATCCAGTCAGAGCCCCGAGCAGGTTTTCACCCTCGCTTAGGGTCGCACTGTCAGGTAAGAGGCGGAGATGGTCTCTGGTGCTCAGTCCTGGTCCAGGACCTTCCACCTGCCACAGAGGCTCCTCTTCTCTCCTCTGTCGGCAAGACTCAGGCTCCCAGAGTCTGTTTTGATGCGGAAACAAACAGACACACAGACACATGAAGTGCTACCATTCCGTTTTCTGGATGACCACACAAGAGCCATTTCTCCCTACAGTTCTCATAGGGTTCTGAGTATCAGAGATGAATGCCGGCCACGAAGCCCCTGTTTCTAGCAACCATGACTGCATTCCAAAATTTGGAACCTTCCTGTTTTTACAACAGCTTTCTGAGATGTGGCTCACGTCTGGTACACATCAGCCACACCACGTACAATTCAGCGGGGACACATTGGTACAACACTGGTATATCTAGAGCTGGGCAGCTGTGGCCATGATCAACTTGAGAACACTTTCGTCACTCCAAAAAGATACACTGTACCTACTAGCTGTCACTCCCCTTCCCCCCGCCTCACTCCTCACAGCCCCAGGCAACTGCTTGTCTATTTCTGCTTCTGTAGATCGGCTTCTTCTAGGCATCCTGTATAAATGGAATCACACTTCCTTACAGCACACAGTGCTCATCACAACAGGTGCCCTCCTTCATCCCTACTACCTGTTTCCCCATCTCCCAGCCATCTCCCCTCTGGTGACCAGCACTGTGTTGTCTATAATGAAGAGTCTGTTTCTTGGTTTGTCTCTCTCTCTCCCTGTTTGATTTTTGTTGTTGTTGTTTGTTTCTTAAATAACACATATGGGTGAAATAAACTAAAAAATGGATTGAAGATCTAAAGTGAAGCCTGAAACCATAAAAATCCTAGAAGAGAACACAGCAATAATTTCTCTGACATCAGCCATAGCAATATTTTTCTAGATATGTCTCCTGAGGCAAGGAAGACAAAAGCCAAAATAAGCTATTGGGATTACATCAAAATAAAAAACTTCTGCACAGAGAAGGAAACAGTCAACAAAACTAAAAGGCAGCCTACTGAATAGGAAAAGATATTTGCAAATGACATATCTGATACAGGGTTAGAATCCAGAATCTATAAAGAATTTATACAAGTCAACAGCCCCAAACCAAATAATCCAACTTAAAAATAGGCAGAAGGCATGAACAGATATTCTCCCAAAGAAGACATCCAGATGGCCAACAGACACACGAAAAGATGCTCAATGTCACTCATCATCAGGGAGATGCAAATCAAACTCACAATGAGATACCACCTCACACCCGTCAGAATGGCTAAAGTCAACAAGACAGGACACAACAGGTGTTGCGACGACGTGGAGAAAGGGGACTGCTCATGCACCATTGGTGGGAATGCAAGCTGGTGCAGCCACCGGGAAAACAGTATGACGGGTCCTCAAAAAGTTTAAAATAGAATTACTCTACAATCTGGGAATTGCACTTCTGGGTATTTACCCCCCAATACAAAAATACCTAATTTGAAAAGACATATGCACCCCTGCCTTTTCAGCCACGTTACCGACCATAGCTACTATGGTTGGTATGGAAAGAGCCCAGATGTCCATTAACAGATGAATGGATAAAGATGTGGTGTATGTGTGGAATAATATGGAACCACAAGGAATGAGCTCTTGCTGTTTGCAACATCATGGATGAAGCTAGAGAGTGTGATGTAAGTGAAATAAGTCAGAGAGGAGAATTAGGAATCCTTGAGAATGAGTGAAGGGCAGGGCTGGGAGAGCCCTCTCCACTGGTAGTTGATGGTGAGTGAGCCTGAGCAGACAGGGAGACAGACCATCACTGTGGAAATGGCCCCTTTGCAGAAAGCGCAGCTCAGAAATGTGGCCACTGTGATGTTCGACCTCAAGATTAAAATGGTTACTTTAACTCCATTTCATTTTTAAGTGAAGTCCGTGCTTTTCCCACATTTCATCATGAACAACTTTGAGTTAGTGAAAGCCCACGGAGCATGGTCAGACTGAGGTCATGTCCTCACTCGGAGGTAACTAGAGACTGCTGCGACGGCCAGGAGGAGCTGGGTCACTGAGCTCCGATTTGGCCCCCGGCCTTCAGAGTGGAGGGCACAGGACCTTGGGAGAATAGAAACACCTGACTGGGCTGGGACCCTGGGAAACAGTGTGCTGACTGCAGGACATCCCAACGGGGAGAAGGGCCATCTGGCCCCGGAGAAAGGGTGAATCCAGCAAACTAGGGATTTGGGAAAAATTCATTTTTCTCTGTTTCCATAGTAACATTTCCAAACAAGTTTCCATTGTTTTTGTTTTATTAGTCGGTATGAATTTCAGCCTAGTATATTTTGATTAGGTACAAATTATATCATGAAGATGAACGCTTGTTTGAGTTTTTAAGGTAAGTACAGACTCTCTAATTCTGACCAAAGTTAAACAAGCTAAAAATAAAGCAGACCAACAAAAAGGCAAGTAACCGCATGGCCCGAAGTGCTTTACTCCGTTCCGAACAGATAACGGGAGTCCCTCTGACTTGAGTGACTCAGCGGTGTTTTTCACGAAAGGCAACAGTGAGATCGCGGGCAGTCCAGGAACTTTGAAAAATTACCCCAGTCAGAAAGCTTACATAGCTTTCCACACGGCTTTTCCATCCTGAGCTCTCATAGCATAAACCTGAAAATTCCCTATCTCAACATACCCAAGACAATTGAGAAAATAGCATTTCGAGGACCATTTCCCATGCCATTTAATTGTTTTCAATTATGTATGCGGACTCAGAATGAACTCGTTTTTGTGGAGAAGATAAATGAGCATGTGATTCAGTATCATACATGACCAGCAGAGCCTTCCTACAGTTTCCTCGAGACACTCAACATGCTGGAATTTATCATCCTCATTTGTAAAATGAGAGAATGGGTCCTATTATCTTTGGAGGTTTTCCCCAACACAAACAGCACAGGAACAAGGGACACTGCCCCGATTCAGTTCTGGGATCTAGGGTCACACCATAGAAGGGGAAAGTACGATAACATAAAACTGTTTTGGATCTGTGCAAGAAAGTTCATTTACTTAGCCACCAAAAATATCATTGCTCAGTGACAATCCTGCCACTTAGCAGGAATTCCCTGGAAATGGATTCATAATAATAATCAGTTCCAATGTATTTTGAAATTTGGACCTACATCAAAAAATAAAGCCTCGATGTTTTATTTTTATTTTAGTTTGTTTTCCTTTTTTGCCCCTATAAACAATGATGATGGGCACACAGCACAGCCTGGTCAGGAAGAAGATCCAAATAGTTCTCTTAACATAGTTTAAAGGCTGTTATACCAAAGAAAGCTGGGATGGAGTTGTGTCGCCCCAGGCATAAAACCCAGAACCTACTAGAAGGTCTCATAGGATTTTATGGGAGGAGTGTAGGAGTAAGAAGTCCCCCACAGTAGAGGTATCAACACTGGAGGGGCCGATCTTGAGGATCCTGGGAGAGACGAGAACCAGAATCTAAAACTTGCCTGGACACCCGATGGCAATGGCACCAGACATTGACATTGACCATCATGTAGCTGTTCTGAAATGTCCAGTTACCAATGGTTTCACATTGCCTCAACAAATACGCTTCAGTCCTCCAGGAATTCTACCAGGTTCCAGGAAAGATTGTAAGCATTGCTGGTACCAAGATGAAGAAGTGAAGAGCTATGTTTTTGAGGGACTCCTTAGGAAAGACAGAGAGGAAGTCACACTGATAAGTAATTGGACCCCATTGCATTAGGGTCTGGAATATTCTCATCAGCCTTCCCCAAGCCTGTATACTGATGGCAAGAAGCTTGTGTGGCTCTCTTGGTCTTTGGAGCATATCTTCTTGTGTTACTTATTCTCCACATCTAAATTACCAGCTGAGCTGAGTGCCTGTCCATCAGACAGGGTGTTTCTTGGACTGGACTTCAGTGTTGTCTACAGGACAAGAACAGCATCAAATGCATTAAGAACCACTCACCAAATAGTTCCCATTAGCTGATGGAGAGCACTGAATTCCTTCCAGGCATTCAAAATGAGGGTATACAGAGGAGACACTCTCTGGGGTGGGACTTTGGAGGACTTGCAGACTCGCCAGGGAGGAATGAACCTGTAGGTAGAAGCAGAGTTGGAGAGAAGCTGTGCACCTTCAGACCTGCAAGTCTGTGATGCCCACCTCTGAGCTGGGACTTGGGAAACTGAGCGACAAGTGGCAGAGCAAGGAGGAAGGTCCAAGTCATCTGATAAAGACAGAATGTCACGCTAGGTCGTTTCAGCTTCAGATTCTAGTTAGTGCCTGCACCTTAGGATCGAGTGGTAATCGTTTAATTAAAAATTTTATAGCAAAGATTTAGACTCACCGGCAGTTTTAAGACGTAATGCAGAGAGGTCCTGTATGTTACACCTTTGCTAGTTTCTCCCAAGGATACACATTTATTCTTCCGCTCTTATCTTTGGAGCTACTCTAACAGGACCCCTTCATCTTACCACCTCCTATACTCCACACTTGGTCACACCAGGATTTGCCACACCTATCCTGTGATCCTCTGATCTCTCTACCCAAAAACCCTTCTCCTTTGTGTCCTGCTCCCCACCGTTGTTCCCCAACACCACACTATCTCAAGTGGAGAGTCAGGCTTAATACTGAGCGCAGCGAATCTCCCACTTATGTCTCCCCTGCAGGCTTGCCTGTGGCTCTCAATATAAAATAGGTCACTTATCTCTGTCTACAAAAGCCCTTACTGGACTTTATAGGAATACCATTGTCCGTAGGTCATTTTGGGGTGGAATTTACATCTTCACTATGTTGAGTCTTCTAGTCAACAAGTATTTACTCGGATGTCCTTCGATTTCTTTTCTTACTACTTTGTGGTTTGCTTCTAAATATTCCTCTCTTTTTTGTGTAATGATAAATGTGATTACATTTTTAAAATCTCAGCACCATATGTTCATTGCTAGTGTATAGAAATGCCATGAGTTTTCTTATGTTTATCTGGTATCCTGCAACCTTGCCGAATTCACCCATTAGTTCTTCAAGGATTTTTCTAGAGTGTTTGTGATTTTTCTACTTAGACAATCATGCCATCTGCAAATAAAGATCCATTTTTCTCACCTTATTGCAGTGATGAGGATATCCAGTATGAAACTGAGGAAGGGTGATGAGAGTAGGCGTTGCCATTTTGTTTCCAGTCTTAGGGAGAAGGCTTGGATCTTTGGTATTAAGTGTGATGTTCACTGTAGCATTTTGGAAAGCACTCTTTATCAAGTTGAGGTACCCCTGCCAACAGCCAAGACTTCCCTGCTGACAGTTTTCACTATGAATGGATTTTAGATTTTGTCAAATACTCTATCCACATGACAGATAGGATCATGTGATTTTTGTTTCTTTCATTGACCTGTAGGATTACAGTAACTCTTCCTAATGTTGAACCAGACTTACAGGCTTGGAATAAATCCCATTTGGTCGTGGTGTGTAACTCTTTTTGTACATTGTTGCATTTGATTTGCTAATGTTTTGATTTTATTAATCTATGTTTATGAGAAACGTTGGTCTGCTATTTTATATTTTTGTAATGTCTTTATCTTGGGTTGGGATTAAGATAAAGCTGTCCTCTGTCCTCATAGAATGAGACAGTGTTTTGTCTACTTTTACTTTCTGGAAGCAACTGTGCAGAATTCATATCATTGCTTCCTCAAATCTTTGGGAGGATTCACAAATGAAATGACATGATGCTAGTGTTTCTTAAACATGTATTAATTGTCTATTTAATTTTAATAGATGTAGGCATTTTCCATTTATCTCTTCCTCCTTGTGTGAGTCTCGAGAGCTTGTCTTTAATTATACTTGAAGTATGGAGCCCATCACAGTGTTCCTCCTGTCTACAAGGTCTCTCATGAAAGCCTTCTTTCATTCCTAATTTCAGCAATCCATGGCTTTTCTCTTTCTGCTTTATCAGCTGTGTTAGAGATTTGTCTCTTTTGTTGATATTATTAAAGAACAAGCTCTTTCCTTCACTGATTATTCTCTATCATATTTCTATTTTAAAAATTTATTAATCTCTGCTCTTATTTTTATGATTTCCTTCCTCCTGCTTACTTTTGGTTTATTTTGTTCTTCTCTTCTTGGTAAGAATTTTGATTATTTGAAACTTTGCTCATTTCTTAGGTAAGCATTTAATGCTATAAATTTATCTTTCAATAATGCCCTTCATTCCACAAATTTTGATGTGTGTGGCTTTATTTGTATTCAACTATTTATTTATATGCTTATGAAAGAGAGAAAGAATGAACGGGAGGGACAGAGAAAGGGGGAGAGAGAGAATCCCAAGCAGACTCCCACACAGAGCCCAACTCAAGGCTGAGTCTCATGACCCTGAGATCACGACATGAGCCAGAATCAAGAGTTGGATGCTTAACTGACTGAGCCACCCAGGTGCCCCTCAACTCTATGTATTTTTAATTATTTTTCATATTTCTGTGACCCATGGATTATTTAAAAGAGCATGGTTTAATTTCCATATGTTCAGACGTCTTCTTGTTTGCTATTGATTTCTAGTTTGGTCAGAAAACACATAATGCAGGGACGTCTGGGTGGCTCAGTTGGTTAAGCAGCTGCCTTTGGCTCAGGTATTGATCCCAGTGTCCTGGGATCAAGTCCCTCCTTGCTTGGCGGGGAGCCTGCTTCTCCCTCTGCCTCTGCCTGCTACTCTGTCTGCCTGTGCTCACTCTTGCTTCTCTCTCTCTGACAAATAAATAAATAAAATCTTAAAAACACATAATGCAGGATTTCAGTTATTTTAAGTATATTGAGATTTATTTAATGGCTCCAGATATGGTCTGCCATGGTAACCCCTGGAGTGGAGGGGGGTGTCTGCCCTGATGTTGTTACGTGGAGAGTTCTGTAGGTCACTTACATCCTGATGACGTGTTCAACTCCCCTACCTTCTTGCTGGTGGCTTTGTTAAAGATGCCCCAGCTGTAGACTCATCTCTTTCTGCTGCTACGTCTGTCAGCTGTGTTCCCTGGGTGGGAGGCTCTGGTGGTTGGTGTGTACACATTCCGACCACTGTGTCTCCCTGGTGCCTTACATTCTTACAACACAATGTGATGTCTGCTTGGCCTCAGTCACTTTCTTATGTGTCAGGTCTACACGGAGTCACCCCTGCTTTTTCCAGATTAATGTTTGTATGGTCTATATCCTTTTTGTGTCACTTTCCAACGACCTCTGTTGCTGAGTTAGAAGTGAGAGAATTTAAGGGGAATTTAAGGTGAGATCTTTTATTTGGTGGTTTTCTGCTCTCATTGAATATACCCTGCCCTTTAGTTGGTATATTTAGACCATTTATGTTTTCAGTGAAGTTTTGATATGATAGTGCGGAAGTCCCACAATTTATTGTCTCTTTTCTCTCCTTATCCTTCTTCACTCTGTCTTACTTTCACCTCCGGTGAGTCACTTAATGCTTGTAGGAGTCCATCTTGACTTATTCGTAATGATTTTGAGAGTATCTCTCCACAGAGTAGTCACCGTCATTGCCCTGGGGATTGTAAAATACGCACATATCTTATAATATTTCCCCGATATCACAATTTTACCACTGCAAGGAGACTGTAGACAACTCATCTTTATTTAGGTCCCTTTACCTTCCCCATTTAAAATATCCTTGTTGTGGGTATCATGTGGCACTGAAACCATCGCTGGGGTTGAGTGAGTGCCTGAGGGTGTTCTGTGGGACACACTACACACTGCACTCTCTCCCCCATGAGCCCCAGCATCCGTGCCAGAACCTTCCAACCATGTTCCCTCTGTTGGAAGGATGCCCATCAGCCATATTGGAGGACACAGCTGCTGATGGCTTAGTTCCCTCCGCCTGAGATTCACTCCCTTTCCCTTCCGTTCCTGAAGAATGGTCCCTAGACATGAATCAAACTGACACTTGTTTCCCTCTAGCACTTAGAGGAGGGTATTATGTCTCGTTCCTCCTCCCCTCCATGGTCTCGATGAGAGATTGGATGCCCTTCCAGTCACTGTTCCCTGCAGGTAACGTGCTGGTCATCTTTGGTTGCTTTCAACTTATTAGCATTTTATTTTATTTTTTAAGATTTTATTTATTTATTTGACGGAGAGAAGTCACAAGTAGGCAGAGAGGCAGGCAGAGAGAGAGAGAGGAGGAAGCAGGCACCCCACTGAGCAGAGAGCCCGATGTGGGCTTCGATCCCAGGACTCTGGGGTCATGACCTGAGCAGAAGGCAGAGGTTTTAACCCACTGAGCCACCCAGGTGCCCCCACATTTTCATTCTGAAGTGCACTGGTGCACATTCCTTCAGAGTCTGTCAGTCTGGGATTTGCTCTGCTTTCCCAGGTTTTAGAAGTTTGTCTCTTTTGCAAAATTTGGGAGGTTTCCAGCCTCTGTTCTAAGCAATTGTACCCTGGGCCCTCTCCACTTTCTGTCCTTCTGGCACGGATGCTGGGGCTCATCGGTTATGCCCTCCTGTCCCTAAGGTTCTGCTCAGACCACAGTCTGCTTCCATCCAAACATTCGTCCCTAGGCTCGCTGACCCTGCTGCTCTTGTCTCCACTCTGATGGACCCATGAAGGGAGGCTTGCCTTTTACTTCCATTATTGCTTATTTAAGTTCTATAATTCCATTAGAGTCCTTTAAACTATTTTTATTTCCTTGCTGATGGTTTGCAATTTTAATTTATTCATTTTTTTGCATTTGTTTCAAGAGTCTCTCTGATAGGTTGTCAAGCATTTTTGAAAGCTGCTTTAATACCTCCGTCCGATCATTCTAACACCTGACTTGTGTTGGCAGTGGCATCGCTGAAACCCACAATCTCAGAACCTCTATGGAGAGCCATTCAGGGTAGTTTTTGGTATGAAAAACAGCCCTTGAGCTCAGTCTGTAGGGACCTATTGCATGTTTGGACAAGAAGGAAGGAGGGTGCACCCTATGCATCCATACAGTGGGTTGTGTGGGCTCCTCCAGGGACTAGGAGGGCAGAGCCAGAGCTGGGACCTGGGAGCGCCCCTCTCCCGCACCTGCTGGCTGCAAGCGCCTGGCCCTCGGTTCCCCTGCTGGACACCTCCTCATCAGCAGAAGCAATCCGTCATGTACCAAAGGTTGGGCCAAAATGAATGTGAGGGCAACACGTGCCCAGTGTGTCCAAGCAGGAATGCACATTCTTAGGGAACTCTGCCCTTTGCTACTTCTTTTCTGAGTTCCTTAAGTGCTGTCCATTGGGTGTGGTGTGTGCTGGACGAGGACAGTAAACCCTAACAGTGGCTGGCCTCCCAGGCCTTCCACAGATGAGCTGTGGTCACAGCAGAGCATCACGAAGCCTACAGGGCAGTGTCATCCTTAAAACAGAGGCTCTCCCAGAGCATGCATGTTCCAGTGCGGGCCCACCGAGGGCGAGGGCAGAGCAAGGGTGCAGGGACGCCCCCCCCAAGTGGCCCTCGCCCTGCCCCGCCCCGCCCGCATCTCCACCAGGCTCAGACCCCAGACCTACACTTCCCCAGGGCCTTCTGGCACCGTCTCTCCGCGGCCAGCGGTCACCTGGAGCTCTAGTCTGACACATTTTCTCCAGATTCATTCCTCTCTGTTCTTTCTTTCTTTCTTTCTTTTTCTTTCTTTCTTTTTAAACCACTATTGGGCATGTTTTATCAGGGCCCGAGTATTCACCTGGCTGCTGCTGTCAGCTTGCCTGGCCTCGTCTTGGCTGTGCGGGGCAGCCGATCCAAGGCCGAGCCCCCACCCACCTCCTGATCTGAGCCTCACACACCAAGTCAGGACCCCCTGCCCTAAATCCCCCCGGGGCCAGTACCAGACAACTAGAGACCGCCCCTCCTGTTCAAAGCCCACTGGAATTTTCAAATGAGCTGATCCCGAATTGTTTACTCTGCCTGCTTTGCTTTTCCTAGGAAAACCCAGTGCAGACTCTGGGCTGTGCTCTCCCCGGGTCCCTTGGGCTGCTGACCAACCTGGGGGCTTCTCCGTACCTAGAGCATCTTCCTGGGATGGCCTCACACTCTCCGTGCCCTCGGTGAGGCACCTCCTCAAATTAAAATCCCACAGGGAGAAGTGAGACTCCATGCCCTTGGGTCCCCCTAGGACAAGGTTTATGATGGAGTGTGTCTGAATTTGGAAATGTAATCCAGATTACATTACAAATGTAATCCTCGCCAAACGTGGCTGTGTGGACTGGCTTGACTCTCGCCCACAGCCTCTCTGAGGCAATAGTAACTCCTTGCCCACCGTCCAAACAAGACGAGACCCCACTGTCAGAAACAAACAACGTCTGTCACCCTGACCGAGGAGGTCACAGGAGACATCTGTCTTATTTACCGCTGTGGCCGGGCACCACTCCTGCCACGAGGTCAAAGGTGGGGGTTGCCTAGTAGCACAGAGAAGAGGGCGAGCCACGAAGCCACCCAGACTGTCCCCAGCAGCAGGAGGGATTGGGAACCAATTTTGTGATCAGTGTGTGGTCAGCTGTGGGATCTCACAGCTCGGTGGCTGTTCTGTGGTGGCATTAACTGTCTGACTTCCCAGCTCATAAACATAGCAGTGACGTGGGACCAGGTTAGACCAGGCTCAGAGTCTCTGTGGGGTTTCTGACTGCCAGGGCCGCACCCAACATGGCTGCCACCTGCTCCAGTAGGGACCTGCCCTCTCCTCCCTCCCTCCAGACCCAGGGAGGGCACCATCCCAGCATGTGAGCTCCTTGTCGAGTACACACCACACACACAACACGCAACTAGTACAATCAATGATTCTGTGTGTGCTTGTGTGTGTGCATACATATGGAATGTGTGTATGTGTGTTTGAGTGTAACATATGAGTCTGAGGTTGTGCGGAGTGCTAAGTGCGTATAGGTGAGTGCATGTGCATGGAGTTTTATGTGGCTGTGCATATGTGTGTATGCGATATGTGTATGTGAGTGCACAAGTGTGTGTGTGTGCAGGTGTATGTGTATATACAAGAGTGTGCATTGTGGTGTGTGTGCACAATTGTACGTGTGTGTGGACGTATTACAGGAGTGTGCGTTGTGGTGTGTGCATATATGTGTGCGCCTGCGTGTGATATGTGTGTGCGTGTGTGTGCAGGAGTCTGTATTCTGATGTGTGTATATGTGTGCAAGTGGATGAGATGTTTGCTCATGTGTGTGCATGTGTGTGTACGGGGATGTGCATTAGGTGTGCGTGAGTGTGTGTGAGCATGTGTGCGTGTGCACTGGAGTGTGCATCATGGTATGCGTGTGCGTGTGCACAGGTGTGTGTGTGGTAACGCTCATCTTCCCTGTGGCTCTTAGGAAAACAGCGTGCTCAGAAGCTGCCAGCGGTGATGAGGATTGTCCCTGGGAGTCAGGTGACCACCTGAGCCATCATAGCTCTTCTCAACTCCATTCTGGCTCTTCAGAAAGGCCATGCTAGAAATGGCTTTTCCAGAAAGTTCTCCCTCCAAGCAAAGAGACAGGAATCCTCTGTGTCTACTCTTGTGGCCAGTGCGGGAACCCCTAGCCCACTCGGGTTCTGACCACAACCACAGGGGATCCCAGACATGCCTCCCCCTGGAGACACGGGGACCTGTGAATTCTCTGCCCTGCACCTGGCTTTGTTTTGTTCTTTACTGATTGAGGCAGTCAAGGCGACTTAGTGGTACCTCCATGGCTTTCTAGAATCCCACCGTCCCCAAGCACCTGCCATTTTAAAGGAATGGCTCCTGAGAGCTTCTGCATGGCATCGTTAATCCGCAGATCAGGGGAGCAAGTCAGCAGCTGCAGGAAGGGTTCACTTAGACCAGCGCCCACACCCTCCTTATCTTCTTCTTGTAAATACCGCTTGATCTGCCTTGATTCCGGAAGTGGAGTTTATCACGAAGACCTTTGCTTTGGACGAAGACTGTTTGTGCTCAGTTTTGTACGGTTTCCAAGGAAAAAGTGAACAGGACTGCACAGGATTACTGTGGTTTTAAAGATGGAATGTCGCGTCTGCCCTCGTGAATCCACGTGGACAATCTCTGCCTGTGTGACCTTGTTGCTTATGACAGATGGCTTTGATTGTTACGCCTGCCCCAGACCTGGGGACCTAGAAAACCCACAAAGAGCTGGTGCGCTTGGATGTACCGCGTTGATTTTATTTGATGCACGAATGAGAAGACAGAAGCGGGGATTTCGGACATAGAAGGAGAAGCGCGTTCTCAGCACTAGAGCAGAGAGGCCCCGCCTCACTTCGGAGCCTCCCCTGTCACTTTCTCTCCTCAGAGACCCCTCTCTGTGCCACCTGCCCAAAGAGGGCTCTGCTCAGGGTCTTCTGATCACGTCTCTTCTCCTGAATCCCTTCAGTCCCAGAAAGCTTACCTCTCTCTCTCAGATGTCTGTTCCAAAGTCCATTTAGAGAGACGGACAGCTCTGACCTCGCCACATGGACCAGCCACCCTACCCCAGACCCAGCCCCCTCAGCTGCCAAAACCCGCTTCTCTTCCCCAGAGCTTTACCACCATCTGAACAAATACAGGTCTCTCCATTCCAAAATTGTGTTTTCTCCCTCTCTATTGCTGTATCTGTACACACAAGAGTAGCTCTGGGGGCCTTGAAGGCGTTCAGTGAACCTCTCCCCAATGAGTGTCCTGAATCTTCTGGACCCTGAGAGCCGCGGTTATTCTGGTCCAGACTGTGGCTGTAGCTCCCATGCACACTGAAAGTTGAAGAGTGGCATCAGGGCCGCTGCATACTGCAAAGTCACCACGACAAGGAATCTGACATCTCTGAAGGCAGTGATGGTTGTGTTTCCCCTCCTGGACCGTGAATGTGTCTTGTCTCAGAGAAGGCAGTGCACTGGGTGGACGGGGCAGGACCAACCCAGCAGAGTCATCATGTGGGAAACAGATACTCTAAAACCAGCTCTTTATGACCATTCCAAATGGGAATCAGTGTCGCTTGTAGGTTTTTAACCACACTAAGTTAGTGTCCAGTGGTTCACTGTAGCACCTTTGTGGCCTAAGGAAGCCAACAAGGTCGTGTCCATTGCCCCCAATCAACTGCTAAGTGAGGACCCCCTCTATATCTGGGTCACAAGAAGGTTCCCTCTAGATCCTACATCCGTCTTCAAGGCAATAATCGATGACGTGATCTTCAAAATCTCTGCCCTGTCTACAGAGCCAGGAAAACAATCTTCCAAAAATGCAAGTACCACCTCAGCTCTTTCTGTGTGGTGGGAGACCCTTCCTGTGGGTTTCTGTTTTCTTCCCAAGTGGCTCTGATGTCTCTTTGCCGGGACCTCCATGCTGCACATGCATGAGCATGCAGACGTGCAGACGTGCAGGCCAAAGTGAGACCTCCGCAGAGCAAGGCTTGCAAGGTCTCTCTTCGCCCAGCCCCAAGACACACCCTCCTCCCCCTCATGGGGTTCTCTCCTGGCCTCTTTGATCTCGAGTCATGTCCTGTCCCCGCTAAGTTCTTCTCGGGACTCAGCCTGGGTCACTGAGGGCAACTGGACAACAGTGATCTACAGGGGAAGGCCCAGATTTCTGAACGTAAGTACTTTGACACTAGTTGCCCAGAAAGATTTCTTTCCTGTACATACATTTTCTTATGCCCTGGGCCTCGGGGCCTGGCTGTGTGCATGGCCCGAGGACCCCTGAGGCCACGGCCTCCACACGGAATTGACGGAGCTCTGGTGTGCATCCCATATGAGCTACTTCCATGACCATGAAGTACTTTCTAGACCTCACGGCCAAGAACCCTGCCCTTCTCATCCTGTGGTGTCAGCACCTGACCTGATACCCAACCCAAGGAGAGGGACCCAGAATGGGAGGGAGATTCTTATCAGGAAGCCTGCGACTGTCAGAGGACGGGGCAAGAAATTCTGGAGTGAGCCTGGGATCGAGCGTGACTTCACCCATCAGACATGCGTGGGCCTGAGGCGGGATGTGCCCGTGACCCAGTGGGACGTGCTGGTGGCCCGGCACTGCCGTACAATGAGCCCGTTCATGGTACTTGGCCCAGCAAGGGGGAGGACACATTCCAGGGGCTGTCGTTCAGTCTTCTTATGATAGTACTGTTTTTTTCCAGCAGAAGCACGGAGGTCTCAGCATGTCATTCTAGGGTCCCACAAAGTCAGGGACCCTTCTCAAACACTCCAGGCCCTGGAAGGGCTGCACTCATGCCTCTACACACATCAAGGGATCTACGTCAAATGCACACCCACCACCCTTTTCCTGTGATGCTCGTGCTTCAAGATCCAGAATAGACATCGTCTCCTTTGAACCCGGGACCCCTGAACGAGTGGGCTCCCTCCGCGTGTCTAAGGGGACACCTGACCATCCTGTGCCCCCTCAGGGATGAGGCTGGTGACCTTACACAGAAATGTGGGGCTTGTGGCAGAGGGACGGAGGGACTGCCCTCCACGGAGACGGTGAGGACCAGATGAAACAGACTCCTGCAGGAGGGACAGGGGCCAAGAATTTAGACAGGGCCATTGCATCCTGCAACACGTGGGCAAAGAGGCTCATAGCCCCTTTGGGGAGGACGGGGGAGGCTGCCATCTTAGTCCAGACCATGAAGTCTCGATGGACGTCCTGACGTCGCCTGCCCCTCTGAGGGGCCTTCAGGACGCAGCTGAGGTGGGTTTCCCTGTTGACGACAAAAAATGACCTTGGCTTGGAGGTGGAGGGAGCCTGTGGCCAGTGCTGTCTGAGTCGGTGCGGGGGCCGGTCCAGTCTGGGCCTGGGGATAACGAAGAGCGAGGGACATTTCCACCATCGAGCAGCACAGAGACTTTTTCGGAAAAAAGCTATGTGATCACACTTGGGATGTTGTGGAAGCCACCCAGGACAGAGGACAGTGACCTCCGGGGTGAGGGGGGAACGGGAGGCCCCACAAAGTGCTACCAGCCTCGTTTTCACCGAAGGGGGAACGGAGGAGGACAGAGGCAGGTCTGCAGGGTGAAGGCGGAACTCAGGCCGGCCCTGGGTGAGGGAGCACAAGGCTCCTGTTGGAAATAGTGACCCTGACCCCTGAGCGGGACTTCCGTCCAGGGCAGCCCCTGGTGAGCTCTCTGGTCTCTGTGGGTTCCCAGGGCCACTCTTCAGCTCCTGATGCCCTTTTGGGGTAGAGGTTTGCTTCCTTCAGCTCCAGCGTGTCCCGTTCTCAGGACAATAATCAGAGTGGCCCGAAGAAGGGGTGTGAAGGGTGTAGGAACAAAGAGAGACTCTTGCTGGTGAAGTCGGTCACTGCGTGGGTGGGCAGGAAGGGCCGAAGCCGCGGCGCCTGTCCCCCCGGCGGTTTTCCTGAGCCGGCGGGCTGTCTACCAAGGCCGGGAGCCTGCAGACCAGCTGAACCCCTGCTGTCAGACAGGGCGACCCGTGGAGACCTGGCCCAGCACCCAGGCTTCTGGAAGGAATCAGGGGCCAGTGTGCAGAGCCCTCAGGACAAAACGGAAGCAGATCCTTCGTTCCTGTCAAAGGGCTTGCTCGTTCCTTTGTCCAGCAGCACGGCCCGAGTACGTGATGGTAGCTTCTCTCTTCACCTTTACACTGGCTGCGGGGATCCCTAACAGTGTCAGGCAGGGCTGTGCCTTCCGGGACCTCCTGGCCACTTGGAGGTGCATGACCATACATGGGGAGAAGTGTTTGACCCCTGCATCTCCGTGGATCTCTGGTTCTGCTTCCCATTGTCTTGCACTCCGTAGGTTGTAGGTGGAATGGTGGTATTTTGCAGATTAGAAAATCCTGCACCAGAAGCATCATGGAAGTCACCGGTGTTTCTCGGTCACTGGGCAAAGAGCCGACTTCCAACTCTTCCTTGAGGGCCTGCGCAGTCCCTGGGAGGGGAAGGTCTCCCTCACATACGTGGAAGCACAAGGGTTAACATGCAGCTGAGTTTAGAATGATGCACCCTGAAGTCAGTGAGGGTCCTGGTTTGGGGGTCCCTGGTCACCCAGGGGAGGGAGCTCCACGCAGGGAGGGGTGGGCAGTGCCAGCAGTGGGACTCGGTTGCTCCAGACAGAGCTCACTGAACAGAAACGATGGGTGTGCGGGGGGTGCCCCGTGGCGCCGGGAGGTGTAAGGAGGTCTGTGGTCAATTCTGAGAGCATTAGCTCCATTCTGAGAGATGGGAGCAGGCTGGGATGTGGGGAGCACGTGCAGAAAACAAGCGATCGGCAGCCAAGGCTCCAGTGGGGTCCGCCGCCCTGGGTCCCATCCGCTCCCTTGCAGGTGTGCGGGGCTGCTTGTCACCTGGAGCCATGAACAAGGTCGGTCCCACTGCTCTGTACGCCAGGTGGGCGCCAGGTGTGCAGGACCGCATCCCAGACCAGGCATCCCTCCTTCTCTTGGAAGACATCCAGCTCTGAAAACTCCCTTGTTCTAGGGCAGGCCATCCTGTATTCTTAGGAGGAATCACGACAGTGATAACATTTTTAGTCGCATGGATTTGGGACCAAGAAAAACAGACAGAAAGACGTGCCTTAGCATCTCGTCATCGTCCCAGGACTTGCTATTCCTAGACTCAGAATGGAGTAACTCAGGATTTGGGGTTTGTTAAAGTGTGCTGAAACATCCTAATGCTTTCCTGGTTTTGTAGGTGGAGGCCCACGCCAGGGATAGTGGGGAGCACCGTGCTGTTCTGGTTCTCCTTCCTCCGGCGCATAGACACAGCCTCTGGGAGCCGGGGAACAAGCGAGCAGGGTGAGTGGACCCCGAGGCCTCCCCACATCTCCCCAAGAACCCAGGAGTGACCCACAGTTCACAGATTCGGCTCCAGAGTGGGGGCGTCTGCAGAGGGGAGGCAGAAGGATTAAGGACCACACATAGGAAATGCACACGTCCTATACTTCGAATGTTTTTTTCCCCTTTTTACGTACAATCCCCTCAAAACTGACAGTGATTGAACGGAATGACATCACTGCCTCTTTCCCTCAAATCCATGCAGTGTTTGAAGGAAGAAAAAGCCTGCACTTCTGTGTGGCTGGCTAGCTCTGCAGGTTACAGCGGCCCTGTCACCCACGGCCGTGTCTCTAACTCAGGGTAAACCCGCGGGATCTGGGCTCCTAACCCATCTCAACAAAGAGGAGCTTCCCCCTGGCTCACACACCAGCGACAGGAAAACATCTTTGTGTAGACGAGTGGGGGCAGATGCTACTGTGGCTTCCCAAAAACGTGTCCTCCAAACGAAGAAGTTTCTGGGACACGGAACAAGACCAAATAAGCAGGTTTCCTTGTAGTTTGGATGTCAGATTCTGAACTCAGACAGTCTGGGTTCAAAACCTGGCTCTGCTGTGTGACTCCCATTCTTTCTGTTTCTATTGTATTGTGTTTTTCCTACGGTCACCTTGTCAATTACACTTCTATTGCAGGGTCACCAAGCTGCCCTGTTACATCAGTTCCAGGCGTACAATATAGCGACTCAACGATTCTCCGCGTGACTCAGTGCCCATCACAGCAGGTGAGCTCCCAAGTCCCTGCTTCCCCAACCCCCCACCCAGCTCCCCTCTGGTGACCATTCCCAGTTATGGAAGCATGTCCACTGACTGACGGATGCATAAAGAGGGGGTGGTTCATATATACAATGGAATATTACTCGGTCATCAAAAAGAGTGAACTGTTGCCTTTTGCAACGATGTGGACGAGGCCAGCAAAATAAGTCAGTCAGAAAAAGACAAATGCCACCCGATTTCACTCTTAGATGGAAATGAAGAAACAAAACAAATGAACAAAGAAAAAAAAAGACAAATAAAAAATACTGTATTTTCTTTATGCCCCAGTTTCTTCCTCTGAGAAATGGGTGTAATTATAACACAGACTGTGTGGTCTGTGGAAAGTTTTACTATGACAAAGCAGTCCAAGAATGGAAAGGACCATGTGAGGAGAAGGCACAGGTCTTACAAAACGTTACCTCAAGTGACTATTCCTGGCATTGGACGTTCTTTTAATGCGAAGTATGACATCACTGAGACTATGCACTTCTCCTCTCATGGAGGGTGGTATCAGAGACTGCGTCAACGGATGAGAACTGTCCAATGGCAGAGGAAAAGCGGGGTCCTCAGGGAGCCCCGGAGTGACCCCAACAGGCAATACAGGACGGTTGGTGAGACAGGAGGGCTGATCAGATGTCGGGGTCCAGGCGTGTGTGCGAGGTGAATGTGGAGGTGTTCACAGGCACAGACAGACGCCCTCCTCCAGCACCCGCCCGCCCTTCCATGCTGGGCCACCCCCGATGTCTACGATGCGTTTCCTTCTCCCCAGTTCATATGAGAAGTGGATTAGGAAGACCCCAGGAGACGGGTCACTGCAGGAGCAAGGGAGGAAGGGGAAGAACTTGAACTGACAGGCAGGAAGGTGGAGTGGGAAACAAAGACCAGGTCCAAGCGGATGGAGAGAATCTGGGTGATGGAGAGAAGAGGGGGTCTGAGGGGGGCGTGCGCGGCAGAGCCGGGCTTGGTGGCCCCAGCCCCATGGGACGGTCCCACGTCTCCCCCAGGAGGACCTGTGCAGGGAGCGTGGTGGCCAAGGGGGACAGCAGTGCTCCTTTCTTCCTTCTCCAGCTCTCCTGGGCTGGTCAGGGCAGATCTCATAGAAAGATAAAAGGGAATTACAGAAACCTTCCTATTTCCGACGTTTTTGTCTCTGTCCCCTTTTGTTTGGGGAGGGGGTGTCTTGTTTTATGTCTGGATGCCAGTCTACTCCGTGGGAGAGCTGTGAGTCATTCACATCACGTTCTCCTTCTGGCTCCAGTAAATGCTGCTTTTGAGACAATGGACCTCAGTTTTACCACCAATAAAACAGGAAGGTACTTGTGTCTTTCTCGGTTATTGGGAAGGATTGATTAAACACGCGGATGAAACGCAGGACTCCGAATGTGGCTTTCGTAGCTCTTAGCAGATGACAGACCCGATTCCTTCACGCGGCGTAAGCCACAAGGAGGCACAGCGCCTGATAGTAAGTCGGCCTCAGCAAGCGTCTCCTGCAGAAAAGAAGGAACGAAACAAGAAGCAGATACATAAAGTGAATAAGGAGGTAGATCTATTTAGTCTTTAAACAGAGACTCAGCACAAGGATGAGACTGTGGGGCAAGGTTAGAGCCTTGAATAGGATAAAACGCCGAGAACCTCCTTTCCCCTGGAGTGAGGGATGCCCGTAGATGGGTCAGGGGTGTGAGTCTGCTCGGCTCTCAGGGGCACAGCACGGGAGACGCGGTTTCTGTGACAGGAGCCTCGTGGAGGCTGGGGAAGCCCAGATCGAGGCGCTGACCCATCTGGCTTCCTGGTGACTGCTCCCTGCCCAACCCTGTCCCCCCACGCTGGGGAGGGAGCAAGTGGAAGCTCGCTGGTGACGCTTCCCTTGTGGACACCGGTCCTGGTGGAGGGGCCTCATATCACAACCTCACTAGGGCCCCACCCCAAATACAGTCTTGCCGGGGGTCAGGGCTTCCACATATTCTGGGCTGGTGCCCAGCCCCAAGGTCGTGCAAAATATCTCCAGTAAAACACGTCTGTTAAAGCCACCCCATCCTCCACAAAGCAGAATTCTCAGAAACGTCTGGTCTATGAGGGGCTATGGGAGGCAAACAACTAAAAAGAAAGACATCAGGCCTGAGAAGTCTTTATTTCCTTTAACAACACGACAATACATATTTTTATAAAAGGATTGGGTTTCCAGGGTGAGGCTCCAAGAGACTAGTGTCCAAGGCCGCCCTCGGGGGCCACACGGACCTTCCCTCCCTCCCAGCACGAATATTTGCAGCCCCAAAACCCTGGTGAGGCCCAGGCAGGGCGGGGGTGGGTGTTGGGGGGTGACCCACCCTCCTGTGGAATTTCTCGTCTTCAGAACATCTATTGTTTTTGATGTAATCATCAAAGGCTAATGGAAAAACATAATATGACTTCATAGCTCAGGGAAAAAGAAAGGACATCTGGAATTAACTTCGGATGTGAGAGATAGTGAGCGGGTGGACAACGGTCCCGCGGAAAACTGGGATGAAGCCCCAGGGCAGATTCCAGCCCCCGAGGCCGAGGACCAGCGGCGGGGGGCTCCGCCCAGCAAGGTGCAAAGAAGGTGTTCTCGGAGGACCCCTAGATCTCTGACCTGTGCTGCTTTTTTCCGGTGAGAGGGAAGAGGCTGGAGAGCAGAGAATAGGAGGTAGAACCGGGCACTAAAACGGGCATGAGGGCGTAGCATGAGGGAGAGCAGCTCATACTGTGGTCCCGAGGTCAAGTCCCCAGACAAGGTCCGGGAGTCCCTGCCAAGTCTGGGGCTCGTGCAGTCATGTGAGCTCCTGCCCAATGAGCATGGGGCCTTCTGATCCAAAAACCGCGTGATCTTCCCCCAAAATTCACGGCTGACTTGCTGTCCTGTGTTTCTGTTTGCACAGCCGGCCCAGACCCTCCCTTCTCTTCACCGGGGGTGAGAAGACACGGACCCGCCTGGGTGCACGGGGTGGGTGTGACGTCACAGACAGGCACTGAGCCCCGGCCCAGCACCTGGCAAATACCCCAAATGGTAACTATTATTTTTTATGTTATATCAAGAATGAGGATCGTGTGTCATGTCTCTAGATGTTCCCATTGCCTTGCATTCTGTATTTGGGTGCATTTCTGTTAAAATACAAGGTAAGGGGGCACCTGGGTGGCCCAGTCGGTGAAGCGTCTGCCTTCATCTCAGGTCATAGTCTTGGGGTCCTGACATTGAGTCCCGCATCACCTCCACCTTCCTCTGCCCATGCTCTCCTCTCTTTCTCCCTCTCTCTCTCTCTCTCTCGCAAATAAATAAATAAAAATCCTTTAAAGAAATACAAAATCAGGAACAATTTCAACAAGAAAAGTTACCAAAAAAGCACTTGAGCATTAAGAAATAAGAATGTACATGCTCACATACTCCATGCCTCCCGTGCATGTTTTCCCTACTCTACGAGCGCCCCTGCGTGGTTTGCCAGTCACTGTGGTGTCCTCCGCCCTGGTCCTTGTCATGAAAGTCCACGGGTGTGGACGCACATGGCCCGTGTCACACACATGAGGAGCTGGAGAACAGACATGTGGCCGCCCCGTGCGTGCCGTAGCCACGGTTAACCAGAGTCCATGCTCGTGTGGCTTTCCCTCGGAATGCCCTCATTTCGAGACCCTGTTTTTATGGAATACAACTTGAACAGCTCAAAAGCACTTCATTTAGGACAGTTAGCCTCGGTGGCGTGGTCTCCTTATCCCGGGATGAAAGGAAGGGCGCGGTTCACCCTGGCTCTGTTTTGGTGTGTGATCCTCGGGCGAGTCAGACAGTGGGGACCAGACGTTGGGCAGCTGTCTGAGGGCTGCCCGCTGGAAGCCCGGAGCACCCAAGAGAGCACTGTGGGTTGGGCACCCGCTCTTTACCCGATGCTTAAGTCCCCAGGACACAGCGGGGCCGGAGAGAGAGAGAAAGAACATAAAGAACCCCCATGCCAGCGCCTAGCCACGGCCGAGCCGGGCTCCCCTCCCCAGGGGAGGCACGTCACTGTCTGCTGGAAAGAAGACGGGCAGGTGCGCTTGGAGATCCACTTCTTGAAATGTGTGTAACTTGCATGTTTGATCTTGGAGTCTTACAGACGAACTTAAGCTCAGGGCACGGGCACGTGGCCAGGTGGGGCTGGATCTCCCAATTCCCAGACCCGGGTCCTTCCAACATGGCCCGCTTGTCCCAAGACTCCGCACAGGAGTGGAAGCCCTTACCGTGCGGGACGGAAAGCTCCCGGGGTCACAGCGGCCGAGCCGCTTGGGTACAGCACTCAATCTGGGAGTGTTGGAAGTGGCTTCTTTTCACCCCTCATGAAACATTTCTCTTCCCCCAAATGGCAAGGTATTGCGCTGGCCTCTGTCGGCATCGATTACATGAGATTTTTTTTTTTTCTCTAGAGAATTGATTTTCGAGAGCTAAGCAACTGATAAATAAAGTTTTGGTGGCAGAATTTGGTGGGAGAGCTTGAGGATTCATCTCCAAATTAGTCTGACTAGAGCTTCGAAAGCATCTTGACCTATGTCCCCTTAAGCCTGTCTTCCCTGCTCACCTTTGTCATCCACTCCCCGTTCCTTCTCGGAGTCTCTCTGTTCCGAGTGCGATGCCAAATGCAGCTGCTCTAATTCTGACCGCTCACTTGGACATGTTTTGGATCTTAGACCGACCTAGGGCTCAGGGACAGGGTTGTGACTTTGACCCTCCCCGTGGCCACATGTGGACTTACTCTATAAACGCTCAGGCAAGCTTATGATTTCCTCTGCGGTGTTTTTGCCGACACTTCTTTAGCTCGAGTCTTGGGTTCCTCCCCGCTCAGTGGTGCCCCACCTGCTCCCACACTTTCTCACACTGGTCCATTCCCAGTGACCCTGACAAGCTCGCTTCCTCCTTTGGGGGTGTCTGGATGAACACCTGTTCCCGAACGACACTCAACAGCCTGTCAGGACGACGTTGTGACACCTGCCATTTCTACTGAGAACGGAACAGGGGTGTACCCCGTCAGGATGCTAGGTGTGTCCTAAGCGTGTGATTAACGCATTTCTCTTAATTCTTAATCTCCACCAGATGAAGACTGCGACAAGTCCGAAGGCATTTTCATATTACGTTTTATTTACAAATCCTGTTCCTGCTTGGAATCCTCCACTTAGGAAAGCAGGTGGCCTGTTTTATTCACCGATGTGTCCCCAAGGCCGGGGACGGGAACAAGTTCAAAAGGAGCATTCAGCAGACGGACGCGGGATAAGGGGAATGATGGATTAAAACACAGAGGAACACAGAAGGTTGTGTTTCCCCAAATAGTCATCAAACATGTGCATGTGGGGGCAGCCGGACACCTGAGAGGAAGGCAGGACGCTGTGTTTATGCTCCGTTCCATCCGTGCCCGTCGTGAACGCACACTTCTGGGGGGGGGGGCAACGCCTATGACCTCGCTGTGACATTAAGTTTGGAAATTGTTGTTCTTGCATATCCAGAGCTGGAATGTGGCAGCCACGTGCTGTCTTGTCCCGCCTCCAGTAGGAATCACTCTCCCCGAAATATGGGCACAAAAAGCATTTTTATTTATCTCTGATTGTAATTCACATGCGGATTTGAAATGATTTGAAATGATTTCCCCAATCCCTGGGAAGGATTTTTTTCCCTTTTATTTTAAAATAATATTAAATAGAAAACTATCCTTCAGTGGTGGGCGTTGGTCATTAGCGAGGAAATGCACAAATGAATGACGTGCGACTTGTTGCCATGATCAAAATACTTTGGCGGAAAACATAGAAATATCAGCGCAGCCAAAGACACTTCTTTATGGTAGAAGTGTCTTTGATCATATTTTTAGCACAAAGAAGGAAACATTTAACAACTGAATCTTGAATACACCGAGACATTTTGCAAGAGACTTGATTATTTACAGAAGTTCCCCCCACCCCAAGCTTGGAACAACAAAATAAATGTGGATGAACTGGAGAAGCCTGAGGCAACACAGACAGTCCCGCGAGAAGCTCGTGCCCACAGCCCCAATGCAGCCCGCGTGCGCGTCCTGAGGGCGGCTCTGTTTGGGGGTTCAAGTGCTCCCACGTGTGACAGCGTGGGGCCCCCATGAACATAGGGACGGGCACTGTGTCCCGCTCAGAATGCTGCCGGGGTGGAGACAGAGGCTAGAGTTGAGTTATTTCACGTGGACGAGGGAAAAAAATGTATCTAACAAGAAAAAAAATGCCAGGACCCTTATTGGGTTCAGGTTCATAGCCTGGGTGCTCGGTAAGCCCAGGGGCTCCTTCTGGGATCCGGGGCTGATGATCCTGGATACAGATCACCCGCTCCCTCCAGAAGGCTTTGGGAAAGGCCTGCCGACCCCCTGGACCCCCTGAGGCCCTCCTACCATCTCCTCCTCCCTCTCTCCCCCTCACTGGGATCCTGCCTCCATCCTCCCTCCCCCTTCCTCCCCTTCCCCTCCCCCTTCCTCCCCTTCCCCTCCCCCTTTCTCCCCTTCCCCTCCCCCTTCCTCCCCTCCCCCTTCCTCCCCTCCTACTTCCTTCCCTTCCCCTCCCCCTTCCTCCCCCTCCCTTCCCCTTCCTCCCCTTCCCCTCCCCCTTCCTCCCCTCCCCCTTCCTCCCCTCCCCCTTCCTCCCCTCCCACTTCCTCCCCTCCTACTTCCTTCCCTTCCCCTCCCCCTTCCTCCCCTCCCCCTTCCTCCCCTCCCACTTCCTCCCCTCCTACTTCCTTCCCTTCCCCTCCCCCTTCCTCCCCTCCCACTTCCTCCCCTTCCCCTCCCCCTTCCTCCCCTTCCCCTCCCCTCCTTCCCTTCCCCTCCCCCTTCCTCCCCTCCCCCTCCCCCTTCCTCCCATTCTCCTCCTCCTCCCTCCTTTCCCCTCCCCTCCTTCTCCCATCCTCCTCCTGTTCCCCCACCCCTCCCTTTCCCTCCCTCCTCCTTCCTCCCCCTCCATCCCTCCCCCCTCCTCCCCACCTCTTCCCCTCTCTCTCCTTCTCCTCTTCCTCTGTCTCTTTCCCCACATGCTGCTGTGCAGGTCATGAGAGACCATATATGAGAACAGACCTCTGACCCACGGTCTGCAGCGCCCAGCCGGGGACCCAGCCCTTCTCCAGGCTGACCAGCTGCAGTCCCGCCCGCCCCTAAGCTCACCAGCCCAGGAAGCCACGGATGACCTCGATGATCTCTACGTCGGACGACTGGCAGGACGTCTGTGTGCAGCGACAGTGCAGGAATCTCAACAGGAATTGTTCCCCGGGTGCCAGTCAACCCAAACCACCAGGACTTGATTAGTCGCTGACGGCTTCCTGAAACGGTCCTGGCTTCCACTTTAGGACCCCCCAGAGGAAGACAGATATGCTCCCCACTTCTGGTAACACCCCAGCTTGCCCAGACCTGCCGCCTCCCTGAGGGCCCATGGATGTCCCTTTCTCTGTTGGGGGAAGCTCTCCCCACCCCCTGTCTCTCCATGAGACTCTGTGACACACAGCAGCAGGGCTGTCTCTCTTGCCATAGCCTTTGCTGTTGTCCTTTGAGAATGACAGGCTATTGACCAGACGTGACGACCAGTCATTTAAAGGCACCTCACAGCCAGTGTGTCCCCAGCCCCGCCCCGCTGTCTGCCCCATGCTCTGACCACGGGGCTGACCAGCCACGGGCTGCTCGGTGGGATCCAGGAGGAGTGCCCCAGCACGGTCCCCTTGGATGTCACCCAGAGACGGGACTTGTGTGGGAAAGGTCGTGCTGAAAAACCCACCCATGAATTGGAGGGGCCGGTCCCTAGAGCTCTGGGAGAACGTCTCCTGCTCCGAAGAGAGGGGTGAGAGATGGCCTCTCTTCTGGAAGTGGCACCGCACAGACGTGAGCTCTAATGCTGCTGCGATTGTTTCAGTCCAGCCTCCGAGCGAAGCCAGCTGAGGGGAGGCACAGCCCGCAGCCAAGCAGAGGGACAGCAAGGGGACCAAGGTCTCCACCTCTGGCAGGGGGACGCCGGCTCACCAGAGACAACAAGGCTGATTCCTATGAACCCAGTTTGACTTGGCCTCCAACTCCTTGTGGCTCAAATATCCTAAACATTTGCCTTCTTGAGCCCCTATGTCATTCATGTTTTGCTTTCTCGGCAAGATTTGGGCTTTCTGAGGACATGTTTATTCATGTATTTTGAGTCCGCCCATTGTCAAGCCGTGTTGCTGAGGCTCAGCTACTGACTGCTTCAGTCACTGGGTCCAGTGGTCATGTTTGCTGTTGCACAAACGAGTGTAGTAAATGTCTAGAACTCAACGTCTTCGTCTGTTTGGGCGGCTGCAGGAGCAAATGCTGGTTTCATACCGTTCTGGAGGCTGCGTGTCATAGCTCCAGCTGCCAGCATGCTCAGACTCTGGGGAGGGCTGCCTACGGCGCCTCTGGGGTGTGTCCTCATGCGGTGGAAGGGGCGTGGCAGCTCTGTGGGGTCGTCCACGAAGGGGCTAATGTCATTCACAACCAAGTCATCTCACACTGCCATGTTGGGCATCAGGATTTCAACATACGAACTTGGGAGATTAGGCAGGGGGAGGGGGACAGGCACTTTCCAACTGCAGCACTTGCTATTAGCAAACGTTGAGTTTATGAAATGCTTACATGACCTTCAGAGCGGGAGTCCTCTGTTTTTCTGACCATGACAGTCCAGCCCATGCTGGACTGAGGCTGGGCATGGCACCTTCCCAGTGATGGTGTGGGTCACACACACCACCGTCCCACCACACACACCACCGTCCCACCACACTTTGATCTATGGCCTCTGTGAGCCTTTCCAGGGGCTGGACACATGTTTCAAGGTCAGACAATGGCAAAGTAAAAGGACAGGATCGAAATGGAGAATATTGATCCTGGAGCCCACCCCACGGCAGAGTGGGGACCATCCTGGGGAATACATGTCACCCCAGACCAACCAAGTTGCTTGAACTCAAGCTTGAAATAAGGACCTTTTTCTAAAAGCTAGTTTCACTGTATTTTTATAACTTGCCTTAAATAAAATCGAGATCTTGGTGCTTGCTGCTGCTGGAGGTCACTGCTTCTTACTCTTCATGTCTGATACATGTGTGTATAGTATGTGTACACGCACTTATCTAGAGATGCTTCCATATGGGGAGAGCCCTACCTAGAGTAGACCACACACAAGGTCATGCTGAGGTCTTTCACTTGGATTTATGACCACATGGATCATTCCAGCCCCTCTGCCTGCTTGCCTGGAGACCCCCACACTAGCACTGAGAACCTGGCCTCTCCTACCACCTGCTCTCCACTCACCCAACTGCTCACAGCCACATGCTTTCACTGTTGCTCACCCGCACCCCAGAGGCTAACATACCTACCACTAGCAGTACCGCTCTGCACACCATTTATGTGGCCGTTGGTGATGGATTTCATTCATTTCCAAAGCTGCTTGGGTCAGCATCTTCCCACCCTGCCCCATCCACTCACAGACCGGCTTCACTGACTTGGCTTCACGCCTTTCATACATTTGTGTCTAGTTCAATTTTCTTGTGAGGGTCATGTTTTTTCATGGGTTCTCCTAACTGCCAGCTTTTCTTTCCTCCTTCCTCCCTCCCTGCCTTTCTTCCTTCCGTCCTTCTTTTGTCTGTCTTTTATTTTTTTAAAAGACTTTATTTATTTATTTGACAGAGAGAGAGAGAGAGATCACAAGTAGGCAGAGAGGCAGACAAAAGGGGAGGGGGAAGCAGGCTCCCTGCTGAGCAGAGAGCCCGATGCGGGACTCGATCCCAGGACCTTGGGATCATGACCTGAGCCAAAGGCAGAGGCTTTAACCCACTGGGCCTCCCAGGCACCCAATCTCTCTCTGTATCTTTTAATGTGTATGTCTTAGTGTTCACTCTGCTGTGAAGTTCTGGGCTTTGACAGGTTCGAGATGTCACAGACTGAGCATTATAGTACCACATAGAGCAGTTTCACTGCCCTAAAATTCCCCTGTGCTTTGTCTATTCAAAACCTGCTCCTCAAAGCCATGCCAACCGTTGTCTTCTCACCATCCGTACAGACTTGTCTTTTCCGGAGTGTCATGTCAGAGTCACACGGTATGTGTCCTTTTCACACGGATTTTTTTCACTTACTAATTCATACCCGAGGTTTATCTGAGTCTCTTCGTGGCCTGATAGCTTATTTCTTTCTACTGCTGAGCAGTGCTCTGTTGTACAATGTTCTGAGGACTCAGCCAGTTCTTGAAGAACATCTCAATGGCTTCCAATGCAGGGGTTTTATGAAAAAAGGCAGTTACAAGCTGTTAGCTTTCTGTGTGGACAGAGGTTTTCAACTCATTTGGGTAAATCTCTGGGAGCATGATTGGGGAGCAGATGGGCAGAATTACATTGAGATTTGATTGAATGACCAAGCTGCCTTCCAAGTGGCTGTGCCATTTTGCATCCATCCCCCACCCCGAGCTGTGAATAGATGTTTATTGTTATTCTGCACCCTCATCAGCAATCAGTAGGGTCTGTTTGGGGGTGGGAGTTGTATGCTTATTTTTATCTTAGCCGTTCTAATAGTTCGGCAGTGATGTCTCATTGCTGCTTCATGATGCAACTCCCAATGACGGACGACACTGAGAGTTTTACCAGTTTGCTTCCCATCTGTGTGTCTTCACAGGTGAGCAGTCAGTGCAGACCTTCCCCCATTTTTAAAAAATATTCTTTTGTGTGTGTCCTTATTGCTGAGTTTTAAGAGGTGAGCTGTATTTTGGTCACAAGTCATTCATCTGGTGTATGTATCACAATTTTTTCTTCTACTTCTGTCTTTTGCTTTTATTCTCTTGACACTGTCTATTTCAGAACCAACGTCTTTAATTTTAATAAAGTTCAACTTTGTTACTTTTACTTTCATGGATTGTTCTGTCGATGCTTTGTCTAAATGTCACTGTCAGACTCGACGCCACCCAGACTTCTTCATGGACTTGTACAGGCTTTCATTTGACCTCTAAGTTGGTGATCAGTTCTGAGCTAATTTTGCAAAAGTTGTAAGGTGTGTGCCTAGATTTGCTCTATCTATCTATCTCTATATAGATATATAAAGTAAGTATATATATATTATATATCTATATTTCCAGCTGTTCTGGCAGTACTTACTGAAAAGACTATGCTTTCTCCTGAATTGCCTTTGTCCTTCATTCAAATATCAGTTCACTGTGTTTGTGTGGACCTGCTTCTGAGTTCTCTATTCTGTTCTGTTGATCTGTGTATTGTTTCTTTCACTAGCACCATGTTGTCTTAATTAGTATAGCCTTATACCAATTATTGTCTTAATTAGTACAGCCTTATAATAAGCCTTAAAATACTATCATGTGAGTGTAAAAGTGCATTCTTTTTCTTTAGGATAATATTGGATATTCCGGGTCTGTGCCTTTTCATGCAAAGTTTAAAATCACTTTGCAAATATCTATAGAACAGTGAGATTACATTGATCTATAGATTACTGTGGACGAATTGGCAACTTCACAATATCTACTCTTCCAACCATGAACACAGAACATCCCTCATTTATTTATGTCTTCAATGACTGTTCTTATCAGGTTTTGCTTTGTTGCATATAATTTCTGTACATATTCTGTTAGACTCAAAGTTAAGTATTTCATTGTTCAGTTCTATTGTAAATGGTATTCTGTTTGTAATTCAATTCTAGTATTTAGAAAAGCGATTGTGTTTTGTATGTTAATATTGTTTTCTGCATACATGCCATGTTTACTTATTAACTCCAGAATATTTTGTCAATTCATTTGTATTTTCTGCCTAGTCATGTCATCTGTGAAAAAAAGAATATTTCTTTTCAATCTGAGTTTTTGTTTCTTTTTCTTTTCTTATTACTTTATCTAATACATCTAGGATGATATTGCAAGAAAGTATAACACTGAGACATCCTCATCTTTCTATCAATCTTAAGGGCTTAGTGACCTATTTCTCATGATAAAGTATGGTGTTAGCTGCAGGATTTTTGTAGATGTGCTTTATCAAGTTAAGCAAATCCACTATTTTGAGTTTGTTGAGAGTTGCTATACAAATATTATAAGTGGTTACTGGATTATGTCAAATACTTTTCATGCATTAATTAATGTGACCATACAATTTTTCTTTTTTATCTTGTTGATGAAGTGGATTATAACAATTGGTTTTTGTATATTGAATCAGCATTGTAAATCTGAGATTTGTGCCATTTGGTCATGGTGTATAATTCTTTTTATACTTCTCTGCATTCAATTTACTCACATTTGGGCACAAAGAAAAAAAAGATATTGATTTGTAAGATAGTGATGACCTCACAGTATGAGTTTGGAAATATTTCTTCTGCTTCTCTTTCCTCAAAGAGACTGTAGAGTAGTGGTTTTTCTTCCTTAAGTGAATTTACCAGTGAAAACGTCTAGGTTGCTGCTTTTCTTAAGGTTACTAGTCATGGATTCAATTTCTTTTTTTTCTTTCTTTCTTTTCTTTTAAATTAACATATAATGTATTATTTGTTTCAGAGGTACGGGTCTGTGAATTGTCAGTCTTACACAATTCACAGCACTCACCATAGCACATACCCTCTCCAATGTCCATCCCCTGGCCACCCCAGCCCTCCCATCCCCCTCTCTCTAGCAATCCTCACTTTGCTTCCTGAGATTAAGAGTCCCTATGGTTCATCTCTCTCTCTGGTTTCGTCTTGTTTCATTTCTCCCTCCTTTCTCCTATGATCCTCTGTCTTGTTTCTCAAATTCCTCATATCAGTGAGATCATATGATAATTGTCTTTCTCTGATTTATTTTGCTTAGCATAGTAATGGATTCAATTTCTTTAGTAGATATTGTTCTATTCAAATTATCTATATTTCCTTTTCCAAATTTTGGTCTTTTTGCCTTTCAAAGAATTAGCTCATTTCATCTAAGGTGTCAACTATAAGCATAGAGTTGCCCATAATATCTCTTTGTTACATGCCTATGGAGCAGTGACAACCCTCTTCCATCTCTGATATTAGCAATTTGTGCTTTCTGTCATGTTTTCTGGAATGGCATGCCTAGAGGTTTATGAATGTCACTGATCTTTCAAAGAACTAAGATTTTTCTGATATTCTCAGTTGGTTTCTTATTTACAATCTCTTTGCTATCTGCTCTCACTTTTATTATTTCTCTTATTCTGCTTTCTTTGAGGTAGAAATTGTTATTTTTTTTCTCCTTTCCTAAAGTGGAAACATAGATCATTGATTGTAAATATTTCTTAGTTTCTAGTATCACCACTTAAAGCTATAAATTTTCCTTTAAGCACTGCTTTCACTGCAGCCCATCAAATCTGTTAAGTTGTATTTTCACTGTAATTTAAGTAAAGAAAAAAAGGAAAAGAAATTGTATGGGTCTTGAAACGTCTTTGTTGACCTATGTAATTAGAAGTGCATCATTTAATTTCCAAATATTCAGCCTTTCCAGTTATCTTTCTGTTACTGATTTCTACTTTCCTTCCATTGTCAATTGAGAGGATACTTTGCTTTATTTCTTTATTTCCTCTGTGTTGAGGTGTGTCTTATGACTCAGATGTGGTCTATCCAGGTGACTGTGCCGTGTGAGCTTCAGACAAATGTGCATTCTACTCTTGTTGGATAGAGTAGTCTGGAAACATCCACCAGATGTTATTATACTGACTTTTTGTGCCACATTTCCAACACTGTGCATCAAGGACCGTGCATCCTCTTGAAGAATGTATCCTTCTGTCATGATGTGGTGCTTTCTTTAACTCAGGTCATTTCCCATGTCCTGAGGGACAAGGGAGTATTCTGCGACCTTATGATAAATCTCAGTCTTAGAGTGCCTCCATCCTTGGGCTGTGACCATCCCCCATCAAGTGAGACAGGGAGGCTGCAAGGGCCAAGAGGTATGAGTGGGAGATAGTCTTTGGTCAAGTGTTTTTCCCTGGAGAGTAATCCTTTGTTACAGAACATTCTGGGCATATTTCGTCATGGTGACTTTATACCTCCCCTGGGCAGATACAGGAGAATATTATTTCTTGGTTCTTCACCATGAGAACCTGGTTCAGCTCTAGGAAAGGACACTCATGAGAGTGTAGGGACCCCATCACAAGAGTTCACATTCAGACGCTAGCGATTTGTCAGAATTCCCGTTTATGTGTTAGTGTGTGGGTCTGGTATCCAGGTAAGCAGATTGGGTGTAGCCCTTTCCTAATTTCGGGGTGGATCCACTGTGTGGTCCAGATCCTCTGACTAGTTCAACAAAATCACTGTTGTGTGGACTGCCCAGCTTCTGTTTCTGTAAGGCTGAGGGTGAGTTCTTCTGAGCCCTTTGTGTGGCAGAGCTGAAGCCCCATGAGTAACTTGGTGACACTTGGTTCCCCCGCCTCTCCTCGCAGGACATGGTGTGGTAAGAGAGAGCTTCATGAACCATTTGGCCCAGAATCGTCATTCTCCATTTGTGGCTTAGTGATTGCTGTCTTCACGTCAGAGAGACGTGGGGTTCTAGTCAATGAGAGGCCACGGTAAACACGCCATGAAAAGAAAACAATAAAAATCATCTTTCTCAATAGTTTCTGAAATTAGATATTCCTAAAATATCTATTTCTAACGTGAAAATGAAACACACAGTTTGCTTGTATTTAAGGGGAATGAAATCTTCCTGTAGTTCTCGATGTTCTCAGCCCCGAAACCACATCCCAACTGTTCTTCACGGAATCAATCCTAAAACCATTTTTAAGAAATTGAATATTTCTTCCATGGTCAATAAAACAAAAACAATAACAACAACACAGAGACAGAAAAAAACACATACAGGGAAGAAAGAAATTTGAGAAAAAGTGTTGGGATTGCTTTTCCCACCATTTGGATTTTCACATTGAAGAAAAGACAGTAGGTTGCTGAGGAATTCATGGGTAATGCTGTTGAAAAATGCAGTGAAGTCCTACATGAAGCAACTGAACTGTGTTGTACGTGTAAGACTGGAGGGTAAGACCACAGTAGGATGCTGTCTGAGGGATGTGCTGAGACACATATGCTTGTATCTTACCCAGTCTCTAAAGCAGGAGACTTTGCAAGATCGCAGAGAACAAACTCATACAGGGAAAATGCTGAATTACCACTTCACATGTTAGAATTGTGAAGAACCATGAGAATTAGGGTATCTAACTGGGAAGATAAAACCTGTCCAATCAGAAGACCCCTTCAATTCCCTTCCTGAATTTCAGTTTCTAGACACATAAGATACAACATAGTTTCCAAATGCATTTATAATTTTAACATGCATGATTCTGTCATTCACATTCTGAAGTTACACACTGTAAGTGGTGAAGAAGCATGAAAAGAAACTCAGTTTTCAGTAGGAAAACCAGGAGACATGGGGTAGAACACAAAGGAAGGCAGCATCTTTGGATAACGGTTGCGTTTTAATCTAATAAGATATGTACATGAAGATTTCCAAAGCCCAGCAATTCCCCTTCTGGTAGGGACATGCCAAAGGGAAAGGCACACACACCTGTGTCAGAAAGCACGTAATAAACAGTAACTGAAGGTTATTTACAAGAGCCCAGTCCTGAATCAACCCTATGTCTTTAGGCGTTTCGAAGGTGCACATACACACCAGGACAGCCCTCAATCGTGAAAATCAAAGTTCCTTCCACCCGGGTAACTCAGAGGAGAGTCAGATGCAGAAAATTAGCTGAAAGGAACCAGACATAGAAGAATGCATCCTGCACTGCACAAGCAAAACAGAGTCTGAAAATAAGCAGACCCACATGCCGGTGAAAGACCTCGGGATTCAGGCGGTGCCAGGACTGCGTAGCTCGAGACGGTGGCCGGCCCGCGTCTCCCAGTCGGTCTGCTGATCGGCACCTTCCGGGTGCAGATCTGTGGGTCTCATTGTTTCGCTTGTCAGTCTGTGGATTTCACTTTGCAACAAACAAAATGTTCCGTCATTTTTAAGAAAACTGGTGGTTAACAGGGAAGGTAGTGTACGGTAGTCCCAGTATCAAGGACGGCAGAACGCAGAATTTGGTAAGACGTGTGCAGGTCCCATGGCTCAGCATGTTGCAAGGGAACGCACTCGAAGCTAGGGACATGTTCCCAGCCACGGAGCCCTGCTTACACAGAAGGAAGGGAAAGGAGACTGGTTTCCACAAAATGTGATGCAAACGCTCTGATACTCAATTATGAGCTTGTGTTTCACAGCGTGTCCAGTGGTGCTGCAACCGTGAGGTCCATAAATGAACAGGGGTGAGGTTCTGTAATTACGCCAAGGGGTAGAACTGGCTCACCAAAGTGACACGTTGACATGCAAAAGGGAAAACCCTTACTCGTCTTAAAAAAACCAATAGCAAAGAAAAGTCTCCGTATTGTGTTATTATCTCTGTCGTGATTTCTTCCTCAGATGATTTGGGATGTCCACCAAGATTGTGAGCGGGATGAGGGCATGTCCCGCTTTGGACCTGGGACCCCGCATGACAGAGAACGGCAACACAGGAGGGTCCAAACTGACGTGTGGGGGTCGGGGCGGGGACATCAAAGCAGGTGGAGGAGACGTGGCATACAGGGAGAGCAACCTCGGGCCCAGCTGGGACACAGCCGACGCCCTCCGAACACTGCAACAGACATTTTGATTTTGTCTAAAACCAATAAATCAATAAAACTATAAACACCATAAGGTTCCAGTTCTGGGATAAGCCCTCCAGTCATGTAAACAAAAGGCGGTGGCGTTCCGGGGAGCCCCGCCCCCCTCCTTACACCCCTGCTGCAGTCCAGGCTGCCCAGGGAAGAGGGCTGGCGGCTCACAGATGGGCAGGGGCAGCTGGCCAGCTCGGGTCCACGGTGCATGCATGGGTCTGGTCCGAGACCAGGAAGGCTCTACAGGGTGTCAAATTCATCCTGTGGGCACGTTTCCTCTTGCACAGAAACCCTTTCTCCAAGGATCCCATAGTAGGCACCGTTTTGTAATTCATTATGACAACTTTGCATGTGACAGTAGCTTATAAATGTCTGGCTGTCACACCATGCAACCCTCCCAGCCACCTCTGAAAGGCCTGCGGTCTATCATGCGTGGGATGCGCTCATTTGCACTGTGGGTACTTCCCTGTTCCGTCTCTGCCCCCGGGAGCCACCGGGCTGCTGGTCTCTGCTTAGGATGCCTCTGTGTTCCTTGGGTTTATTTATTTTTTATTTCTATTTGTTGCTTGATTCACTTAAACAAGAAGAGTACTTGAGGCCAAGAGAACAGTGTGTTTCCCGCGTGCTGACTGTCTGCCTGCCTCGGCCTCCTGCCGGCCAGGGGAGAGCTTGCATTTTCCGTAAGCAAAAAATGGGCGTTGTCCAACCTACATTGCTCACAGGAAAGCGAGAAATGGGGTAACTGCGAGTTTTCCCTCGGTGCTATGCCCTCGGCGACGTCGCTGGTAATCCTCTTCTGAACACAGCGTATCTCATTCTTCCCTGGTGTTATCCACTGACCAGTAAATTCCCCCAGAGGCCGTTCTTTGTAATGTGGTGAGTCAGGCTGACTCTGGAAATAAAAGCGATCGAGTGACATCAGTGTGAGGGAGCTGACAGTCTGTCTCAATTGAGGTAATTCTCTCCGAGGTGTGAAAGGGCGGCTGTGTGCCCGGTTCTCTTCCCCGAAGGATCAGGGAGCTTCCTCGAAGGACGGGAACTCTGTCAAGAGCTGGATGTCCACAAACAGCCTCTCGTCGGAATTCTGCATACGGTCCAACGAACATACGACTGTCCTCCAAGCTATGGCCTATTCTCCATTCATCCAACAGGAAGAAGCAGAGATTTCTGGTTGTCAGGTGTTGTGCTCATGGTTGAGATCCTACAAATACGGAAGATGTGTCATCAGCATGTGGTCCCAAGCCGAGAGCACGTGGAAGCAAATGGTGGCAATCAGGTATCACAAAGTTAGAGGTACAGTTCAGTCAGGGTTCAAACCAGCTCTTCCCTGCACCGGCAGAAAATGCTTTAGAGAGATATTACCCCAAAACTTAGCTAATGCTCCAAAACTATGCCCAGTATGAGTCTCCCAGGTACTATGGGGCAGGGTGGCTGCAGGACAAGTGTGGCCAGAGGCTCTGCGGTAGAACTAGCACAGTGATCTTGGGGAACTGAAATAATCAGACATGGCCAAGTCTTAGACCCTGGTTTCGGTCGCCACAGGGGCCAGGCCGCAGGGATTGGCGGGGCACTGGCCATGGGACCCTCTCTGACATGTGAAGGAGTCTGACTTAATCCCAAGGCAGGTGTTGGCACCTGGGCTGCTGAGGCTTCTGCCTGTGGGACCTCATGGTCAGCCAGGGTTGTCCCACTGGAGGTTCATGGCCATGCCCCACCACGTGGCAAGATGTCCTTGCTAGGACTGTTATTTTGGTTGTTTCAAACAAGATTGCATGGAGCACTGTGACGTCCACAACAGCACACACTGAAGCCCTTGCCATGAAACACTGGGAACACTCGGTGTTACCACAGCTCATCTGGAACCAGGACCTGCTCATCTGGAACCAGGACCCGCCGACAGCACCGATGACCCACGCCCTCCACAACCACATGAGGCAGCTGTGTTGGCTTGACTTGCCAAGCCCCAGGGTGGGGGGCAGGGGTCCTCTACCTTTTCACTCTCAAATGCATCCTAAGTCCTGTCTGGTTTACTCTGAACCTTCGAAATAATAAAATAACAAAAAGTTCTACAACTCTTCAGAACATATCAGGGTCATCATAAATCTTCCCTCCAGCATGGAGCACTTGCCAGTAATGAGTGTTGAAACCCTCAGACCATAAATTCCACTAAGGGAGAGGCGGTATCTGCGCAGCCCCCTCACGGCTCGGTGCTCAGGACCATTTACGGAGGGAGGCAAGTGATTGATGAACCTCTCCTGCCACGTTCCAGGGCTGCGGGGATCACGCCTGATTTATTCCTGGCATGACGTCTGGTACTGAATAAATTGTTAGTAGATGTTGTTTAACTGAGCTTCTCCCTTTCTCATGGTACAAAACACATGTAATCTATGCCATATGTTCTCGGTACATGATTACCACCATGAGTCAGGCATGTTTGCTAACTCCTATTGCCTTCATTTTTTTATGAAGGCACATCTTTCTCCAACGGAGGGAAACCTCTCCCATTGTTTCCTTCCGTCCATTCAATGTGGCAAACATTCACGGAGCACTCATGGAGCCCAGCATTCTGTTAGATGTCTCAAGGAGACAACAGTACAGGCAACGGAGCACCTCGAGGGAACACTTTACCCATACACAATGCTCCGTGAAAGACTGTAGGAGAGAATGTTTAACTCTAGTCAGATTGTCAATGAAAATGTACTTTGCAGGACCGGCACCTGGGTGGCTCATTCAGTCAAGTGTCTGACTCTTGGTTTTAGCTCAGGTCATGATCTCAAGGTTGTGAGATCGAGCCCCGCATCAGGCTCAGCATGGAGTCTGCTTAGGATTCTCTCTCTCTCTTTGCTCCTCCCTCCTCTAAAAAATATCTCCTGGTTTGGGCATGTTGAGGAAAGAGCATGGGTGAAAGTATGGAGACCACCAAGTTTGGGGAAATAGTGTAACTAGGAAAGGGGCCACACGAGAAATAACAGCTGGAAATTAAGGTCTGGTGTATCTGGCACTTCTTGAAGGCCACTGGGGATTCATGAAATGCACCAAGAGAGGGAAGAAATTGATCTGATCAGGGATCTGATCAGCCTTTCATATCAAAAAAATTTCCAGATCTACTGATAAAAGGTATAGTTTGCTCTTCAACTGGCAACTAACACCCCTCTCTGTTTCTCTCTCCTCCCTTGGTATCCTATCTGGTCCAACACATTTAAATACTATCTGGACCAGGCAAGCTTACTGGTTCCAAGAAGCAGAAGTTACCCTGGCATCTGGGCAGGAAGCATGGCTAGAACACTTAAGAGAAATTGTTACACTTTGAACAGATTTAGGAGACTGTCCATATAGGAGGACTTCTAGTGAGGGTTGTCAGAACGCAAGTGGCGTGAGGGAGAGTGGGGTAATTAAAAGAGGTGTTCTTGCACAGTGTGGCCTGACCTATGCATCAGAAAGGTGCAAAGGCCCCCCATCCCATGGGGGGGGGTGCTGCAGCCTAGCACTGTGTCCTAGAGAGGGAGCCCAGCAAAGGACCTGTCTGGCAGGTGTTGTTGGAGCCTAAGCAGGATATGGACAGTGTGTACACTTGTGGTCAGCACCTTGGCCCAGAATATCAGAGCCCCAGCAGGATAAAGATGGCATCCATGAATCAGAGTGGACATGGGATGCCAAGCCCCGCAGGATGAGGACAATGTTCACACAGAGACAGAGTCAGGTGTGAGATGCTAGATCCCATGGAAGGGGCATCTCATGTCTGGGAGAGTGAGGACAGTGTCCTGTCTGGTTTGGGCTATCAGACCCAAGCAGGGTATGGATGTGTCCATACAGGTGCACCATGCATTTCCAAAGCAGGTCCAGGAAAGAGCCCTAGTGGGGTCAGGAGAGTATGCTCAGACGGGGGAAGTCTGGCTGGGACTTTAGATGCCAAGGGTGTAAATACACGTGGCGTGGTCCAGAGCTGGGGATGGAGTAGAGCTCCATGGGGATGAAATGGGTGTTTACACAAAGTCTGAAATGGCTATTCTACTAGTCATTTTATCTCATTGGAAAAGTGTCACTACTGTCTTATTGTTCTGGCCCAGGAAAAAAACCAGCAGAACTCTGACTTTTCTTGATGTCATCTCCCACCACCAGTGCCAGCAAGTCCGCTTGGTACTGCTCTGTGTGTCTCTAGGATCTGATCTTTCTGCACGGCCTCCACCAAGAGCGTCCAGACAAATTGCCCACCATCACTAATTGCTCCATTTCCACTATGTCTTCCATGTGCCAGCCGACCCTTCACAAAGCAGTTGGCGTGATGTTTCAGAAACAAAACAAAACAAAACAACTCAGGTCATAGCACTCCCCTTCTAATTCTTCCAAATCTCCTACATTGGGAGAAATTGGAAGTCTTTGCATGACCATGGACTCCCTGACATGAGAGGGAGATGGAAGAGGGAGGGAGAGGAAGGGGACACTGGGGAGGGGAGAAGGGAAGGGAACAGGAGGAGAAGGGAAGGGAAGGAGCAAAAGCGACATCTGAGCCAGCGGCTCCCCCAGATTCAGGGAGCCCTGTGCTTTCCCTGCAGGACCTGGGCCCAGAAGGATCCTGTGCTGCTTCTCTGCCCCGGGTCTGCTGTGCTCTGCATTATCTACATCTTCAGGTGACTTGGATATTGGTCATGAGGCCTGTGAACTTCATGTTTGGATTGAATGTGACCTCTCAAAGTTCTCATGTGAACCCTTGACCCCAGTGGGTTGGCACCAGGAGGTGGGGCCCCTGGGAGGGGCTAGGGGTTCCATGAGGCCCTGAGAGTGGACTTGTGATGGGTTTACTGTCCTGATAAGAAGAAGACCTCACTCTCTCCTTCCCATGAGGACACAGGGAGAAGGCAGCCATCTCAAGCCAAGAGGAGTCAATACCAGGGACTGTGCAGCTGGTGCCTAGATCTGGGACCTCCAGCCTCCAGAGCTGTGAGAAATGGATGCCCCCTGTTCAAGTCTCTTACCAGCTCCCCGTTGTCGAGACACAGAGCATCTCCCCATCACCCCAAAAAGACTCTCCACGCCCTCTGCTGCCGAATGCTGACCACCCAGCCCTGGGAACCAGGAAACCTCAGCTCTGCCTCCTCTTACAATACATCACTTTTTTCTTTTCTCTAATATCATATAAATGGAATTAAACATTTAAAACAATGTTCTTAGTGGGTTCTGTAGGATTTACAGTCTGCACATTAAATTAGCCAAATGTATTCCTTCCTTCTGTTAACCCAGTGTGATAGAGAAACTTCATCCTACAAGTGAAACGCATGTTTGTCCTTTTCAGGGGAAGTATGTATTTCAAGGGTTTGTTACATCAACCTTTCCACCTGCGTATGGGGTCTCCTTCGTCTCTTCTGGTGAAACGGAGTAGCCGTGTGGCCTCATTTCTTTGTTCTAATGAGGCTTCATTCCTGCCCACCTTCTGTGTGCTGATATTTCAAGGGCATTATATTTGTAGATACATGGTGTCAAGTGATACAATTACATAATAATTATATGCATAATATTTTATGCAATCATGTTAAATCAGTTAAGGCAGAAAGGAGTAAAATATGCAATTAAACTATCATTTAGAATTCCCTTTTCTGGTGACCTTTATTAACGTGGATTTGAATTCTGAGCCCCTTTTTTTCAGCCTGAAGAAACTCCTTTGGTATTTATATAAGTTGGGTTTTCTAGCAACTCATTCTCTCCATTTTTATTTATCTGGAAATGACTTACTTTGCCATTTTTTTCCAGTATGTACTGTATTTTTTAAACAAATGTTATTTTGAAAAATTAGACCAGTTTTAGATTTACAGAAAAACAGTATGGACGGTCCAGAATTCTGTGGTGTTAACACTCACACAAGGGTGTTACACCGGCTAGAATTGTGAATTGACATTGGTACAGTATTGTCAACAGAAGTCTGGATTCACACTTCCTTCATTTTTACCTAGTAACATTTTACCAGAACTCCACCCAGAACACCACACTTCCTCAGGTTGCCCTTGGCTATGCCACCTTCTCCGATTTTCCTTGTTTTTGATGATCTTCCTAGTTTCGAGGAGGACTGGTCAGCGGTCTCGTAGACTGTCCCTCAGTTGGGAGTTCTCTGAGGGATTCCCCTTGGCTATCTGCATTATGCATTTCTTGAGGGAAGACAGTGGAGAAAAAGGGCCCTTTCCATCACATGGGAGAGGCGTAGACGATGAGCGTGACTTACATGGAAAATGACAATGGACATGGACAATGACCGCTTTGGTCTAGCTGGGGAAATGTGGGGCAGGTTCCCCACTGCCAAGAATGCCCTCCTGGGGAGACAGTCCCCTATGCACAGCCCACACTGGGGAGTGAGGACGGTGTCTCTCCTGGAGGGGGGCATCTATATAAACTTTTTGGGTGCCTTCTGCTTGGGAGGCTGCTCTCTCCTCCGTGTATTTATCAATCATTGGGTTTTCATCAGCGCGGATGCATGGATCTCATTAGAATCCAGTACTACTGCGTCTTCTTGCTCAAACCAACCTTGTTCACACTGGCTTTGGCAGGGGACAGTGCTTCCAGTTGGCTCCTCTGTCCTCTGCCATCATGGAGATGGCTCTACCTTTTGGAGCCCTTTCTTAGTTTCTTATTTTCTTACACCACAAGGCGCTCCAAGGTCATCGTGCAGACTCCCTCGCCTGGTGATAGCACCTGCCATCTCTGCAGGGGCCCAAGTCCTTATTTGGAAGCAAGCACCGTGCTCCCTGGGGTGTGGCTCTCACACCCTCCCAGCTGAGAGAATGAGAACCTGGATATGAGTACGCCAACCTCCACAAATACTCACATCTCCCCAGATTTTTACCCGCAAAACTCTGTATCTAGATTAAGGTAAAGGTGAGTTCACGTTGATCTCAGCAATTCTGACCCATCACCAGCTGGACCTGCCTGGTCTCCCATCCTGACGCACCTGTAACCTGCCTGCCCGTCCCACAGAGAAGAGCCTGCCTCACCTGCTGCCACCGTCCCCTTTCTTGTTCTGGTCCAGGTAAGTACCTTGCAAATATTTCCTTCTCATCTTTGACTTTTTTCCCCATTCTCCTACCCGCTTCCTTTACCGAGCAGAAGTTTTATTTTACTTTTAACAAATTCCTCCTCCTCCTCCTTCTTCTTCTTTTCTAGATGGATCATGTTTTTCAGGTTGGCCTAGAACCGCATCACCAAACCCAAGTCACCAAGGTATTGTCTTATATTTGCTCCTATGTTTGCTTCCAGAATTTTTTTTTTTTTTTTACTTTGTATTTTACATTCAGGTCTATGATCCATTTTGAGATAATTTTGGTGAGAATTGTGAAGTATGTATTTCAGTTTCTTCTATTTTTATATTTTTGGCAGACACAGTCCGCTGTTTTCAGCACCATTTTTAGAAGGACTGCCTGTTGTCCCTTGTCAAGGGCAGGTCTCCTTCTGAATCACTTATTCTGTTCCATTAACCTGTTTGTTCCCCCACCACATGTGGCTGGGATCACTGCAGCTTTACAACAAGTCCTGGTGCTAGGTGCCCTCAGCCCTCCACCTTCCTTCTTCTCCTTCAGGCTTTGTTGGCTCTTCAGGGTCTTCTGTCTCTCTGCATACATTCGGAGTGAGCAGGTCGATACCCATGGAATAGCTTGCTGAGATTTTGACAGTAACTCTCTTGAGCCTATAAATCGAGTGGGAAATGACCGATGTGTTAATGGTGTTGCTCCACCATGAACCCAGATTATGGCTCTTAGATCTTTCTTGATTTCTTTCAAGATGCATGATTTCTCCATGTAGTATGGTAGATATTTTCTTAGATTCATAGCCGAGTGGTCATTTCTTTGGCATTCATGTAAATGCTGTTCGGTTTCTAATTCCTAATTCAGGTTGTTCACTGTCAGTGTACAGGAACCCCCGGCCTCCTCATTAACCTTGGAACCTGCAGCCTAGCTATGATGGTTTATTAGTTCCAGGAGCATTTTTGTTGACTATTTGGGATGGTTTATATAAACAATCGTGTCCTATCTGTCTATATTTTCTTTCCTTTCCTTTCCTTGTCTTATTTTACTACCTAGGACTTCCTGTATGACACTGAGTAGGAACGGTAGGGAGAGACATTAACACCTCCTTGCAGATGTTAAGAGGAAAACATCCAGTTTTTCACCATGAGGCAAGGTGTTAACAGTAGTTCTCCTGGACGTGTTCCTTACTGGGTTGAGAACATTCTCCTTTTCCTACTTTGCTGACTTTTTTTTTTTAAAATCATAAATGGCAGTTGAATTTTGTCAAATTCTTGTCAATTGAGAAGATTATTTCATTTTCCTTCCTTGGAAAACAATTTATTATTTATTTATTTTTGGGAAAACAATTTCTTTTTTTTTTTTTTTTGATTTTTTATTTTTTATAAACATATATTTTTATCCCCAGGAGTACAGGTCTGTGAATCGCCAGGTTTACACACATCACAAGGGAAAACAATTTCTAATCATTGTTTCCATTGTGTCTCACAACTTGTGATGAATTTCATATAATTCTAGTTTCTTTTTTTTTTTTCATTTTTAGAAGATTTATTTTTTAAGAGAGAGAGAAGAGGTAGACTCCTGTTGAGCAGGGAGCCCGACATGGGACTCGATCTTAGGTCTCTAGGATCGTGAGCTGAGTCGAAGGCAGATGCTCCGGTGACTGAGCCACCCAGATGCTTAGTTTCATTTTTCTCATATTAGTGTCAAGAAATTGTGTCTTGGAATCCATGGCATGTAGTGAGGTTGGCAAGTGTCTGTCATCATGGCTGGAACGTCAGGCAGGTGTCTCGTGCCGTAGAGGTCAAAGCGAGCCTATGTAGAAGCCCTTAACCTTGCATATCAACTGCTTTTGTTAGAGAATGTTTTTTGAAATTCTTTTCTCTATTCTTTTATTTTGGCATAGTAAGCTTGGGTCTCTTTAAATCTCCGAATTGTTGGCGGCATGTCCCTTCGGCCTATGACACCTTGGGACAGAGAATAGAGCGAACAGAGAAATGGACAAGCTCAGTCCTCTGCCTGCCCAGCGGCCCAGGAGGAGGTGGGGCAGGGGAGGGAGCTGCGGGTGTGGTGTGGGGACGCTCCTTGTAGACGTGGCTGGAGCAGCAGACAGAGAGGGTGACGCTCAGCCAGGTCTGGACCTGAGCCTTCTCCAGCTGTGTCCTGGCCCTGTTCACCATGGCTGGCGCACAGAGGGCCCTCAGTGACTATTTGCTAAGTGGGTAAACGATGTGGACGCAGTGACTGGGGCCCCCGTGGCTAAGAAAAGTGACCTCAGAAAGGCCTGAAGATGCACCACCAGACAGCAGGTCAGGCTGCGTGGACCCTCAGGGTCTGCAACCGGCAGGAGCAGCGGTGACCTCGGGGACGGACAGCACAGTTGTGAAGCTTGGTCATTGGAGACCTTGTCCCCGAGAGTCAGTGGGCGGCACAGGGCACAGGGCACAGGTGCACACAGGGCTCTGCCCACGTCCCAGGAATGGCAGAGCCCTTCTCCCTGCCTTGTCACACGTTCCCAGCCACCTGGAAGAGTCGTCCACTCCGTTTTCTTCCCCAGAGAGAAGGTGCAGGCACTTCCAGGACACAGAGCATCTCTTGCCCCGAAGGACAACGTGCTTATATTGACATGTTCTCCCTAAAACATAGCTTGGGTTGTGTCAAGTGGATCAGACATTTAACTTTAACTTTATTCTCCTGGTGACCAGAAAGTCCCCCAAAGTGATGCCAAGTGTTCTAGAGTAAACAAAGTCACATTTTCGGGGCACATCTTGGTTTGCGTGGAGTCACTTTGCTCCATATTTGTCCTTGTTGGTTTCCTAAGCCCATGAGAGCCCTGCAGGGACCTCTGAGCATTAGATGATCAGATTCTCTCACTAACCCTCCAGGGAGGCAGCAGAGGGACTACAGCAGGCTGAGAACAAGCCTCCTGTTGGAGATCAAAGTCTGGGGCGAAGCGTGAGTCCGGAGGCCAATGTGCTGGTGGCTGGTCCCCGCACCCCCTGGGTGATAATGCTAGGAGTCCTGCTCTGTGTGGCTAACACCCCTCGAGGGCCGCGTTCAGGCCTAGTTTTGTTTTTCTCCAGTTGTGAATTTCTGGACATCCTCCTGCTGTTCATCCTGGGGCTTCTGCTGGACAGGAGCCCCACTGTGCTGCGTTGTGTCCATGCCCCCTGCCCGCAGGGAGACTGGACTCCATCTTCTTTCTCCCGGAGTGAGTCTGGGGAGCAGCGCCCAGCTCCCCGCTGTGGTTTGGCTCTTCTGCCATCTTCCTTCCGCTTCCAGACCTTCCCTGCTCTGCAAACTGCCCTGAGCCGCATCTCCACCTCCTGCCCTCAAACAGCACAGCCCGGTGTGGCCCACGGCTCCTCTGTCCCCAGAGAGCTCCCTCCCCCTCTGCAGAGAGCCCCGGGTTTGGTCTGTCTCCCAAGGGTAGCACTCTGCCTCCCAGCTCACAGGCGCCCGCTATCCCGATTTCCTCGTCACTTTTACCAGACGCCCGACCCAGCAGCCCTGGAGACGCCCACCTCGGGCACTTGGTATTGTAAATCCCTGAGTCTGGGGCCACCCCCTGTCTGTACCGGTCTGAGAACAATAGGCGTCCTCTTCCCTCAGTTAAGCGGTAGCAGCGCCGTGACAGACCAGCTGTGCTGTTCCTCGTGCCCTGACTTACATTAGTGGAGTGCGACTTCGCTACGAAGTCATAAAATTTTGCTCTAGGTGGACTGAGTCCTGATACTTCTCTACAGTGTCGGAAGAGGCATGAATTCCAATGCCTCAGATCTAATTTTATGATGCATTCCAAGGCGTGCAAATTATCTGGGACATAGTCGCGCCACACAAGACACACACACGCCCCCTGGTTGCCCACGCTTTACGCAGGCGTGATGGTAGTAATCGGATTTTAAGGAGTCACTGGTGTATGAAATGCTGTTCAAAAGGAAAATAAAAGGAAACACATCAGTCCTAAAGCACACCTGTATCTCACGTTGTCTCGAGCACGTCACGAAGGTGTGCCCAGGAGTTGTGGGTCCCCACAACGTGGGCTCCGTTCGGCTCCCAGGCAGGGGTAACATCACTGTAATGCGGGCTCAGGATTGCAGACTCGGTGGAATTTCACCCGTGATGAACTTGGCTTCTAAAGCGGCTGCAGAGCAGAGCTGAGCAGTAGCGTGGGGCAGGGAGGGAGCCGGGCAAACGCGAGGGGGGTCTGCGGGTGCGGCTGAGCGAGGCCCTGGCCTGTGGGGCAGTGCTCGCACCCGCCACTTGCGTTCACGCAGGGCAGGGTCGGAGCTGCTCAGAGATCCACCGGCAGGGCCTCTGGCGACAGCTGCCTGCTTGAAGTGGTCAGAGTCTGGACAGTCTGAGGGTTTGCTACACCCCCCCCCCCCGCCGCCATGGACTCAGTCACGGCCCCTGCCGACCTCTTCGGGCTCTGCTGGTCATCAGTCCTGGGGCTGTCGTGGGCTGGGGTGGAGCGGGACCGTGTCTCGTGGCTGCTGGCGCCGTGGCTTGACGTGAGTGACTCCATCTTGCTCTCTCCACAGACGTGGTAAAGTGCAGGCAGATGTTCCCTGTAGAGTCAGCGAGAGAGAGTGCGGACTTGGCCTCTTCCCGTACAGCATGCACGGATGATTCCCGACTGTCAGGAACGCTGGGCACCCCTGGGCACCCCTGGGCACGACATGCCACCTTCCCTGTCCCCATGCAGCCCTCCTCAGAGGGGAGCGACCAAGCAGCGTGTCAGATGCTCCCTGAAGGTCAGGGAGCACCTTCTCCTGCCAACATTCTGCTGCTGGAAAGACGCATGGAAGAAGCTGGCTGTGAGTGGCGCTCCAAGTCAGCCAGGCGGGAGGCTTGGTGCTAGAAGGTGGGGGACAGCACTGTGTCCCCCAAACAGAGAAGCACTCGGAGACCAGCAAACAAAGCAAGACAGTCTGTACATGGAGTTGCCTTCAGGGGAACCTCCCGTCGGGGGATCGGGCGGAGAATGAGCAGCTGTACACTGAGTCTTCCCAAAATCCGAACCTATGTCCACAGGCTTTAGGGCACCCAGAAGGGGGCTGTAGTGAGATCACAGGGCCTGCCTTGTGCTCTGAGGGCTTGCAACCCCCTCACGGACAGCTAAGCTCTAACTGCATCTTTTGGCCCCACCTGAGGGTCAGGAGGGGAAAGGACTGTTTGCATCTCGACCTCTCCCAGGAGGCAAACCCAAGCCTCCCGCATGCAGGCCATAGCGGGTGTGGTGGCCTCTGAGGGGGCCTGGAATGTGCCTCCCTGAGAGAGGTCCTGGGGAGAACAGGAGCAGGATGGAGAGCCGGGGACAGAACCGATGTTGTCAGCGGCCCTCCACACAGGAAACACGCAGCAGAGGGTCCGGCCACTTCCCTGGGAATTCCACAGTCGGCCCCACGTGCGGACAGACAGACTAGACAAAGCCCAGCCACGATCACCAGCTCCAGATGCGACCGACCCATGCTTCTGGAGGTGAGTAGTGAAGACATCGTGTCCCGTCTGCCCTGCACTGTCCTTGGGGTGGAAAAAACAACAGAACAGAACAAGCTCTCAAGGCAAGGAGAACCGTGGTTGCACGTCACACTCCGCTCCTCGAGATCCCAGGATTTGCCGGGGAGGCATGGACGAGGGAGGCGCGGGCCATTCTAGCAGTTTTAGGTCATGCTGTTCTTTGCGATGCTGTGATCGTGGACAAAGGACACGGTTCATGTGTCAGAACACACGCAACTTCAAAATACCGAGAGAAACATACTGCGAGCAAATTAGGAATCACGAAGGCAGTTGGGGCTTTTAGGATGAATGCGGACTGTGATGGGGCAGGAGGGCACAGCAGGGGCACAGCAGGGAGGGGACAGCACTGCCAAAGTCACGTTAACATGAGCTGAAGGCACAAGAAGCTGTCCACCGTCACTGTGCGGTCTCACGCACGTTCATCCCCCCGGCGCCGGGGAGCTACTCTGGTAACACCCACTTCTCTACACACATGCGGGCATCGAACAGCTAATTGAAGGGACTCCCGTGGCCAGGGAGAGCCGGTTTCTTACTGTTGGGGATGGGGCTACAGATAAGCAAAGGGGTGGGGAGGCTGGGAAGGTTTCTGGGCTGCTGGATCAAAGTGGAAAATGGCAGCGTGAACTCATGTTTAGCCCAATGCAGACACAGGAGGCCACACACAGGAACGTTTAGATGCAGACGTGGACATATGATTCCGTACACACACCTATGCTTCCTTGAGCCTTCAGCTGAGAGCATCTAGTGTCACAGACGCTCAGGAGCAGTGAGCCCTCCAGACACCGGGGGCTTGGTTTCTAATCCCACTCTCTAGAAAATGAGGCACCAGGGTTCCCTGGGGGAGTGGCCGATCCTCAGGACAAGACGTGCCTGGACCATCTCCTGTTCCTAGAAAAGGAAGTGTTCATGCACACGCGCGCACACACACACACACACACACACACACACACACGCAGACTGTCAGGCAGACAGAGGAGCCAACGGAAGGAGTTCCTGACGGCCGAGACCCAAACAATTTGACCACAAAATATAAATCAAGTGGCTTTGGATGATAACGCAAAGTATAAAATAAATAACCATGAGTTCATACATATAAATACATGATTGAATAAATAAATAAATTTAAAAGAGATGAATGTCCCATGTGGAAAAGTTGCAGATAATCCCTGTGTATGCTCCACAGGCTGTTGGTTGTCCCCTCCCCCCCAACACCCACCATTGCCCAAGTGTGGCTGCCGTGGTGACTTCCTCCAAAGACCCTCGCATGGGAAAGGGGAACAGGAAGTGACTCCCAAGAGGGGAGACCTGACACAGAGAGACCTGTCTGGTCTCTGCCCATGGATCCTGGGATGGGTCCTTGCAACCCTTGGTTTCTTTCTTTCTTTTCTTTCTTTCTATCTTTCTTTTACTTTGAAGATTTTATTTATTTATTTGGCAGACAGAGAGAGATCACAAATAGGCAGAGAAGCAGTCAGAGAGAGAGGAAGGGAAGCAGGCTCCCCGTTGAGCAGAGAGCCGGATGTGGGGCTTGATCCCAGGACCCTGAGATCATGACCTGAGCTGAAGGCAGAGGCTTTAACCCACTGAGCCCCCAGGCACCCCGACCCTTGGATTTGTTGAGTGATACTCGAGTTAGAAACTCCAGCTGCGTGACTGGAGGGGCAGAGCTTCGGTCTGTGGGATGTCACTCCGACCTGCGGGGAGAAGAGGAATTAGGAGGGAGTTCGATCTCAGGGTTAATGATCCAATCAGTCATACCTTTGTCATTAAACGTCTGCAGAAGCCCTGGACCCCTGGCTCAGGTGAGCTCCCTGGCCAGCCAGCCTTGTCAATGCACCCAGACGGGAGGTCCTCATGACATGGGAGCTTCCCAGGTGAGTGCTCCAAGAGGGCTCCATGGACGGCTCTTCTTCCCACTGGTTTTGATTTGATGCCTTTGTAACTAAACTGTTACCGTGAGTACCACAAAACTTGACTGTGTTTGTGCAGCATTCCAGGAAATTCTGCGACTTGAGTTAGTGTGAACCCTCAGATCACGGCCATCAGGTCAGAAGGGCGGGTGGCCTGGGGACTCCTGAGCCTGAGATGGCGTCTGCAGTGAGGGTTTTGTGGAAGACTGTGCCCTAACCCAGGAAGGGCCACCTGACGCCCAGTGCTCAGAGTCCCAATGGTGCTGTATTTCCCTTGAGATGATGTCATAGGAACAGCACGTGACCTCCATGCCTTCCTTCCAAAGACCCATAGCCCAGTCTAATCATGATAAAAATAGGGCAAATCCCCACAGAAAAGCCTTCTGCAAAACACCAGGGCCATGCCCCTCAAAACTGCCAAGGTCATTGAAAATAAGGAAAGTCAGAACTTTCACAGTCAAGAGGGTTGGGGACAGAATCCTGCAACAGAAAAAAGGCATTTGCTAAAACCTGAGGAAATTTGAATAGAGTATAGACTTTGCTTCCTAATAACGTGTCAGTGTGTTAATTGCTGCAAACATGCGGTTCTGATGGATGTCAATGACAGGAAAATGGGCGGGGACATAGGAACTTTGTGCTCTGTCTTCATGACTTCTTTGCAAATCTACAGCTGTTCTTAAAGCGGAAGATTTCTTTTCTTAAAACAAGACAAGCTGTAGACACAGAGAACATATTGGTCACCTCATATCTCTAGTATATAAAGAGGCACAAATTTCAGCAGTAAACACGCAGACAATGTGACTGGAAAATCTGCCACATACAGGAGTAAGGATTAAACATGCCCCAGAGAAGATATGCGAGGGCAGGAGCTACTAGGGGGAAAGCAGCTAAGACCACCCCAGGGTGTTCTTTGCACCCCGGTGAATGACTGGGAGATGAGCTACAGAAACCAAAGCTGAAAGGGGCTTTTCTCAAAGCAAAGTCCCAACAACTCAGCTATTAGTATGCGCCTGACCCGACCGTCAGCAGCACAGAGCTGCACACTGAGAGCCACACACGGAACGGAAGCATGAGCCAAAGTGGCCAACGAGCAAGACACGGACCTTTCCTGCCCCCCTGCGACCCTCCGCACACTTCTCACATGCCTGGACACATGCCTCTGCACCACGGACCTGCACATATGATCAGCCCGGGGTCCTCGTGTCCCCAGACCACTACGCCCACGCCGGTGCAAACCACACACATTTGTCTCCTGAAAGAAGCGAGAAACGGGGCAGATACTGGGTCAGCTCCTCCCCATATTTCGTCTACAAAGAAGTGCGGTGCTTGCTGGCCCCAAGCGCAGGTTGTGACGTGGGTTATCGGGAAGAGGACGCGTTGGAACAACTGCCGTGGTGCTCCTCACGGGGTGGCCCCTTGACGAAGTGGTGGGACAGGCACCGGGCAGAGACGCAGAGTCTGGCTGCATTGTCCTAGTACCTCTGGGGACCAGCAAACCACGGTTCATCCTGCCCATGTGCAGTATTTTGGACAGTTTGGACAAAGGGCCTGGTGACCTTGAGGCTTTGACTCAAGGGCAGGGGGAGGGGCATACCCTTCCTTGAAGAGGAAGCGTGGCCGTGGCCTTCCTAACCAGGGGGCTGGGGAGAGCCGTGGGCTGTCCCTGCCACCCCGGCCACCCTCTGACAGAAGACATGGCAGAGAGTCCCTTGGAGGAAACCACATTTTTTATGGGACTTCATCCTAAGGAACACTTCCCACAAGTGGCTTTTGACAAGAAGGCCCGCTTTCTAGCAGGTCCAGGAGGGATCATCACACATGCGGAATGACCCAGGGAACAGACCGGGGCCTCGCAGGGCGCTGACCCTGAGGTGGCCACGGCCCCAAGGCCTGACTCCCAGCTTCTCTGGGGTGTGGAGGGGTGTCGCCCACCGAAGGATCTGCTCCAGGCCTCTCTTTGCATCTGGGGGTCACTGGCCCTGCTGGGGGTCTGCATCCCTTGTCCAGGCTGGGCCTCCCCAGATGACTCTGTCCCCCTCCCGAGGCTGAGATCAGCCAGGTCACCCTGAGCTGAGACAGGAAGGACCTGCTCTCCACGGGAATGCAGGGCCATGTGCCTCAGCTTTGTTCCTGCCTCTCATCTCAAACAACAGTGGACAGTGTCCTGGTGCCATTCCTAAAAGCCTCTTGCCCCTGAAACCCTCTCCCCGAGCCCTCCTCCAAGCACCAGAGGCCACGGCACACATCATGGCTGAAAATAAATGACTTTCAAAGCACCATCTGAATCTCGGGTTGGTGGGATTGGCCTAAAAATAACCGAGTATAATAAGTGAAATTGTTTCTAAGAGGCTTTCTGTAAACTATAATAAACTCTGGTTTTGTGTTTGTCTGGTTAACGTGGTTTCTGTTTGAACTGCTCAGATGGGTCTTTCTGAAGCATTTAAGACATACGACTGGCGTCGGCTACAAAGCAAGTGAGGCGAACGTTTGCAAGTGACCGCTAGTCTATCCCTCCAGCAGGAGAAGCGTCCATGACAGCTGACGAAACTCTGGTCCATCGTGGTGTCTGTCCTGGCCGAGCCAATTCCCAGTGCAGAGCATAGGTGGGATCCCACGGCTGCCTCTGCAGATACATCTTGCTGGAAGCATGCCTATCCCCACACTTGACCTTGTCCCGTGGAGAACCTTGGGTCTCTGGTAGCGATGCAGGGGCTCTGCCCCCGGGGCAGGTGGAAGACAGGCCGGCTTGTGTGTGTGGGTTGGGGGGGAGGTCTGTGCACGTGCTGAGCAAGGGCGGGGGGGTCACCACCATCTTCCCGAGAAGGGAGTAGCTTCTGTTCCAAAAACAGTTTTTGAGGCACATATTTCTCACCCTGGTTACAGACTAGAATCAACCTGCTGGGGCTGTGACCCCACCTGAAACCGTGTCATCGGACCGCTACTGTGCTCTAGGAGCCCTCGGAGGGCCACAGAAGGGTAGAGGACATGGAGAACCCGCCAGAAGGGGAACACGGGGCAGCAATGGCCTCTCCAGCTCTGGCCGGGCCGGAGAGCAGCCAGAGTCCTGCCCGGTGGGTGACACAGCGCATTCATAAAGAAAAGCTGCTTCGTGTACCTGTGTATCAGGCCTCCGTCCCAGATCTAAGCGTTCCGTGACTTCTTCCTCACGACAACCCCGTAAAGCAGGGGAAAAACAAGTGTGTCCATCCAGGACGTGCAGAACCGGACCCAGAGCCCGACCTCGCCTTACAGCTCTGAACACTTAACATCTTACCCTTCCCTGTGTGCGAAGACAAGGACTGGACCGTGAGATTCATGATACATGGTCACGGCTACGGGCTGCCTGGGGCTCAGATGATTGGCAAAATCTGTAGTAAAACAGGGTCAGCCACTGGAGGACAGTCCCCTGGCCACGTGGAGCCCAGACTCCTCCCAGAGGGAGAAATGGAAACTCAACTGATTCCCCGCATCATCCACACTGTCGTGGACACCTGGATGTTTATACCAAGGTCACGTGGCAAACAGCACACGTCCTTATGAGCCTAGAGAATGGACCCAGGACCCCCTAGCTCAGACGTTGCCCTCAACACCCTGCCCCAGTCCCAGATTCCCTGGGCCCTGTCATGTGTCTTCATGGTCAGCGTCCTCCAGGGGGTAGTGACCTCTCTGAGGGACCTCAGCACCCACACGGCTTTCTCCTGCCTGGGGCTGCTTCACCTCACACCTCCCCGTGCACCCCAGAACACCATGGATGTGAGAGTGTACACACACACACGCACGCACACCCCACACACACCCCACATGTGAAGTGGCAGTTGCCGATCAGGGTGTTCGCACTGTCCCACCTGTGAGCAGCGGGGTTCCCAGATTGCACACAGGACACGAATGTGAATCTCAGACAAGAACCACCACAATTAAATTAGTACAAGTATGTCCCAAACACTGCATGAGACACACTTATACTAAAAATGATCTGTCCTTGATCTGAATTTCAAATTTCACCGGGCCTTCCATATTTTATTTAGGAACTCTGACGACCTTACCCAGAAGGGCAGCAAAATCCATGGCTGGGCCCTGGTCTGGGTGTGTGACACCGGCAGATTGGGGGACAGAGCCGTCCAAGGCGGTAAAGTCTTTCTCGGACCGTGCAGAACCCTCCATGGTACGGGCCGGGGGAAAGATGATTAGAAACAGATGTGCCCCAAATGTGACACTATTTGCCTGTGATTGCCATCATCTTTAAAGACTCTGCACTGAAGTTTAGCGAAGACTTGCCAAACAATGTAGAGCTTTTCCCACACTCCGTGTCGCTAGGAAGGCGGCACGCAAGCCCCGTCTCCCAGGCCTGCCCCTGAGTCTCCTGCAATTAGCTGACACAGCGGGTTTATCTCCAGGAGTTTATAACCTCCTAAAGGAAATGATAAACTTCCTTTTCATTCAGCGTCTTTCTTGGTAGAAGAAAAACAAAGACGTCTTGGTTTAGACTACAGAGAAAAGGGCATTTCTAGAACCCCCGTGAGTGCCGAGGCACGCGACAGCATCTGGGTTCACCGGGAACGAAAGTCTCCCAGCAGGTGCCCTGCGCACCCATGAGCATGATGCTCACACTTTGGAAACACAGAAGCCACATTCAGTGCCCAGCACATCCCAAGAAGAGGTCCTGATCTATGCCACAGCCTCTTTCTGGTCTAGTCTTCACCTTGGCTAATCCACTTTCTATTCTCTATTCTGCTTTGGGCTGCACAGGAGATTTCTGTTTAAGGGACCTGCCTGGCCGCTATTCCGACAGGTAGACGCTCCTAAGACTGTTTCAGTTTGAGTGATTTTTCTATTCCAGTCACGAGTGGTAACATATCCGGTCACCTTTACGGACCAGGCGTTGTATCAAGTGCTTGGAAACACGGCTCCTTTGACTCCCCTAATTCGAGAGTTTTAGAATGTTGATATCCTATAGTTCTGGAAATTAGAGCCTATAATGAGCCCAGTTTCACAGCTGAGGAAACGAAGCGACCGTGAATCGTAGCTCCCAACTACAGGGCAAACCACATTCCTTAAGTAGGAGTAAAAAATGCAAACATCAGAAGGTAAACCCAATAATCGTCGGGGCCGTTCTCGACTATCTTTGTATCGGGCTTCCAGATGACAGCTGCCACCGAGCTGAGTTGCTTGGAGGAACCAAAGCCTAAGGCTGGCCTGTATCACATGGATACAAACATGTGTCTCCACATGTAAAATTTACATCCCTACTTGGCACTTTGGGGAATCACCACTTTCATGGAGGATGAGGAAAAAATGTTCCAAATGTGTTTGAGAAAATAGTTTTCTGAGATATAGTTAGTGCCACATGAAAAGGGACCAAAGGTCACAGGATATTCGCGGTACAACAAAATTAAACTGCATCCTCTGCTCGAAGACTTGAGACTCTGTCCTCTGGTTACCATAGTTGGGCCACAAACACTCCAAACTTGGTCACTTGCAACAGCCGTCCGGTCGTATGCATGAGTTTGTGGGTTAGGAATGGAGGTACAGCAGGGCAGGAATGGCTCTCTTCCCCTCCACGACAGTGGGGCAGCGGGGAGGCTTATGAGACGGAGCCGTGGAGTCAGGTACGGCTTGTACCTGAGCTCCGAGGCATAGACGCTCACACTGTGGTCAGGAGCACCGATGTCTCACCAGCGCGTGTCATTTTCTGTTTTGGTTTGTTTGTTGTCTGTTTATTACAGCCATGTTAATAATACTCATTGGGTGTGCAGTGGTATTTCACTGTGGTTTTAATTTGTATTTCCCTAAGGATTAGTGTTATTGCATTTCTACTCACGTTTTATTGGCCGTTTGTGTATCTTCTTTGGAGAAATGTCTGTTCAAACCCTTCACCCATCTTTTTACTCAGGTTGTTTGTTTTTTGTTCTTGAAATACAGAAGTTCTTTATGTATTCTGGATAGTAATCCCGTACCAGCTGTATGATTTGCAAATGTTTCCTCCCCACTCCCTGGGTCCTTTTCTCTTTTTTTCACTTTATTGATTGTGTCCTTTGATATGCAAAAGTTTTTAATTTTGTCAAAGTTCGATTTATCTATTTTTTTTTCCCTCGTGTTGCCTGCACATTTTTGTCTTCCCCCAAATCCAATGTCAGGAAGCTTTCACCCTCCTTTTCCTCCTAGGTATTCTGTAGGTTCGGGTTTCATATTTAGGTCACTGATGGAGAGTTAATTCTTGTATTTGGTGAGAGGTAAGGCCCCATTTCATTCCCGTACCTGTGGACGTCCCATTTTCCCAACACCATCTGTGAGAGAGTCCACGAATTCATCACCACACAATTTAACTATGGCCAATGGCTGCCATGTTAGTCCATGTCGCTAATCTCCCCTTACTTTGAAAAAGAATGTTGTGTTTTTCTGAGATTGTTATCAAGAATACATCTCTGTCGGAGGTAGACATTGCCATTCAACTAAAGTCAGGCCCGTTAGACACAGAGTATTGTGTGGACTTCTGGGAAGGCTCTTTATAAAGAGAACCCTTCTAGCCTTCTTCTCCTTCTGCCACCGGTGTGGAACATGGGTATCGACTGCAGTTATAGTCTGCAACTTGAACAAAGATGTGACTGGGATAGAAGCTTTATGGTGGAAAGATGGGAGTGCAGATCCCTGAAGACATCACGTCAGCTTTGGTCACCTTGGAAAAGGCTTCCAGGAGAAAGAAATGAACTCCCATTAAGTTTCAGACCTCTCAATTTAGCTTTTCCTGTTATTCCAATGATCCCAATCTTTTAGAAGATGCAATTCAGGTATTCTTTTTAAGACATTAATTTAAAATGGACAATTGGATGACTCTAGGTAGATGCACGTTCCCATGAAACTACTGTAACAGTCAGTTTCTTTTTTTTTTTAATGTTAATTATTCACCATATAGTATATCATTAGTTTTTGATGTAGGGTTCCATGATTCATTGTTTGCATAGAACACCCAGTGCTCCATGCATTATGTGCCCTCCTTAATACGCATCACTGGGCTCACCCATCCCCCCAACCGCCTCCGCTCTAAAACCCTCAGTTTGTTTCCTGGAGTCCATAGTTTCTCATGGTTCATCACCACAGTTAGTTTCTAGACATTTCCATGACATCCAGAAGACTGTATTCCCTTGGCAGTGGATCCCTCCCTCTGACCCAGGCCCAGGCAACCAATGGTCTTCTGCTTTTTATTGCTACAAATTAGTTTTCCTTTTATAGAATTTTCCATAGGTGGAATCACACAGAATCTTTTAGCATCTGGTTACATTCACCTAGCATAATGATTTTGACGTTCATCTATGCTGTTATATGAATCAGTAGTTTGTTCCATTTTATTGCTCAGACTCTATGGGTATACCACTGATTTGTTTATCCATTCACTTCTGGATGACATTTGCATTATTCTCAGTTTCTGGCCATTGTGATCTTTTGTGAATGTTTGTATAAAAATCTTTGAACAAGCTTTCCTTCCTTTTGGGTAAATAGGTAGGAGTGAATTGGTTGGGTTGGGTTGTATATGAGGTGTATGCTTAAACTTTTAAGAAACTACCCAGCAATTTTTCAAAATGGTACAATTTTACATTTCCAATATCAGTGTATGAGAATTCCAGGTGCACCATATCCCGTCAATTACTGGTCCTATTAATCTCTTTAATTTAGTGATTCCAAAGCATTCCAACTATGCTAACTCTGTAGTTGTGATTTGAATTTCACTGGTAACTGATGACATTGGGTGTTTTTTCATGTGCTTTCAGGATATTCCAGTATCCTCTTTGGCAAAATGTATTTTCATATGTTTTGTCTCTTTATTGTTGGGTTGGCTGTCTTCTCACTACCAGTTGTAAGAAGTCCTTACATATTCTGGGTGTCAACGTTTTGTCAGGCATATTACTGAAAATATTTTCACTTATCCTGTCACTTATATTTCATTTTGGTGACAGTGTCTTCTGAAATGCAAATATTTTGAAAATTTTGAGATTTATGAATCGTCTTGCTTTCTATGGTTTATGCTCTTGTTATGCGAATATTTTCTCCTAGGTTTTCTGCTGCAAGTGCTGTAGTTTGAGCTCTTCCGTAAGTCTGTGATCAACCTTGGGGTAGTAGCTTCTTATGGAAGCTATTCCTTCTAACTTCAGGAATACTATTTACATTTCAGTCCCTGACATGTGTTTATCCAATCCCCTGCCTTAAATTATTTCCATTAAAAATATAACCTATGTGGGTTTATTTTCTTGTTTGGACTCTCACTGATGCACCATCTATAGGGTGAGATGAGATCTACTACACCATCTGTTTAGAAATATGATGGGTCATCCACACTGATATCTGAGCAAGAACTTCTTCCAGAAAACCATCTTCATTCTTCTCCCCCATATTATTCCAGAGAAGACAAAGTGGGCAACCTAGCAAGGCTCTCCATGTTCACACAGCTTATCAGTAGAAGAACAACTGAGAATCAATGCCATGTAAATGTACTCATTATCTCACATGACACTCATACCAAACATGTGTTGTTGTCCAGGCACTGTGCCCACAACAACGTTACGAAGTAGTTATTTCTGCCATGGCTAATTTCTAGACAAGGACCCCGAGACTTGGAACATCAATGAATATACAAATTCCCCAAGCTTCAGATTATGTGGATTTATTATATAGAGCCAAACAAGTCGCAATTAATTTTCCCAAAGTTCTAAAGATTGGTTTAAGAGATAAGGTCAATGCAAGGTTAACACAGGTCAGGATTGTATGAAAAAGGAGTACGGGTTTGGAATCAGTGACAATTCCCCAACTGGGAGATACATACCACGTTGATGTGAATATGAAAATACAAGAAGTACTGTAGAGAATCAGTTGAGAAGAGAGAGAATTCAGTAAGCTCCGTGTGTTTGAACTATGATCACCAGTCTAGGACAGAAATGTGCAGGCTTTGAACAGGATGGTCCAGAGGGATTTCTTGGGAGGAGGAAGCAGGTGAGTGGTATGTGTTTGAGAGCAGGTCAGTGAAGACAGGGTCTGCTGGTTCAGGTGCTCATGAAATTCACTCTGGGTAAGCACCAGACTCCAACAGAGTGGGTTTTCATACTTCTTATAGGATTCCAACAGGGCCCCCATCCACCCTTTTATAAACCAGTGACCCAGATGGTTCTCCCCAGTTGTCAAATACACCTCAGGTGAGTCTCCTATGAGAACGCTGTTCTCTCTGTCTCTCTCTCTATCCGAGAGCTGGCAGCCCAGTCACCACCGAGCATGCCTCCCCCCCGGGAGGCAGGACAAGGGAGGCGCCTGTTAGGTTCAGACATTCATTCAGCTGGACATACACATCCTTGCCTTTACAGCCTCTTCCCATGGGAAAAATAGGTAACACACAGAGCCAGAGTCAGGGTGGGATTTAAATCCAGTAAAACATAGGGAGCACCCGGCTGGCTTTGATGGTGAGGGATGATCTCAAGGTCATGATCTCAAACTCGTGATTTCAGGGTCATGAATTTGAGTCCTACCCTGGCTGTAGAGTTTACTTAAAAAAAAAATTAAATCAATCTAAATTTTTATAAACCCAGTAGAAGGTAGGTCATAATTGCAAATCCTACCTTCTATTTTAGAAAGGCTTTTTAATATCATAGTTCAAAATTTTCACCATCTGGGAGGAGATATTTGGCCCAAGAATGAAACTAAAAATTGCACACCTACCTTCCACAGGTGGAGCCCTGAACTGCCAGGCAGGACCCTGGCTCCCAGGAGCCAAGACAATGTTGGGGTAAGACAATGAGCAGTCTGAACCCCCAGTATTCATCCATCGAAAAAAGGACGTTGGGCTGGGGATTACTAACACTTATTTTGTCTGGAGAATGGTTATGTGTCTACTATTTTTGCTACTTTTAAAATACTTTTAAAACAAGGGTTAAAAGTATCTACTAGGGGCATGATGAGAGTAACACATCATTACTTTTTTTTTTTTTTTTTGAAGATTTTATTTATTTATTTGACAGACAGAGATCACATGTAGGCAGAGAGGCAGGCAGAAAGAGAAGGGGAAACAGGCTCGCTGCTGAGCAGGGAGCCTGATGTGGGGCTCGATCCCAGGACCCTGAGATCATGACCTGAGCTGAAGGCAGAGGCTTTAACCCACTGAGCCACCCAGGTGCCCCCACACATGACTTTTTAAACAAGGGTTAAAAGTATCTACTAGGGGCATGATGAGAATAACACACATGAGATTTTTCTAGGACAACCTCATAGATCTACAAATCATTTGTAGCTTCTAGAATGGAAACTTTCTTCAGATGTTAAAACACTCAATCTGGTTTAAACTTTCCGTTTTCCCATGTGGCTGGTGGGGTGGGGGGAACATCATAAGTAAGGAAAACGTGGAGGGAAAATGCTTTTTCCACAAAAACTGTTGTCCTATTTTCACTTGAAAAAAAAAAAAACTAAAAATACCAAAATTCCAAAAGAAACCCGGTTTCCATGCTACTCCCAAAAGCAGGGGCAGAAAATTCAGCCTTACAAAAAGTCCACCCAGACCTGGCCATCTGGGGCCTGCAGCCCCTTACCATGAGCGCCCCTGACAGAATTCGTGCCGGACACTCCCGGCCACACCAGAGCCTCAGGAAGTCTCGCACTTCCAAATTTTCCCTGGTCCACAGAGAGCACGGGTGAGGAACTGGATGCAAACCCTTTCCAGAGAGCAATTTCAACATCCCTTCTTCAACAAAAGCCAATTTCTATTCATAGCACAAACAGGCTTTCTAAAAATAGAGCCTGCAGGTTGGCCTGGATACAGCGGTCTTTCTTAGGCTGGTTTTTATCCTGTGCCACCGCTCTGATGCAGCCCATTGTGGCATTCTACAGACCTCAGCGGGCAACCTGGGAGCCCCCTGCCCCTGCAGGTGCTGTGGACTCAGTCTACAGAGTTCGTAGTTCCTTCCCTTGGAGTGTTCTTGGTTCCCTGGGGGAATCGGGCTGTAGAGCAGCAGAGAAATGGAAGAGAGCAGAGTAACGTTCGTTGCTTCGCGTCGGTACCAGTTTTGGGGTCCAGTGGTTGGAATAAGGAAGGTGTGGTTACAAAACCACCTATGGTTCCCACATCCCCCACTGAGGCCCAGACAGTCCTGGTGGCCAGTTTTGGGGCGACCTGCTAGCCAGTCCCTACCACACTGGGCTGGGCTTGGGCACGTGCGTGTTCAGCAGCGGGCTGGCTTCTGAAGAATTCCACTGCCCCGAGCAGCCTCTGTGCGGCACCCGTTCACCCTCCCCACGCCCACAGCTCTGCGTTTCGATTCACGGTTTTGCTCGTGGATGTCCCGTCGCTCCAGTATCACAGCTGGAGGAGATAGTCTTTGCTCAGGGCGCCGCCACCGCCTTTGTCAAACACTGACTGACTGTATTCCTGCGGGTCTGTCTCCGGACTCTCTACGGTCCATGTGTCTGTTGTCTCCTCTTTCACCGATGTCGAGTCGTGACCCCTGCTGCTCAGTAGTGGGTCCTGCAGCCGGCGGTGGGGCTCTCCAACTTCCTGTGCTCCTTCAGTAGGGCTTGGCGATCCTGGAGCCGGTTTTGTCATGGTGTGCTGCCCATGTAGCGGACGGAAACAGGAACGGAGCTCAGAGAAATGACCTGAATTGTTTCCTGTCATCCAGCTGGTAAGTGACAGATGTGCCTTTAGTCTTCCCTCAGCCTGGGATCAAAAACAAGCCTCGTTCCAATGTCAGGATTAAAGGAGCTTGTCTGGGAAATTCACATCTTCAGCAATTTTACAGTAGTAGAGGCAAAAGCTGTCTTGACCTCAGCTTCAGGAATACAGAATGTTCTAAAACTTCAACTATTCTGAGGATTCCTATATTTCACAACTCTTAATCCAAACGTGCTGTTGTTTTTACATATTTCTGCTCTATACTATCCCAGAGGGATATCCAGAAGCAAGGGAACAGACCACCCCAAATATTAATCTTCCACGAAAAAAAAAAAAAAGAGAGAGAGAGAGAAAAATACTGAAAACTGGTAAACAGCTTGTACCGAAACTCTGCCAAAATCAAGGAGACACAAAACTAGAGAAAGAAACAATGAACCTCACTGGGTTTGCAAATAACTAATAGTTCTGCACATTGTGATCACACAGCGTTCGCCACTTCAGACAGAGCAATAAGTTAGGACCAGCTCTGCCTCAAAGCACAGAGACAGGCAAACATCCTGAACTTAGGAAAAAATAGAACTTTGAATGTATGACAACGATCCAGGCTTCTCTACTGCCAATGAGAAACCAGAACAATCTGTGAATTAAAAAAAAAAAAATCCTCATTTCAATCACAGGTCTTTGCTGAGTTTAGGTCATGTGCCCTTAGAGTTGACCTTGGGTGGACAAGATGGACCAGGCCTGGCTGTGGCCCCCAGAGCTTCACATCCAGCTGGGACTTGGGGACACAGACAAGTCATGGTGGGCACAATACAGGCCACCACAGAAGCATGGCACATGGGCTGATGAAACACGGCACTGGACCCCATGCCATGGAAGGCTCCCAAGCCCAGGCACAGGGAGGACAGTGACCAGGAATGTCACTCCCAGAGACTGGACTCTGCATTTGTCTGAGACCCAACCCCAGCACTGGGGGCAATGCCTCCATCTTTGTTCCCTCTGGTCCTGGAGCCCCAAACCCGAGCCTCATCCTGCGGGATGGAGACAGGCCTGTCAGCCTCTGTCCTCTCTAGAACTCCCCCTCCCCCTTGCCCAAATGCCCCAGCCATTGGCTGACCTGACCTCAAACCATCGCCTATAACAAGGAGCCCGAGTCTCCCCAAGGACTGGAGTAGGACTGAAGGGGGCTGAATGCTCACTCCCAGGCTCCACCTTTTCGGACACCACAACCCAGGAGTCCCCTTAGTTAGCACCCTTCCCAGACATCCGTTTGGGCTGACAGGCTAGCTTCCCGGCAAAGGCCATGGGCCACGGGTCACTGTGCACCTTTGCTGGCTTGGCCCTTTTGCCGAGGGTTAATCTGGCCTCCCTCTGCAAGGGTGCTGTGCACCAACCAGATACCCAGGCCCCTTCGGACAGGGGCAGAAAGAGAAAGAACTGGAACTCATGAGACCAGGGTTGACCTGATGACTGTGCCTCTAGGGAGTTCAGCTCTCACCATGGCTTAGGTGCCTCCTTGCTCCTTCGGGGAGCCTGCAAGCCCAGGGGTGGTTACCTTCCTTTGCTATGCCTGCAGGGTTGACTCTGAATTTGGAAGGAGGAGGAGGAGGAGGTTCCAGAAACAGGGGGCAAAGGAAACTTCTGGACCCCAGTAGACATGGCTCAAATATCAGCTGCTGTGTGCCCCCAGGAAGCTTGCTCAATGTCTCTGAGCATGGTTTCCTCCCTTGTAGTAGTCCTCTGACCTCTCCACCTACCTTTAGTTGCTGGAATTCCAGCACAGCCCCCAATATGTGCGTGGAGCAGATGGGCACTCAGTAAACGCTTAAAGACTAGGATCATCTTTTTTTCTTTTTTTAAATTTCTACATGTTACATACAATCTTAGACTTTTCAGATAAAATGAAACAGAAAAACAGAAAAGCTAAAACAGTCATTATATGATTTCCCATCAGTACCATGGTTGAGGTTAATCCTTGTCACAACTGGCTGGCGTGTCACACCAGCATCTCGTTTTTTTTTTTTTTTTTCCCCCAAAAAAGCATTGAGATAATACATAACATTTTCATTTTGATAGACATTTCATTTTAATTAGGGCCAGAAAGTCAGCCTGCAGGACCTTATAATGGAAAGAAAAGGATGAACCTTTATAATTCCCTGTTAAAAGCACCATTTCTCCTTCTTTTATTGCATTTTTTGAAAGACACATTAGTTAATTAGAGTCAAGCCTTGTATCTTATGACTGAATCAACAGCTAAAAGGGCAAATGCAGTGGGGAACAAGTTCTGGATTCAGAAATCTCTGAGTCCTTGAAGATAATTTCCAGGCATGACATTTATCTGCATTTTTAAATGTTTTATTCAAGGATAAAATATATAAAAGTGCACCATGAATTCCTGCAACACCCAGGCATTTTTTGGTAAAGCGAGCAGCCCCATGACCTGTACCCCAGAGACCTCCGACATGTCTCATCCCAGCCACGGATCCCCCAAAGGAGAGATCTGGTGTGACCACCAACAGCACAAAATTTTCTGGTTTTTTTGTCACTAGTGTATAAGAAATAATTGATTATATTTTATTATTTCTTGTTTATACAGGGACATTGCTCAACTAACCCAATCAATGTAGAAGTTTATTTATGGGTCTTTTGCCTGTTTTGCACATACAGTCATGCTGTCTAGAATATGATTGTTTTATTTCTTCCTTTCAACCCTGGTATCTCATATTTTGTTTGCTTTGTGTATTACATTGCCTGGGACAGTGATGGAAAGAAGCTGGATTTCAATTTGTCTTATTCTCAATTTCAAGGTACCAACTTCAATGTTCTGTCCCTTGACTATGACACTTGCTGTACTGTCCTTGTCATCAGGTCTAATTAGATTAAAGAACAGTGTTTTTTATCACTAAGTTGAAAATCTTTTTTATATGAAGAGGTCTTTTGTTGTTTTTAATTGCATTAAAATTGTGTTCTGCATCTACTGTGATCTCGACTTCTGTATTCTGCTGAATAGTGTGTGATATTGGTTGTATTTCTTAGTTCTTGTCTTATAGACCAGCTTTATTGATATTTAATACACACCTCATGAAGCTCACCCTTTCTGAATGTACAATTAAGGACACTGTACAGAGGGTCGTGCTGTATGTAAGGCTGTGTGTCTGTCCATGTGTCTCCCCGTACTCGATGTCTACATCATTGACTCAACAGAAGAGTCAAAGATTTCAGGAACTGTGATAACCCAGGCTATGAATCATTCCTATGTTGTTCTTCTGATCCGTATTTTTGGTTGTTTAAGGGTCACTTTGGTTGCTCTTAATGACCTTGTGTGATGAAACCAGAGCCAATATTTGCATAAGGCTGCTTTACCGATCATGGACCGAACACGTGAGCATCCCATTATGGTCCGAAGCCTGCAGAGAGCCGTTCCTATCTAGACTCCACTTGTTATCACTGCAGTGGGTTTTCCTGGCCCAAGTTATGTCCTTCCAATGAGTGGGGGGGGGGGGGGGATAAATCAGATGTATTTTAAGATCAAGGCCAAACACCAAATAGGCTATCCCAAGATTAAAACAGAAGGGCAAGTCATCAGTGCTGTGTCAGGTCCCATCAGAGAACAGAAAGCACAGCAGTCAGGTGAACAGAGGGACGAAGTGTGACCAGCTGTCCCAGCAGCTACACAGGGGCCAGAAATGCCAGAAAGGGGCCGAAAAACTCTGGAGGTCACTACTGCGGCAAGCGGACACTGCCCAGCATGCGGACACATAGGGGATAGGTTGTAGGTATGATAACTCAGGAGCTGGCAGACAATGCACCCTAAGTGGGAAACCAAAGGTCTGTGAAGGGGCAGCAGCTGTTGGTGCTGGAGACAGTCAAGTTTGGCTTCCACAGAACAGGCACTTCGGAGATACTCTGGCAGGGACAGGGTCCCAGGGAAGCTAGCCTGCTCCTCCCTGCCGGCCCCCTTGCAGGGACAGAGGGCAGAGTGGGGGTGGCCTTGCAGGGTCCTCATCTCAGCATCCTACACTCAGGATCCCATATAAAGGACAGAAGGATGTACCCAGGATGGCCCAGGGAGGAGTGAGGCAAAGGGTGGGTCATGCTACCATTGGTTTCTTGGGTGCACAAAAGACGTCTGGACATGCCCTTTGTGGGCGCCTACAGTTACATCACTGAGCCCAGGAGGACCGCTACATCAAATGATAGCTCCCTTCCCTGAAGACCCAAGCGCCAAAATGGGAAAGGCTTTGACAATGTGTGAGCCCATCCACAGCATATAAGATGTGTGTTTAAAGAGCATCCTTTAGGGGGGCCCGGGTTGCTAAGTTTCTGACTTTGGCTGAGGGTCTGATCTTGGGGTGCTGGGATCAAGCCCCCGTCTGGGGCTCCCAGCTCAGTGGGGAGTCTGCTGAAGTTTCCCTCTCCTTCTCCGTCTGCCTCTCCCCCTGCTCATGCTTGCTCTCTCCGTCTCTCTAAAATAAGTAAATAGCTTTTGCAAAAGTATCCATTTAGAATAGAGTACTTTTCTGTATCAAAGTAACTCATTTGTATAACAGTCTGATACTTTTTCTCTAAAATTTATGCCTTTTGTAACACTTTGCCCACTGGCAAATCTTTGCGTTCCTAGTTATCTGTGAGCAATTTATGCAGTGGAATTTTTTTTTTTAAAGTCAAAATAAAGCAAGTTTGTTATACATCTAAAGGAACAGCAATTTTTAGACTCAAAAGTGATTCAAAGTTATAGTCAAGCAGAGTTATGGCAATCAGTGAACGAGGGACCAAAGAGTGAACTCATAAGGCAATGACAAGCCCAGACCAAGGCTCCCTCACCAGGAAAAGCTTCAAAATAGCCTTTTCTGCCACCCTGCTGGGCTTTGCAGAGCTCTGCTGATCTCCGAACATTTGGGAAAGATGGATAATTTTTTTCAATATTTTGCAAGATCTTTTTCTTTAAGATTCTTGACTGTTAAAAAATATGCTGCAAGAACATTAAAAATATAAGCTTTATAGTTCAGTTTTGAGTGTTTCCTGCTTCACGATCCAGGATAAAAATAGGCTGAAAAGAACATGACCAAGTATAAATATTTACATCAAATATAGCAGATAAAATACTAGCAATTACTGTATTTAAATGGTCCTATGAAATGTATAAAAACTTCAACGCGTAATTAGGCAGATTGGCAGAACTTTAAACAACTTTAAATTATTTGGAATTGATGGGGCGTCTGACTGGCTCGGTCAGCGGAGCATGGGACTCTTGATCTTGGGGTCGTGAGTTCAAGCAGCATGTTGGGTGCAGAGATGACTTAAAAATAAAACCTTAAACTATTTGGAAATGTGTATTCTCACTAATAACTTCAAATTAGTCAATTTTCATTTTTTAATTTTGCAAACTTGGCAAGATCAGTCACAAAAAAGGCTTATTCATGAGAGTTTTTAAACACTGACCAGATGTGGTGACATTCATGTACACTTCTGTTTTGGATGGCATTTTAATTTGGTCACTATTTTGGAAGACATAAAATAAAAAAACTAAGATCCTCCATATTTCCTAGACATCCAGATCCTCTGTCTCTATAAGGCCATGCCCGGAATGTTTTTTTTCTTAAAAGCCTAATGCAAAGAAACAAAAGCTTACTTTAGCATCGTCTAAACAAAACAAAAGCAATGGAAAATCTTATATATATTCTATAATAAAGTCTAGTAACCTGATGCAGTGTATTTATAGCCTTTCAAACATTGCCTGCTAGTAAGATAAAATGTCTACTTTAATGCCGTACAGCTTTGGAATTTTACTTGCATTTATGTTAGAGTAGGAAGAGAGTATAAACAACAACAGAGTTGTTAAGACCATGGGTGAGTATATTTTATTTTGTCCCTAAATATCTATACTAATCACAATACAGACCGTTTTTGTTGGAACCCCAGTGTGCAAAACACACCAGAAACATTTGCCCTGTTGAGGTGTATGTTACCTGGGCACTGACTACTTCCTCTTGTACCAAATGTGAAACCCTTTTGGGCGGAGTGGTCGGTCACAACAGACTTGGAAACTTTCATGGAAGAAGGACTGAACCTGCAGAAATTTTTGGGTCAAGTGATTTAATGAGTGCTTGCTTTTCCCAAATTGCTTGCGCAGAAATCCACAAACTTTATAATGCAAGCCAGGAAATTGATTCAAACACAGATTGTTCTGGTAGGCGCCAATAAAAGTTCCTGTCCCAGTCATAAGATTTAAACGCTGTAGAGAGGTGGTGCCACAGAGTCTGAGAAAAGTCAGCCCTGTTTGATTAGTGTGATCAAGGATCCCACGCTACCTTTATTTAAAGTGCTACCGTATGTTGGAGATAAACCTGGTTTAAAAAAAAAAAGAAAAGAAAGAAAAACAAAACAAAACAAAACAAAAAAACAAACAAAAAAGCCCCCCAAAACCAGGGATAAGAGCTCAGCTGCATTGTCAGGCTGAGAGTGAGAAGTAGGAAGTCCAGAGATCAGCTTCCCAGAACCAAGCTGAAAATTAATCTTCTATCTTAAAAAGCATGTACCACCTTATTTAATTAATTTATGTATTTGCTATGATTCCTTTGTGCTCTCTCTACTTCTATAGCCTTAATTGTAGTTTCAAGAGCGGTTTTGGATGGATTTTTCCTGTTTGGGTCTTGTGTTTATTGGTTGCTATGGGCTATTCAAAAATAAATTGAAAGGTTAACGTGCAGCCACTGTTCCCTCTGTGGCGATGCTCTAAGGACTGTGACCTTGGAACAGGTTTGGGTGACCACGTAGGGGATGGATCAGGTGAGCTTTCAGTGGAGGTTCGTTTAATCCCGTGGGACTCCCTCCTTCTGAAACTCGATCCTAACTATGCATAAGACGAGCCCCCAAGATGTGAAGAACCGCTTGCTCCTTTGCTGTATCAAGGATCAAGGGGCCGGAGGAAAAGAAAGAGCATAAAAACAAAGTCAAGTGATGGGATCCCAGAACCTGCAGCCTCCCTGGTAAGCTGTGTGTTCCACCCCAAATCTCTCCGAGCCTCCGTCTTGCCTAAGTGTGGGAATGACGAGATGTGATTGGAGACATGATTTTCAGGAATCAGTTAAACTTTAGACGTAAGACGTGTTTTGCTTGTAAAACAAGGTATTATTCTGCGCTTCTGTGTAACCCTACAGCTCAAATTATTTGAATTTGGGAACCTCAAGCAACTGTCCATTGGATTTGTTTCCAGCTCTTCGCTTTGGTATCACAGCAAGGTCACATGTTCACGGCCCCACTGAGCCTTACAAATGCCCACCAGAACTACAGGCAACAGCAGCCTGTCTGTAGCTCTCGAAGTTGACGGGTCAGCAGGGATGGGATACATAGGGTAGTAGAGATGTATCTCATTCATTTGTCTTTTGGACTGCCTGGTTGTTGTGAGTCTGACATTCCTTGTGCTGCTTGATGAACAGAGAAGTTGGCTTGCCACTTAAATAAAAACAGAGAGGCGTCTCCTTCCCAGGTGGTTGGGCTGGTTGGTGATCCAGACTCAGTGAGGCAGCCATTAGGGAACTGAGCGAGAGGGAGGCCAGAGGGAAGGATCTAGAAGAATGGAAGTGGCCTCTGGGGCATGACCTCTGAGGCATGGCAGCTGCCCCAATGATTTCACAGCTCTGAACAGAGAAGGCTTGTGCGCAAAGAGCTCTCCAGACTTCCAAACCACAGCGTGAGCTCTCTTGACTCAGATACACATGGCATTTGTTCCCTATTCCATTTGCACAAAATCATTTTATTCTTTTGAGAAATTATTTTAATAATTTTTTTTTTAATTTTTATTTTTTATAAACATATTTTAATAATTTTTAATGCAATTGCATTCACATAGCTTCAAATTCACCTTTTAGAATGTACAGATTGGTAGTTTGGGTATATTCATGCAAATGTGTAACCATCACTTCCATCTGATTCCAGAATATTTTCATCATCCTAAAGAAATCCTCTGTCTATAAGCAGTCAGTTCCCACCCCTTTTCCTTTTGTTGCATTCTGTTTTCTTTCTGATTCTCAAAACTGAACTTCCTCAACTGAATATCTTTGTTTTCATAGAGTTTTCTCTCTGCTAACCCAAATCCACCTTCGAGCCCTTCAAGTGAGAGTTCATTCACTCTGTGTTCAAATCCAGAATTTCTATTTGGTTCCTTCTAATAATCTCTCTCTATTTATTGATAATCTGTACTTGGCAAGACCTTGTTCTCATGCTTCCCACTCATTGCTTGGATGTGGTTCCCTTTAGTTCTTTAGACTTATCTTCATGGGGAGGTAAGTCTTTGTCTAGTGCCCAACATCTGGGCTTCTCAGGGAGAGTTCTTATTGATGGCATCTTTTTTCATATATGTGCCATACTTTTCTGTATTGGGAATAGTCTTTCTTGCATTTTTCTTTTTCTCTTTTTCCCTTTCTCTCTCTTTTTAAACTGGACATTTTATTTATTTTTTTAAGATTTTATTTACTTATTAGAGAGAGAGAATGCATGAGCTGGGGGAAGAGGCAGAGGGAGAAGCAGACCCCCCACTGAGCAGGGAGCCCAATACAAGTCTTGATCCCAGGACCCTGAGATCATGACAGGAACCAAAGGCAGATGCTTTGCTGACTGAGCCACCCAGGTGCCCCTCTACTGGACATTTTAAATATTATAACGTGGTAATTTCCCCAAATCAGATCCCTCTCCATTCCTAGGTGTGGTGGTGGTGGTGGTGGTAGTGCATTTTCTGGTTGTTCTTGCTGTTTGGTTTAGTGACCATTCTGAATTAAGGTTATAAAATTTGAATTCTTTGTATTCTTCACAGTGTCTGTGATCACTGAGGTCTCTGCCCTCTTATCCTAGCAGCAGTGTCATAATTGGACGGAGATTTGTTTAAATAACTCAACCCAATAAATCTCCAAGCCTTTGCAAAGGGGTTTTGTGTGTGTGTGTGTGTGTGTGTGTGTTATATCATGTCTTCCATCTCTGGCAGGTGGTTTATAACTATGGCTTAGTTTAAACCTCTTGCTTGCCCAGGACCTCAAGGTCAGCCAGAGGTGAGAACCTAAGGGCTTCACAGTTCTTTTCCTCAGCACGTATCCAGTTGCAAACAAGTGTATGCCCTTCTTAATTCTCAGGAACATGCTCACACTTTGCTTGCGTCTTATGTACCTCTCCTTCCCTAGGTTTTTGCCCGCACTCTAATGCCCCTTAGGCTGACACAATGTTAAACAATTGTCACTGATTGTTTTCTGCAAATGCCCCAGGGAAAGGCTGTTCACAGAGAATGTACTTTGAGTCAGGTCAAATATAAATAAATTCTGGTTGGAAGTTTCCAGGAAATCGCCAGACAGATCAAATACTGTAATTCTCTTAGGATGAGGCTTTAGGAAGCTCCAAATCTGTCTATTTTTTCTATTTTTTATAGCTATTGTGATTGTGATTGTGAGTCTGTTGCTTTTAACTGTTCCCACAGAACTTGGGGATGTGGTGTAGAGTAATAGGACAAGTGAAAATCCACAGAGCCTACTGTCCATGCTGCGACTCAGACAATATGTTTGCATATGCGTTCCCTGGATTATTACAAACTGTAGTTAATTTTCAGAGTTCTGAAAAAGTTTAATTTGACAATTTTTCCAGAGTCCTTGTTGCCTTGACAGAGGAGCAAATCTGCCGAGGTCTTTATTCTATGACTCTGGAAGTGCTCATGAAATAATTTTCTGAGGCTTGCAAAGGAGAGACCTGCCCAAGACATGATAGGTTGGAACAAACATTTAATTATTTGATTTGACTCTCAGAGCTATTCCCAAAAGCCATAATCCCAGCATCCCCTCAACATAAGGTAAGAGCTTTCGATAACATTCAACCTGTATAGAGAGTCAAGTGTCGTTTTAGGAAATCTGTTTTTGTTTTTATGAATGAGAATTCTGTACCATTTACTCCATATTCTTACATTTAGCAACAGGCAGAAGACAGATACTGTTTTCTGATATTACACCCACTCCTCCTTGCCAAGGAGCACATCGTAAGCCTGCAACATTGTGTTAACTTCCATGGCACTCACCACAAAAGGTAACTATATCAATTGAACCTCATGAATTTGCTTCCTCTGAAACCCAAAACTGATTTAATATTGGCATATTAACATAATTTAAACACTGGCACATAAACGGCATGTTCGCCCACAGGATTTTGTGAAGCCCCTCACTGTTTCCCTTTTAACTGTGTCTGAGGACCATCAACAGTTTCTGACAAGTTACAACCGGTTGATAAAAGTAAAGGAATCCACCATGTGTGAGAGTCTAACAGAAGGAACGAGTCTAACAGGAGGAGAGAAAACGGGACTATGATGGAGAGACTTCAGCTGCTGTAATAAAAAAAAATAAAGTTTATTCTTATACAGTTCTGAGTCTGTCTTTTACCTTACTTTGGAAATTAAATGTTGGTACACATCATAATGACAAAACAATGTATATATTTTAGGAGAATAAAGTATGAAGGGAGGAAAGATCAGTTATGCAAAGTTCCTTTTAAGGAAACGTGGAAGTAAGTGGACAAAGGACTGAGCCACAGAAACAGAGGATGCGGAAAACAGAACAGAGTTTTAGACAGGGGGCTGTCAACACTGTCAGATGACACGGAGGACAGATATGTTTGGCCTTGACACGAATCCATGATCTTGGCCAATTATCGGTAGGTTGAGTGCACTGCTGAAAGCAGAGCCTAAAGAACGGCTTCGGCAGGTGGTTCTCAGGTCTGTGTGAGAGCCAGGAGCCTTCTGGGTCTTGCTTTAGTAAGAACCTGACGGAGAAGGGGGATGGGAAGAAGTCTGTGGATTCTCCTTTTTCTAGAGTCTTATAATCTTGATAGTCTTTGTTGAACCTCTTGGTTAAAATCCCCCTTAGTTATGGAATCACATCAGTAATTCCTACCCTCCTTGCCACCTTCTTCTTTTGGATCTAGATCATCTAAAAAATTTTATAAAAACTATGAAACCTCACTTCCCCCCATTCACATATCTTTAGACATCCGTGGAATTCAGGATGAAAACCAGTAGCAATATCGACAAGCGTGTTTACTTGATGGTTTACTTGCTGAATCTGCCTCTTTGAGGCCATTCATCCTTTCTTCGTAGTTGGATAGAATATTACAAGAAAATACTTCTTTTTTAGGTTCAGTACAGTACTTAGATTAGGTATTAGCACTATCTGTGCCATTCTCTCTGCAGACTTTCACCCTTATTTTGGTTGTCTCTTTACTTCCAAATGTAACTTCATTCTTTGAACTATTAACCCCCATGTTTCTTTGTACGAAACATTGCCCCTGATTCGCTCGTCACGTTCTCTCAGCTCACACTGTGATTTCAGTAACTTTCTCATAAACTCCTGCAGCCCGGATTTACCCCCAGTTTCTCTTTGACGACACATTCGAAAGTATAATGAAATTGTTTATTAAACCAGTATCTCCGTGGTCATGTTTACACTTAGATTTCCACATGAGATATCATTACAATATGGACGGAAATGCCTCATGCTTAATCCAGCACAAATGATTTGTTTTTGTAATGGATCTATCGAGATTAGAAGGTGTTCACACATAGTCCCAGTGGGCCACTATAAATCACTATCAATCATTACCATATAAAAAATCTCTATAATAAACAGCACTTCAAAAAGTTTAATTCTTAACAATGAGGAACCAGATGTTAACTGAAGGAAGATCAAACTTACTTTTGTAGCCACTAACAAAATCGAGAACATTATCGAAAGTAGGAAAAAATTTCAAACTTAAAACAGATGGGAACATTACAACAGCGTAAATCTTCTGGGAGGGTCCCGAGAGCTCACATTTGCGGTTATTTCCTTACTTTTGTGGTAACCTCCCCACACCAGCCACTACCTTGTATGTTGAATATTTTCAACAAACTTAATCTTCTCCATCATTAACTTACCCTGGGGTACTTCCCTAAAGGCAAAGAGCCTCATGTCTAAAGACATTAGCTATAGTGTTATTTATATTTGCAAAAAACATAGTTTAGTTATATCAGGTTTTAAAATTTCGGTAAACTGGAGAAATGGAATATTACACAGAAGTTGCAATAATGATGAAGACCAGCTAGAATATTGACTGTAAAAAGTGAATTAGAAAGAAATGCTATGGTTAAGTCAAATTTTAAATGTTTAAACATTTAATGGAAAAACATACTGAACTTTCTTTGAATTGAGACATTCCACAGCTTTTCAATAGCAAAAGCTGCCCAATACTTTCTTCCTTAACGACCACTGTGTTGGCTGTAGAGTTTTTGTGGCCCTGGGAACCAATGTCAGCTGTCGATATGAAACTGACTATTGCTGGACAAAGAGACAGGTTGTAATCTGACCAGTTGTTATATTCTTTTTTTTTTTTTTAAGAGAAGTAAGTCATTGTTATGTCATGCATTTTATTTTTTTGTATTTTTATTTTTCTTAGGTAGGCTTTACACCCAAGGTGGGTCTTGAACTCACCTCCCTGAGATCAAGAGATATCTGCCCCTCCACCTGAGACAGCCAGGTGCCCCTCGGTCCTTGAATTATAGGAATGTACCTCACGGTGCACTCTCTGTAAAGGGAGAGAACGAAATGGTCATAGACACAAGCCGGTTCAAGCAGGAACGAGAGAGGTGAGACTTTTCATTGCAGACACAGCAGAAGGTAACATAAGGCATCACCTGTGATAAAGCGGCTAATATTTTATATCATTATTAAAATTCCACAATGAAATCATAATGGCCTGACCCTCTTGGTGCCGAATTGTCTTACACTGACCTATATGAAGCTACAGTAGTTAGAAATAATGAACAATTATTATTAATCATTAAGAAGTCTCTCACTCTGAAGAGCGAAATATAGAAAATTAAGCATCTTATTTTTTTAGAAAGACTGGGAGAGACGGTGTGTGCTTGCAGGTGGAGGAGGGGTGGTAGAGGGAGCAAATCTCAAGCTGGCTCTGAGCTCAGCGTGGAGCGCAGCACGGGCCGATCCCACGACCCTGAGATGGCACCCAAGCTGGTTCACGAGTGAATATGACACTTAACCCACTGGCCACCCAGGAGTCCCACTTGCTGTCTTATTTTAACCTCTTGAGCGAGGAAGCCCCAGTGATGACTGGGTATCTCCCGACATTTGCTTAGTTGAATTAAAAGGAAAAAAATCTGAAAAACAAAATATAGATGCAAATGACAATGGAAACACTAAACGGGTTACAAATCTGAGTGTGCCATGCCTGCCTCTGAATATTTCATACATTTTACTGAAAAATTTGCAATAACTCATTGGATGTTGTCTTTCTGTCTCTGCGGATGAAGCCAGTCAAGTCTAACGGGCCTTCCCAGGTAATTCTGTGTCCAGCTTGCAACGCAGAGAAGGGGGGGAAGAAAGCCCCAAGGAGATGCCCTGAGCTCCTTCCAGAGACGGTGATCACAGCAGTCTCCCCTGCAGGCTCCAGGCGCCAGCATCCTGTCCTCCCGCTGATCAGACAGGGTTCAGACTGGGCACTGAGTCTTCGGACCTCCAGCAGTGCCCTCACCCTCAGGAGGACATGGGGTGCAGGCCACTGTCTGGTCGGATGGGATTGTGAGTGCCGCTGGCTGCCGGGGGCATCCCACTCCCTGGACCTGACTGCTCCCCTTTCCACTGGGACCATGAGCAAGAGGCTCACAGAGCACCAACGATCACACCTTATCCTCTCTACTTGTGTTCGTGGCTTCCTTGATGTGTTGGAGCTTCCAGGCTGGCCAGGGCTCCGTGTGAGGTCTTTGCAGTTTGAGAGAATTCTAGTGCCACCAGCTCCTGTTGCTGGGAATCTGACCTTGGGGGTGTGTGAGCTCGGAGGGCCAGCTCTGGCTGGACAACTGGATCCCCACCCCCACCGCCGCCCCCGGAAGCTAGCTGGGTCTCGAGGTACCCTGGGCATGGCCTGGAGATGCCCACCTGCGTAGGGCTGGGCTGAGCAGGTGAGCAGAAGGGACCCGGGCCTGGGGGAGAAAACTGACTCGTCCCCCCCAACCCCCAGTTGCCCAGGACCCCACACTTCAGGTGTGGCTGGAGGTCCAAAAACCTTCTGATTCCATTCACATTTGCTCCAAACTTTGCCACTTTGGGGCACTCCAGGGGATCCCCAAAGTCATTATTTGTTTCCTTTGTTTTAGGTCCATCTTCTATTCTGGCATCAGGAACTCTCCCTCTTATATTCTAGTCTGATTTTAAATATATTCAAATTAAGATTTCCCTTGTAGAATAAAATAAAAAGCTCATCTGCATATTTAAACTTCTCGACACTCGCACATTATTAAAATAATCTGAGGGAGGATTGCGTGTTTGATCAACTTGCCAGCCAGTGACTCCGGGAACGAGGATGTGACAGACGGCTGCCGGGGACGAAACCACAGGCTTGACCCACCCCCGCCGCCTGTGTCCACTCCGAAGCTGGAGATGCTGAATCCGTTCACGTCGACGAATCACAAGAAATCAGCATCAAAGCCCTCTTCTTCTCAGACAGCACTAAAGTCATTCTTTCTTCAATTTTTAGAAGTAGTGGTTCTCCTCAGTCGGATTTTGTTTCAAGGGTATAACGACCTCTGTTAAACTGTCTTCACGGAGGGAAACAGACTATGTAGGACTTCCGCTGAGGGACTTCAGAAAGTGACGCTGCTTCTGAATAGTTTAAGAGGAATCGTATACGTGGGAATTTTTTTTTTTTTTTAATAAACTAACAGGTAACCGAGTGACCCAATGTGCTTTCGTGTCAGGGCTCAAGGAAAATAATTCCAGTAATTACTCCAGTAATAATTCCAGTAACCTTAAGTAATGCAAAAGAACTACTATTTACTACTTACTACTTACTTACTATTTACTACTATTTACTATTTACTACTATTTACATACTACTTATGTGCTTGGTCTTGTTTTTAATTTTAGGGCAATAATCTCTCTTAATTCTTTTGAAAATAGATGAGGAATAAGTGCCAGGTGAGTGAAATAAAGTAAGTCACGTAATTCTATTTTTATTTATTTATTTATTTATTTGGAGAGAGAGAGGGCACGTGCAGGGCAGAGGAAAAAGAAGAGAGAAACCCAAGCAGATGCCATGCCCAGCGCAAAGCCCAATGTGGGGCTCGATCTCCCCACCCTGAGATCATAACCTGAGCTGAAATCAAGAGTCAGACGTTCAACAGACTGAGCCACCCGGGCGCCCCACAAGTGACATATTTAATTACTATTCCACATTCTATGAACTAACAGCAATTACTTTAGATCTCACACGCACTGGATTCGAATGTTCCGTCACCACATGCAGACAACGCAGAGTCTAAAGCCCAGCATCTCACACTCGCAGGGACCTGAGCACCTCACAGAGCAAGTGGTGATGTCTGGGGACTGAACTGCTGTGTGCTCTGGGCTATTGCAGAAGCCTCTGCTGACCTAATGGCTGGGACTGTTTTGTTCCTGTGTGGACTGATCTAGAGTTCCCATCGCATGCCTGGGAATGACCCAGGATTCCGAGTAGAAGGTTGACTCAGAACGCGGTCGACTGTGCGGGGACGTCGGTGGATGGTCACCCGGCTCCGAAGGTTCGAGCCGTCACTCCTGGATCTTCTCTTCTCCGGGCAGGACCCTGCAGGGCCTCCTGTCCTGCCTGGTTGAGTCTTCTCAGTGGGGAGGCTCTGGCAACTCTTCACTGTCAAGGGCTGACCGTATGCTTTTGAGTGCTGCATTGACTGCCTCCCCAGTGCCGGACAATCTGGACCAAACCAGGAGAGAAGTCGGGAAAATAGAAAATATGAGATGTTGAAGCCATTTATCAATAATTTATGGCATTCATTTATAGGGGACATAGAGTAATAATCTTCTAGATCTAAAACTCCCTTTTCCAGGTGAAAAAAGAAACTGCCATCAAGAAGGTTGAGGAACGTGCCCGGGGAAGACGACCGTAAGCTCCGGAGCTCCGCGTGGCTCCGCATCCCGTGAACACCCTCCTGAGCAGTGACCACCCCGCATGGCCTTGGAGGGGCTGAGCCCTGGAGGACATCATGTGCCATGAGATCACCTCAGTCCTCCTGCTGACGAGGAGCATTCCCACACGGACCTTTCCAAGGGGAGGCAGGTGGCCGTGACTCGGGACACCTTAGGAGCGTCCGTGAGTCAGAGCGTCTGTTCTGGGTTTCTGAGCCAACGCTTAATGGGATCATCTCCTCTTTGATCTATGGGAGTGACCATTTCAAGCGTGTCTCAGTGTGTGTGCAAGTGCTCACTGGACTGGGAAGGGGGCGGGGCCATGTAGGCACGCTCTGAAGCCTGCCTGGGTCGATGTGGGCACCTTGTCTGCAGGAGAACCTGGCAAGTGCATATTCCTGCTTAAGCCCTGCGGAATTCAGTCAGTTCTGTGATGTCATCTTGCCGCCTGGATCAGCCTCCTCATGTCTAACCCTCTCCTCTGAACACGGTGTTTCATCCTGCCAGACTGTATGTCGTCACCCTCCCCTCCCCACCTAGACAGAATAAAGCTCGCCCTTAGGAACCCACACCCTGATCCCCAAAACCTACAAAGGGTCTGCATGCATGCCCAGGGACTCTGCAGATGTAATCAAGGTTATGCACCTTCAAACTGGCAGATGATCCCGGATTTTCTGGGCGAGCCTCACCTAGTCCCACAGCCCTCGCAACAGACAAGCGTCGTCGGCTCCCTGGGGAAGAGGAGGAGGAAATGCCCGGCAGAAGGGATGGGTCTGAGATGAGAACACAGCTCTGCCCATTCTCCACCACGGGCTTTGACCCCAAACCACGCGACGCAGGCACAGAGAGGCTGAGAGCAGGCGCCGGCTGACAGCCAGCAAGGGAAGGGGGATTCGGTGCCCGGACCACAAGGAACTGTGCTCTGCTCGCATGAGTGAGCCTGGAGGGGGACCCATGTCTGGAGCCTCTGGAAAGCGGTGCCACTGGCCCACACGATAGCACTGGCCAGGGAGACCCTACGCGAAGGCCCCACTGAGCCTAGCGGCCCCGACTCCCCACTTGCAGGGCACGGCGGGAGTGTGTGTAAGCCATGGCGTCTGTCGTGCTTTGTCACAGCAGCGGCGGAAAACAAACCGCTCTGTCCTGCTCACTGCGAGCTCAAGGCTGAGCGTGTGCCGTGGCCGCGTGGTGGCCCATTCCTGTGTCTGCGGTTCTGGGCAAGGACCATGGCTCCACAGCGGGAGGGGGCATGGGGCGGGTGTCTTCGGCCCCAGGGCACCTGCGGACTCTGCTCCCTAGAAATCCGGGTACCACGACCACAGTGGGCCCAAGTTCATATTCACGCTAGGTCGTTCTCAAGCCATGGGAACCCAGACCCACAACTCCATCCCCCGACCCTGCCCCTCTGCGGCCTCCACGAGGGTTCACCACAAGGTGGCGCAATACATCCGGTGCCCAAAACGAGCCCCTCCACCCCCACCCACCCTTAGGAGGCACTGGGGATCTTTGCTGACCTGCCTCGGTTTATCCCTGAGAACTTCCTGGGATGATCACCATCTGGCAGATAAGAAAACTGGGAAATAGGGGCCCTCAGGTGGCTCAGTCATTAAAGCGTCTGCCTTCAGCTCAGGTCATGATCTCAGGGTCCTGGGTTTGAGCCCCACATCGGGCTCTCTGCTCAGTAGCGAGCCTGCTTCCTCCTCTGACCTTCCCCCTCTCATTCTCCCACTCTCAATCAATTAAATAAATAAATAAATAAATAAATAAATAAAATCTTAAAAAAAAAAAAAAGAAAGAAAAGAAAACTGGAAAATGAAGAGGCCAAAGAAAGAACATCTGTCAGTGACCAGCGAGAATCCTTCAGACTCTGAGTCCATCCTTTTTCCATGAGACGGAGTTGGAGGAGTCTGAGACGTGGGCCCAGGCTGGGTTGCAAGTGTTAACCTTCCCGCCGTCGCGTGGGCTAACAGTTATTCCCCCAGCCCCCCTGGGACAGGTAAAAAGAGTCGCAGGGAGGTGACGTAACCTGCCCAAGACCAAGTGACAAGTGAGGCCATGCCCTGGAAAGGTCTATCCTTGCCGGGCCTAACTGGCTACGGTGCACCCCGGTTCCGGCAACCCGGGGAGCTGCACCGTGACCTCGGCTCCTCCTGCTGAGCCTCCAGCCTGAACTCGCTCTCCGCCGGGGAATCCTTCCAACGGAGTCTGGCTGGCCCTGCCCCATGGCTACAGGGTGCCAGGCAGAGCGAGCGCTGGCTGATCCCTGGGATCCGCGTGTGCCCCCGAGGCGTGTGCCCGGCTCTCTCTGCAGCCCAGAAACAAGGAGTCTTGTCCTACACCACACCGTATGTGGGCAGTTCTGTCCCCAAAGCTTGTTTGCTTCAGATCTTTAGGGGGAGCGTGAATGGGTGGGTTGGGAGGTGCTTAGCAAGATGCAAAATTTAAAAATCAGTACAAACGCACTGTCTATACAAATAGGTTTACAAGGGCAAGATGGAGCAAAAGTTTGGGAAAGACCGGAGGTCAGGGACAAGATGCACGGCCGCAATGTGGGTGCCCGGGGAGGACAGGCGTCCCACCTTCCCACCGCCCACGGCCCCCAACACGCCTGCCCCCACCATCCCACACAGACGGCAGAGCTGGCGTCCACCTCTCGCCTCTCCCTCTCCCCTCACACCTTTGTTTTCTGCCTTCCCCATTCCCCAGCTGTGTCCGTAAGTCCCCTGAAAGTGCTCATGTCCCACGCAGCTCCATGGCTGAATGGGTTGCTGGGACACGGGCTCGGGGGGGATTACTCTGGACGGCACTTCTTTGTGGGGTCGTGCAGCTCACTGGACACACACAGGACCCTAGAGAGACGGGGTGGGAGAGGGTGTCAGAGGATACACGAAAGGATTAGCTCGGACGGCGGGCACCGCCTCTCGTGTCCTCGACTGTGCTCTCCCCTGCAGCCCGACTGCTCAGAGTCCTCCCAGCCAACGTGCGCACGTGCTTAATGAAGAACCAATGCGCTTCACCTTCTTTCTGGATTTAAAAAAGTGGAACTGGGGGTGCCTGGGTGGCTCAGTCGGTTAATTGTCCGACTCCTGGTTTTGGCTCAGGTCATGATCTCAGTGATCTGAGATCTCGATCTCGATCCCTGCGTCAGGCTCTGTGCTCAGCAGGGCACCTGTACTCGTCCCTCTCCCTCTGCCCCTCCTCCCTCTTGTAAATAAAGAAAAAAATCTTTAAAAAAACTGAAACATTGACACTGAGTAGAGGCACATCTGGCTTGAAGAAGTGAGCCCATTCTAGAGATCTCCACCCTTGATGAGACAAGCAAAAGCCTCGGACGCCAACTACAGTGGGAACAGGCACATGGGGGTGCCCGAGCTGTCCCCTCGCCGGCTGGTCTTCCAACGGCCCCGAAGCTCCAGGCCCTTCCTCGGTGGATCTAGGAGAGCAGAGTGTGTACGCGGGAACAGCGGAGCTGGTTTACGGCTGGATGCAGAAAAAAAGTACCTGGAAGACCCAGCATCTGGCCTGCATATCACGTATCACCTATGTTTCCCCAGCCCCTCAGGAGCAGGCTCTGTGTGTGGAGGTCAGAGCCCAGATCAGCTTGGCGGTTGCCCTAAGGTTCTGCACGTTTGTGCAGACCTCAGACATGGGGTGCCGGGTGTCTGGCGGCCCTCCCAGCCCTCCACGCCCGTGACTCGGCACGCACGCCTGGAGCGAGGGGCTGGTGTGCAGTTTCTTCCCCGCACTCTCTCTGACGGGCCAGGAAGGCAGCGACCTTGGCAGGCATGGCATGGGGGCTCAGGCCGGTAAGCTCTTCAGCATGTCAAGCAGGGAAGCAAAATCAACCCCAGAAGCAACCCCTGGCTGTGGTGGAGAGATTAACCTCTTTACAAGACAATAAAGGCAACAGATTACATCTTCCAGCCCTCCAAGCTAGAGGCTCGTAAAGGGATTCTTGGATAAGCAGGGAGGCCCAGTGCCTGCGCATCAGATGCAGAACGCATGCTGGAATGCAGCTCGGAGGCCTGCGCACCTAAAGTAGAAGATTCCCCAGGCCTGGGATGGGGGGTGGGGAGGGTTGGTTGGGGGAGCCCGGGGCCTCCAACTGCTGATGGCGTCATGGCGTCCTCTCACGGGGGCGCAGCAGCAGGCAACCGTCACCACCCGCCCTCCAACCCATCTGTGGTTGCCGTGGATTTACACCATCTTGGGGGAAACCCGCTGTGGTCGGGGGCTGGTGGCTGCCATTCCCTGGGCTGCCCCATCAGGGACCGAGCACCAAGGAGTGGGACCCTGGGCCACTTCTCTCTGATGCATTGGCTTGGGGGGCGGCCCATCTGCCTGAAGAGGTCTTGCTTGGAAATTTCACATCTGTTGGAACCTCTTTCTACTCCGTTCTCTATGGTATCCCAGGCATCAGATGGGCCCCTGTAGGCTCTGTCTCCTCACCTACACCAGGACCCTCCTCCTTAACCCTTCCCGGGCCTTTTCTCCCCAAATCTCCCACATCCCTGTCCCGGCTTGGCGTCTGCACCTCACGCCGGCCAGTGCCTGGGTGACTACCATCCCATGAGCTCCTGTCCGTTCCGTTACTTGGCCCCTCAAGAATACGTAGGAGAATGCAGCTCTGTTAATAAATAGAAAGAAAGTGACAGAGATGAAGAGAACACGACCTGTGCCCTCGCCGACGGTCACAGGGCAAAGTGTGGAAATCGCACTGCAGAGCACGTGCTGAGGGAGCCCAGAAGAGGAAGTGACCTTGGGGGGGGGGCGACCGGAAGAGCATATGGAGCCCTCGATTTTCGGAAATGTTAGGAAAGATCTGGTGAAAATGGTATTTAGGGAGTCATCTTCGCTTCTTCCAAATGGTTAGCCTGCGCTAAAATGCAAGCAAGGGGGACTTGCCCTTTAGGCCGGGCTCGAGGGGCAGTGACCAGATTTACCTTCCTGCCTGGAACAACTTAAGAAAATGAGAGGAAAAAAAAAAAAAATGATTTGAAACAACATCGTTCTTGGGTCTCATCTCCAGGAATGAGCTCAGGCACACTTGCCAGATCCCCTGAGCCCCGCAGAGGAAACTAAGAGGCGGAGGACACCAGAGCGCTGGAGATTTTAGGAAACAATATGCCAGAGGAGGGGCGTGCATGGTGGTAGACTGTAGGGGATCTGAGGAGGGTTCTCTCTGCGCCCACTCCGCCCCAGCTGGGCTCAGGGCCATGGGACTGGATGGAGCTCAGAGACAGGGGAGATGCCGAGGGTCAGGAAGAGAGTCTGGGGAGGGAAGGGACGCAGCCTTCCCTGACACTGGCTGACATGGGCCAAGGGGTGCCCGTGCCGACCAGAATGGAAACCGGAATGGAAAATGCTTTACCCGGAACCCTGTTGGGAGCTCAGAAGGGTCTAGCCTCGGCCCTGGGGAGTCATCAGCACTAGGGTGAGGGCTTTGGATATTCAAACTTCTGCCTGATGAATATTAAAGGTCAGTCTGCAAAGGTTCAGGCTCTTTCCAAGCAACCTAATGAATTCCAGAACAAAGCTCAAGGATATTTAAAGAAATACAGAAATACCCAGCACCAGAAAAGGAAAATTCACAATGTGTGGTATTCAGTCAAACAGTTCCAGGAGAGAAACGGGGGGGGGGGGGCGAGGGGAGAATAGAAAAATCTGGCCAATTTTAGGAACAGAAATCAATCAGTGTAAACCAACTCAGAACTGTCCCAGTTGTTAGGATTATCAGACAAGGAAGTAAAAACAGCTGCTATAACACAGTTTACGCTTTCAAAAACTATAGGAATTACGGAGCAAGTAGAGGAATGGGAAGTATTTTAAGAATCAAGCTTCCGAAGATGAAAATTAATACATCCAGGATGAAAATGCAATGGTGGAATTAATGGTATAGTAAATATTTCAGGGGGGACGAGACTAGTGAGCTTGGAGACAATAGAAAACACAAAATTTTAAAGTGATTTTTAAAAATCAGCAGAGTCTCTGTAAGCCATGGGACAGACAGCCTGACATGTGTTACTGGGAATCTTCGAGTATGATGAGACAGGAAAGATATTTCAGTAAATGATGGACAGATGTTTCTGAGTTTGATGAAAATGGCAAAGTCACGGACTCAAGAAGCTCAATGGATTTCAAGCAGCCAGCGTCTTGGGAGAACCACACCAAAGACGTCCCGGATGATTTGCTGAAAGGTGGGGGGTGGGTTGGGGGAAGGGGGAAGCAGATGAGGGGATTAGGAGGTAAAGCAGCAATAATGACGTCATAGCATGTGCTGATAGATGGCGGCTCCCCTCAGCACGGCGAGCACGGTGTAATGTCGGGGATTGTGGGGGCGGAATCCCTGCGTTGTGTCTGTGAGACTAGTATGATATTATATGTCCGCTGTGATCAGGAGACTGTGTCCCCACCTCCAAACCCTCCTGTTCATGGGGTGTGTGGAGGGAGACCCACAGAAGACACGGCTGCTCCAGGCCCTAGTGCTCACTCTTGTACCAGAACCCAAAGAACGTGCTTGAGAAGCAGAAGGAAGGGGGGATAGAGGAGCAAGTCGCCCGAGAAAGCAGAGGCGGGTCCTGCCGGACGTGGTCAACACGGGCTGAGCCGTAAGCGCAGTGGGGAGCCATGGTCTGGGCTGAGGAGTGGAGGGCCCCGCGGGTTGCAGGGGAGCAGTGGTTGTTGTGTGTGGGGGGGGGAACTCAGTTGTGGTTATCACGGTGGTCCCTGCACGCCCGGCCTGTGTGGAGCCAGGGACAGAGGGTCACCAGCGAGGGTGGTGGTGGGTGCGGAGCAGAGTCAACGGGACCTGCAGGTGCACTAGCCATGGGCAAGAGGCATGAGCAGTGGAGCATGACACCAGGGCTTGCCCCGAGCGCCAGGGTGCTGTTTGGAAAGAAGGGAACACGGATTCACCTGCAGACAGTCCCCGGCACTGTGACGGGCATTTACAACCATGAAGCTGTCGGCAGAGATGAGACCTGACACACAGGATGAGACCGTGTGGTGGAAGGCCTTGGACGCCTGGCGTGTTATCCCGAAAGCGAAGGGACCCCTTTCTCGTGGCCGCATGATGTTTTCGGACATTGCCTCTGGGGATGGGCTGGAGGTTAGTTTTAAGAGAAAAGGCTTTGGGGAGGTCTGTAAGTCAGGATGACTAAATCCAAGAGCTGCTTCTTAAATTAAAATCAACACTTACCTGAGATCAGCATTCCTCTAGCCAAATCTCTTCATTTCGAATGCAAATCCCAAGATGTACTTCCCGGAGGGATAATTATCTCATTACCTATCACCCTGTGCCAGTCTCCAGCTTCTCCCCTCCCCCGCTTGGTCGAGTGTGCAGCTTTTGGCAATCTGGAGAAAGGTATGACTCAGTTGCCCGTCAGCACGGTGTTAGTGGGAGAAAAGCTCACAAAGAAGGACCGGCCTATTGCGGGAGGGGAGCCCTAATTGGTTACTAATTACTGGAACATTGCGTCTGAAGGAGGGAAGGTGCAAAGCCGCCTTCCAAGGCTCCAGGTAATTAGCCAGCTTGGTTGAGCGGCCGCGTAATGGCCCGAGGAGAAAGTGTCAGAGAAGAAAGGAGGCTTTCAGCCTCCTTCTAAGATCTCCCTGTGGCTTCTACACAATAGCCTTCTGGTTTTCAAGCCTGAAGGATGGGGTGGAGTTGGGATAAGGGGGGGGGTCCCCTCCACATTGCCGTCCAAAGGGGGAGTCACAGAGGGAGCCCGGATGGTCCCCTGATGGCAGGGATAAAGGACAGCAAAGAAAGGAAAGGAATGGAGAGATCTGAGCCCTCCACTTGCCTTCTCAGAAACATCCCAGGTGACCTTTCCAGAACACAAATGCAAGCCTGCCCGCACTCTGAAACTCTGCATGCCTTGTCCTGGGAGGCCAAGATCCATAATGGTCTCCTGCCGTGGCTGGACCTCTGTCTTTGCTCAGGGCGGGGCTGGCTGGGCTGGGCAGGGTGGGGGTCCTTGCCTGGCCCTTCACCTGCCCCCCAGCAAGGCTGCCAGAACTGTCGTCTGGCTGCAACTTCCCCTCCTCTGCTATCAGCTCTCCCTCTTTCAAGCTACTTTCTCAACTCAAATGCGTCCTGTTCACGAACATCTCTCATTCCCACCGAACGTTCCTTACAACAAAAGCACACGTAGCGATGCTCTGGCTTCACTGTACCTACAACCACAGATAATTCAGGTTTTCTGAGGTTTTGTTTTTTTTGTTTTTTTTTTTACCAAATGCCATTGTTTTCCTCTCCCCTGATCCCATCCGGGACACCATGTTATATTCAGGTGTTCTCTCCTTGGGCTCCTCTTGGCTAGGACAGTTTCTCAGACGTCCCTCGTTTTGGATGACCTTGATGGCTTTCACAAGCGCAGCCGGGAGTTTTGTAGGATGACCCTCTACTGGAACTTGTCTGTGTGTCCCTCAGATAACTAATGGTTGTTAAGGTGGGAGACCCCAGATGTGAAGGGATGTTTTCTTCACATGCTATTAAGGGGATGTTATGCCAACATCGCCAACACGTCAGTGTTACCATTGACCTTGGCCAGTAGGCTTTAGAAGATGCTCCTTCTCCTCCCTTTCCAGGCTGAGCTCTTTGGAAGGAAATCACTGGGCACAGAACACACGTAGGAGTGGAGGGGCATTCTCTCTCCTTGAATGCACAAAATCTACATTAAGTTACTTACGTTTTTTCTGCATGGGACGTTTGTGTCTTCTCCCCAGTCACGTATACATGCGTGTATGCCTCAAATATCAGTATGGACACGTGGACGTTGTTCTTACACTTTCGCTTATAATTCTGTATTGCTTTTTTTAAAATTGGTTGTTCAGGCATCAGCCATGACTGCTTTTCTCAGGTAGGTTTTCTGTCCCTTTGACATACATCATTACGGGTCTTTTAGATGTTTTGTTTGTGGGTTTGTTTTCAGCCCTTCCTTGTTTTCTGGCACTACGAGACAGGAGCAGCAGGCTCATCTTGTACCTTTCCTACCCCGGTCTGAGAATGAGCCACGTCTCCAGGAAGCCCTGGCTCCTTGAGTTGGAGACCAGCATTGGAGGCTAAGATCTCAGCAGTAGGTGTGCTCATTGGTGGTGACACATCATTTTGGCTGAAAATGCAAGGAAGGAGTTGAATGCATACTAACCCACGCATACACCTATCTGTAAACACATCTGTGTTTCCGTCTGTATCTACATCGATCTGAAACGAGTTCACAATGCGTCTCCAGTTCTGAACCATGCGGTCATCCAGCCTGCTCCTCTCACTTTTCTGTAAACTCTCTTCTCTAACCGTAAGAAACCTGCGCATTTCCTTCCCGTCCTGTATACCTGGATGGGGTGTCACGCTGGGAACCATTCCCCCAGGAGACAAAATTACCAATTACAGGACAGTGCTTAGAAACCCTCCCTGGTTTTAGTCTCACAGACTTCATTTCCAAAGTTAGGTCGGCGCCTCTTCCTCTCCTCTTCAAGTGAGGTCGTTCTACCTGTAGAATAATGGGGTTGTGTTGTCACAGTCTGTATGCCAGCCACTCATCTCCAGCGACCTCTTTACACTTGCTCACTTCAATGTTAAGTATGTGGGCTGGAACGATCGATGTGTCCACAGAACCCACTGTGACAGTGTCATGGTCATGCCACCACCCTGGGGAACATATCGTACTTCATCAGTTTGGTATCCTTACTGTCCCCACCCCACAAAATCCCTGGGAAGCACTGACTTTTTCATTACTACTAAAATTTTGCATTATCCAGAATGTCACATAATTGACATTTTACAGTGTAGCTTTTTCAAACTGGCCTAGAAATATGCACTCAAGGTTCCTTCCCATCTTTTTATGGCTTACTACCTTGTTTCTCTTTAGCACTGGATAATGTTCTGTTATCTGGGTGGACGACAGTGCACTTACACATTCACCTATTGGAAGATATCTTGGTTGGGTAAAGAAGATGCAGAATGTATACACAATGGAATACTACGCAGCTGTCAAAAGAAATGAAGTCTTGCCATTTGCAATGATGTGGTTGGAACTAGAGGGTATTATGCTGAGTGAAAGATAATGATTGTATGATTTCACTGCTATGTGGAATTAAAGAAACAAAACAGAGGAGCAGAGGGAAAGGAAGGGAAAATAAAATAAGATAAAACCAGAGAGGGAGACAAGCATAAGAGGCTGTTAATCACAGGACACAAACTGAGGGCTGCTGGAGGGGAGGCAGATGGGGGCTGGCGTCACTGGGTGATGGACATTAGGGAGAGCATGTGATGGAATGAGTGCTGGGTGTTGTAGCAATTGATGAATCACTGACCTCTACCTCTGAAACTAATCACACACTATATGTTAATTAATTAAATTAAAATTAAAAAAAATAAATAAAAGATATCTTGTAGCTTCCAAGTTTTGGTGTTTATGAATGGAGCTGTTATAAATATCCAGGTGGAGGTCTTTGTGTGGATAAAATTTCCAGTTTACTTGGCTGAATACCAAGAGGCACAATCACCAGATCATATGAGAAGAGTATGCTTAGCCTTGTAAGAAAATTCCAAACCATCTTGCAAAGTGGCTACACTGTTTCGTATCCCTATGGGCGGTGAATGAGAGCCTCTGTTGCTCCACATCTCATGGACGTTAGGTTTTGTCAGCATTCTGGATTTTGGCCATTGTAATAGCTGTGTAATGGCATCTCATTTTTGTTTTAAATTTCAGTTATCTAATGACAACTAATGTTACACATCTTCTCATATGCTACTTGCCATCTTTCTATCCTTTTTGGTGAGGTATCTGTTAAGGTCTTTTGCTTGTTTTTTTTTAATTAGGTTGATTTTTTTTTCTTACTGCTGAATTTTAAGTGTCTTTTGAGTGTGGTGGAAACAAGCCCTTTAAGCTCTATGGGGTTGTTTTGGGGTTTTGAGTGATCTCGGGAGACATTATCAGTGACTGATTCAGTTTCTTTAGTGAATATAGACCTATACATACTATTTATTTCTTTTTGTATGATTTTGGTAGTTTGTATCTCTTAAGGAATTAGTCTGTTTCACCTTAATTGTTAAATCTGTGGGCACAAAGTTGACTCAAAGTGTTCCTGTGTTATCCTTTTAACATGCATGGGATATATTAGTATATACAGTGTATAATTAGTATTTAGTTGGCAATCTTGTCTCCTCTCTAAGATCAGGTTAGCCTGGACGGAGTAGTGTCAGTGTTATTGATCTCTGTAATGATTCAGTGTTTGATTCTGTTGGTTATCTCTATTATTTCCCTATTTCAGCTTCATTAATTTCTTCTTGTTTTACTTAGTTGCCAGTTTTCTTATTTCTTAAAAGAAAATGCTTGATTCATTCATTCTCAATATTTCCTAATTGAAACACAATTAATTACAAGTGACATAGGCTTGGACACATCCGATGGATTTGGATCCACCCAATTTTTTTTAACTCTTTCTACTTCAAAATAGTTTTTAATTTCAGATTTGTGTTCCCCATTGATTCCAAAACTTTGATTTTTTCTTATTATTTACATGTGTTTTGGGAAACACTCTCATAAACCACCTGGTAACAAATAGTACCCACTTTCAAAAAGAAGCTTCAAAAGTAGTCCCAGCTGGTGTCTAGCACAGTATCTTCTACACCAGGAGTGCTCAATACATTTGATGAGCAGCCAGGAGGCTCATAACTCAGTGCTAAGTTCCAAGAATAATGTTACCGTGTGTGTGTGTGTGTGTGTGTGTGTGTGTGTACGTATGAGACTTGGTACCTTACAGAATGAGAGTGTATATGTTACTTTTATTCTGGTGAACATTAATAATATTTTCCCTATCTTTTGTTCAAATAGCACTTGGATAAATAACAAAAAGTTGCTTAGATGTAGGTCATCTTCTTTGCTGTGATGTAGTTTACTAGAAATCAAAATACAGTAAGCATTTTCTTTTAAGAAATAAGAAAACTGGCAACTAAGTAAAACAAAAGAATGTAGTGAGTGTGAAATACTTAAAAAATAGTTACGCTATGTTAAAACCAGCCAGATAAAGGGTCTATCAATGAAACAAAAATCTAGCTCTGTCAGACTAAATATATTAAGATTCATGCAAAACCTAATTATGAAAAATAAAACAAAATATATGTGTATGTAATTGTCCTCTTAAAAGGTTCATGAAAAATTCAAGACAGTAAAAATTTGAAAATAATATCATATGTCATTTTATGCCCCAAATTGAAAATCTACATACAACTGATACATCTTGACAACATAAACAGATAAAATTGAGCAAGGAAAAATGAAGAGAGAGAACATTTGGATAGATAAATAAAATAAAATGGACAAAAATTTGTCATTAAAAATGTCCAGGCCCAGATGTTCTACCCTGTGTTTCAGTAACCTATCCTTCTTGTGTTATTCATAAATTCCCTAACATGGAGGATGTTTGAAAAAGTCCAGACTTAGTTTACAAAGCAGGACTACGCATGGTTCATGACCACAGAGCATGATAAGAGAGAGGAGAATGTGGGAGGGGAAGGACAGAAAAGACGCGGGCCAGGGAGAAAGGGAGGGAAATTATTCGGTCACTTTCATTATGAACCCAGAAGCCAGATTCTCAAGATACGCACGACAGTGCTCATAACGGAACTTCGCATAATGGATAGAAATAAGAAAATAAACAAATTCGGTATCTTTTTTGCAAACAAGTTTAAAATATTTGGCAAATGAGATATTTGACATTATGGTGCATCCATATAATAGATAAGAAGCCATTAAATGGGATTTGCTATAATCCGTGCTGTGCTCTCAAGCACGACAACGATCTTCTACTTGAAAAAGGCAAGTTGAAGACCAGTGTGTACATAAGATGATCACAATGTTGCTAAGGACAATAGCACAGGGAGGAACGTGTTTATTTTCTCTGGGTACCCACGTGTCAGCATTTGTATTCATATGCTTGCATGAAGGCAGGAATAATTGTGTGTGCATGTGTGTCTGGGTGTGGTTTGGAGGACGTTAATCGGAGGGTAGAGGTTGGAGATGACAAAATAAGTCGTTCACATGCTGAGCTTCATGGTTTTGCACTTAGAAGAATTGTATTTTTCTTTTTATGTCAGGCTCTATTTTTCAAACATCTTAAATGTACACTTGAATGCTAATTTTATCACAGACGCAATTATGTTATAAAAATGTAAAAGTAATTGCATGCAGTGACCAGGGAATAAGAGATACCATTTGAAACCCAGTGAGCATTTGGAAACAGAAGTTATCTTTAAGTATTTCCTACTGACCGGCTTTATTAGTTCGTATTTTTCTCAACACAAAGGGAAAATGGAGAAATAGGAAAGATCTGGGTTCTAGAAAGCTAACTGTATCTTAGACATGTAAAGGGATTTGTGTTCAGAGGCAGAGAACAGCGTTACGACTGGTCACAGGAACAGGAGATTCTAATGTGGCGTGAAAGACACTGGCATGTTGGGACTCTGGCCAGGAACACACAAAGTGCTCTACAGGCTAGACTTGGGTGACTGGATTTTCACTACCGTGAGACCAAATATGTAAGTGAGTCTAAACAGAAACCCACCCAAGATCAGGACTGTTAACGATGAGTCGACCTAAAAACGAAAAGTTAATTCAAACCGCGTACAGGCAGCTCAAGTTTTCTATAAATTTAAATTATGTGATTTGAAATTACATCATGAAAAATATTCTGTGAGACTCACTTTATGAGGAAATTTTGAGAGAAAGTCTGAATCCAACATATCTTTTGCGGTCCACCAGGACCCACGCACTTCAGAGCAGGACTCAGGTGGAGCCAGAACTGTGCTCGTGGGAGGTGCAAAGAACGGGGCAGGAACAGAGGTGCCTGACGTCCCCTCTGCCTGTGAACCCAGGGGTAGAGCTTCAGTGACGCTGTGAGCTGTCATGCTAACATGCCCTGATTATAAATAAGGTTCTTTAATGTCCCATCACAAAGATTTGTGACCCGTAGACCAAACTGGGTCTTCTGCCTACCTGCTTCTGCAAGTGGGTTTTATTGGGGACATGGAAGGCCCACTTGTTTGCATATGGTCTGTGGCCCATTCTGTCCTCCACTGGGCAAGGCAAGTAGAGATTGAATGGCTGGTAAAGCCTAAAATATTTGCCATCAGTCTTTTACAGAAGAAGTTTGGCACTTGCTGTCCAATAGTAATGCATCCTCTCATTCATGAAGCTTCCACACCCTCATCAGTGCATAGGCACCAACAAACAATATGGTAAGAGGCACCATGAAATCCACGTGGAATGGAGCTACATAGAGAAGCCAACGACGTGAATGTATGTGTGTTGATTTCAGGCAACTATTTGGCCACTATATTAGACATAATGCCAAGTATTATGGACTGCATGTTTGGGACCCCTTCCCCATACTCCTATGTGGAAGCCCTAACTTCCCAGTGGCATAGTATCAGGAGGTGGGGCCTTCGGGTAGGGGTAGATAACTAGGGGTATTAACTAGGGGTAAATAAGATCATGAGGGTGGGGCCCTCGTCATGGGCTTAGTGCCCTTATGAGAAGAGGAGGAAACAGAGATCTTTGCTCATGCATCTAGGAAAGCCATGAGAAGATGTGGGAAGACAAGGAAGGTCTTTCCCAAGAACCTGACCATGCTGGCCTGCTGAGCTCAGCCTTACAACCTCTGGAACTCAGAGCAAATCTGCGTTTAAGCAGCTGTCCCCCCCCCACCCCCATCATCTGTAGTAACTGGTCGCAGCAGCCCAAGCAGAGCAGGACACAGAGACGCTACCTAAGCAGCCTTGAAATAAAAATAGATACAATATTGATAGATTGACTTAGTCTGACCATATAGATTACAATCTGTGTTCATTGTCATTGAAAGAATCAGTCTTGCATTGTGCAAATTTGGAAAGCTGGGATGCCACCAGCCCCAGCATGAAGTGTGGCCACCTGGTCCACAGGGAGCCAGGGGTCCACGTCATACACCACGCTCTGGTCAGAGCCGGCCAGCTGGATCCTGGTTTGGAAAACAAACAAACAAAAAAACAGATGATCTGGCTTCATTGGATTTCCCTGTAGAAGTACCCATGCCATGCTTGCGTAAATACAATTCGATTAAATGAATCTCCTTTGACATTCCTAGATCAAATTCCTTTATTAAAGTTGTTATCCCTCTCTGGAATTCCTCCCAACCTCCTGCACCTAGAGAAATTCTCAGAGCATTTCAGACTCAGCTCTATGGAAGCTTTGGAAGAGGTGCCCCCACTAAGCACAGGCTGTGGCTTCCTGGCCTACCCTCTCACTGTTCTGCTAACGTTCTACCCACGTCCGCCTTCCTCTGGGCCAGAGTATCTCCACGTGGGACCCACAGTTGTCTCTACCATGCTCACAATCCAGCTCAGAGTCTGCTGCTCAGGACATGCTCAACACACATTGCCCAAAACTATTATTTTAATAATATTTCAAATAACTTAGGGAAATGTGTTTCCCAAAATGATTTTTATTATTACCCCACCAACAATGCAAATAATCTTAAAATGTGAATCTCAATCATAAATTTACCCATTCTGTGACATTTAAATATTTGTACCCTCTTTAAGAATATCCACTTGGGATAGAAGATAATTTATTTTATATTTCTCTCACTTAGTAGGAGTACAATTGTGGAAAGATCAAAGATATTATTCAAGTTGTACCATCCAACATAACTGTTCCTAGAACCCAAGTGTGCTAAATTCTATTGCTTCTTTGAGGGCTAATCCCTCCTACCCCATGGCTTAGGGCATCGCTGGACTTCCAAGAAAACACACATGTTCAGAGTGCCGTTATTGGCAGTAGAGCTGCGTTTGTACTAAATAACAAATGTGTCATGTATCTTTTGCCACGTCAAGTGGTCATGCTGCATTTAGCCAAAAGCTGCCATTGATTGTCTTACTCAAAGAGACCTCTGAGCTTTGGGCTACACATTTACAGTAGTCTCCTCACATTTCAGTGACATTAGTTAACGAGTCCTGGAGGTCTGCCCATGGAACAGCATCCCTAAAGGGAATATTTATGGTCTTATGGGGTAACCTCAAGTCATGGGATAACATTCCTTCTTGCATGTCAGGCTCTCTCTTCTGGCTCTAATTTTCTGGCTCTTCAAGAAGTGTATCCTTTAAATGTTGATTTACTGAGGATGTGTTGGTGATAAAGGCTTTGATGTATTTGAAAAGGTGCCATTGTTTTAAAATATTAATCTCTCTGGGGAGAAAACTAGAGATGACCAGTTATATTCTTCTAGTTCCTTAACAACATTTAAAATATAAAGTGGAAACTTGGAATTATAAAAATGTGTCTACCCTATTGCTACTACTAATTTTGCAATTCGTATAATTGTTCCTTTGTGGGCATGTTTGTTTGTTTTCTAAGATTTTTTTTTTCAGCTTTTCTGTGGTGTAATTGACAAATTAAATTGTAATATAATGTGTACATGATAATTGCATTTGTATATGCATTGTGAAAGGACTCCTAGCATCAGATTAATACATTCATCATTTCACCTGTTTTTCCCTTTTTTTCTTTTTTGGTAATAACACTGAAGTTCTACTCTCCTAGCAAATTTCAACTGTACAATACAGTGTATAATCACCATGTTATACATTACATCCTAATACCTTACTCCTCTTTTTTTTTTTTAAAGATTTTATTTATTTATCAGAGAGAGAGGGGGAGAGAGCAAGCACAGGCAGACAGAATGGCAGGCGGAGGCAGAGGGAGAAGCAGGCTCCCTGCCGAGCAAGGAGCCCGATGTGGGACTCGATCCCAGGACGCTGGGATCATGACCTGAGCCGAAGGCAGCTGCTTAACCAACTGAGCCACCCAGGCGTCCCTACCTTACTCCTCTTATCACAGAAAGTGTGTGCCCACCTACTACCAACCCCCGACCCCCAGCCCTGGCAACCACCATCCTCTGTGTTTCTGTGATTCAGTCTTGGTAGGTTCTGTTTCTAGGAATTTATGCATTTTTTTCTGGGTTATCGCATTTGTTGGCATCTAATTGTTCATTGTAGTTTCTTACAATCTTTAGTATTTCTGTCTTATCAGTTGTGGTATCTCCTATTCATTTCTGGTTTTGTTTATTTGAGTCTTTCTTTTTTTCTTAGTCAAGTTAAAGTTTTGTCAATCTTTAAAAAAAAAAAAAAGACAACCTCTGAGTTTCATTGATCTTTTCTGTTGTGTTTCTTGTTCATTCATTTCTTTGATCTTTGTTATTCCTTCTTTCTAACTTTGGGCTCAGTTTGCTCTTTTTGTAGTTCCTTGAGGTGTAAATTGAGGTTATTTATTTGCGATCTTTCCTTTTTTCTTCATGTAGGTGTGTATTGCTATGAACTTCCCTCCTAGAACTGCTTCTGCCGCAGCCCATGAGCTCTGGTGTGTTAAGTCTCTACTTTCATTTGTCCGGGACACTTGTAACACATCCGGAAGAGCCAGTGACAGGGACTTCTCTTCCCTAAAGAAATTTGGAGATTCTTGCATGTGCAGTATATAGAAATGCTATAATTCGTAATCTTTTCAGAGAAGGTTTTGCTCATTCTTCAGAATGATAGCATTTTTGCCTGAAGAATGAATGATGCTTAAGAAGCAGAAGATAATTGAATGGAAACATTGAAATAGGTTTCTCACCGGTACACATTTTACAAATTTTCATGTTTTCATGTGGACAGTAGATATTTTCATATTGTAGGCTCATCCAAGGACATTTTCTCTGCTATTAAAAAAATATAACAAAGCTGGAAATTACATTGTACGGAATTCGATTTTTGATTTGGGGGGGTGTTTGCTTGTTTTTAAGTGGGCTCCATACCCATTGTGGAGCCCAACACAGAGCTTGAACTCATAACCCTGAGATCAAGACCCCAACTAAGACCAAGAGTCAGACACTCAACTGAAGGAGTGAGCCAGGTGCCCCACCAATTTTGAGTCTTATTTGACTCTGAAAGTATGTGATCTTAATTAAGTCACTTTATTAAATTTCCATATCATTTCTTTTTTTTTCCATATTCCACTTTCATGTGGGTTGTGGAAAACGACAGTTTTAATTCTTCCCTCCTGATGCGTAGATCCTTTTTCATTTTCTTGTCATATTGCTCTAGGCAGGGCCTCAAGTAAACTGCTGAACAGAAGGGATTAAAGGCACACATTCTTTTATCACTCTGATTATCAAAAGACAGTTCTTGATAGTTTATCTTTAATTACAAATTTGGCTTTACTCTCTTTTCTTCATGTGGACATCATTAGAATTGTATGTTACCTTTTATTCCTAGTTTACTAAGAGGTTTTATTGTAAAGCTGAATTCCATAATATGTTGTTCTTGTATCTGTTTAAATGATTGTGTAATCATTACTTTTTATTTTGTTACTATGAATTTCATGGATTGATTTTCAAATATTAAAACAAAATGTAAGTATTAGAATAAAATCAACTTCATTGTGATATATTATCCCTTTTTATTTATTGTAAGACTGGTTTGGTAAAGATGGTTTTTTGGGGTAGTTTTTATATCAAAGTGAGAATAGTCACAGTTTTCCTGACTTTTATTGGTGTAATCAGCTTTTTATATCAAGCATAAAGCTAAAAAAAAAATAAAGAACTGGGAATTAGTCCCTTTTTATCTATTTTTCTGGAAAGTTTAAATAGAATCAACAACATTTATTCCTCAAATATTAAAAAATATTTCTACTGGATTTTTTTTTTTTTTTTTTGGGCCAGGATGATTTCTGTTATAAAGTCCATTTCCTTCAAACTTAAAAGATTTTTTTTCTATTTTTTTCTTGGATTAAGTTTGGTATGCTGTGTTTCTTTAATAATTTTCCATTTAGATCAAAGTTAATAAATATATTGGGATAAAGTTCTTTTAATATATGATTCTATGACCTTATGACATAGGTCATGGGTCATATGACCTGTAACTCCATTCTCTGGAACTCCTTTGGTTCTGGTTTTGCTTTTTTTCTGCCAGTTATTGATTGATAGTCATGTCTTCTCATTTATCTTGCCATTTTTTAAATTAAATCATTATTGAATATAAAAACTATAAAAAAACTTGGACTCTAGGAAAATGGCTTATTCATTTAGAGGAACTTGATATTTGCATCTGGCACATGAATAAGGATAGAAACAGTGCTGAATCACCTTAGAGCCAATTCCAAGGGCTGGGAGTATTTGAAGCTGGGCTTGGTTCCTTGTGAGCCTCAGCCACAGCTAGCAGGCTCTCATGCATCAGGCTCAATCCTCTGGGGTGTCTTCCCAAGGCTGCTGAGTCGGACGTAGGTCCTCAATTTTCGATTTTGCCTGCAAGGGCTCTGGAGTCTTTCACAGGCTCTTCTCAGTTTCTTGGGTCTCTCAGATCCTTTCTGAAACAGCCAGTACTCAAAGTGGAAATAAGGTCCCAGTGCTGCTGTCTCTTCTCAGGGCTTCTGGCTCCCCCAGCCTCTGGCCACATAATCCATCTCTGCTTCATCAGACTCTCCAAGACATTGAGATTTTCCTTTGTCATTGTCGTTTAGTTTTGTCAGTGGTCACAGTGGGAGAGCTGCTCCAAATTGCCAAGTGTCCAGTTACTAGAAGCAGAAGACCAGGAATAAAAATCATGTGTTATTCAAATACTTGACAAAGTATTACCTAGTTTAAACTGTATTTCCTCAGGGCCAATTTAATAAATTTAAATATTTTACATAATTTGAAAGTTTAATGATATTCCAAAAATTAAACGGGATGCCCATACCTAAACTTCTAGACAATTCAAAAATCAAATGCAAAATATTTTAAAAGTGGGAATAATAAATACTTAAAAGGATGAAAACAGATTCCACCTCCCTCCACCCGTTAGCCCGGACAGCTCCAGGTCCTTACAAGTCTAATGATATTTTCAATTCATAGTCATCCTCTTGTCCACCGTTGACTGTTTTGCTCTTTTTTCCAATACTTTCACACTTGGATCCAAAGATGCCATGTTCTTATTTTCCTCCCATGGGCCATTCCTTTTCAGTCCAAATGAGGTCCCTCTTCTCCTCCACCTCTGAAGACAGGAATTCTGCAGTCTCAGACTCTGGATCCCGTTGCCCCTCCGCCTGCTCTCCCTGATTGGCCTTGCCGACTTTCTTACCTGATACCCCACCTCGAACAAAATCCTTCCACATTCTCTAATCTCTCCTGGGAGTCCTCTTGCTGGGAATTGGCTTCGAGATAGATGTTCTCCATACACAGGGTCACCTGCCAAGCTGACCCTGCCTGCAACCCAGGACATGGGGCTGCAGTGATTACAGTCACGGACGTAGAAGACAGGCTCTGAGTTCAAATCATGTATGGCACTGAGTAGACTTGGGACCCTAGGGCGTTGGGCGTCAGACTCAACGCCTCTGTGTTTCCATATTTGCAAAGTGGAGGGAGGAATAATGGAACACCTGACTCACAGACATTTTGGAAGGAGTAAGCAAATTAATATGCATAAGTCCATTTATTTTTTTTTTTTTTTTTTTTTTTTTTTAAAGGTTATAAACATATATTTTTATCCCCAGGGGTACAGGTCTGTGAATCACCAGGTTTACACACTTCACAGCACTCACCAAAGCACATACCCTCCCCAATGTCCATAATCCCACCCCCTTCTCCCAAACCCCCTCCCCCCAGCAACCCTCAGTTTGTTTTGTGAGATTAAGAGTCACTTATGGTTTGTCGCCCTCCCAATCCCATCTTGTTTCTTTTATTCTTCTCCTACCCACTTAAGCCTCCATGTTGCATCACCACTTCCTCATATCAGGGAGATCATATGATAGTTGTCTTTCTCTGCTTGACGCATAAGTCCATTTAAATAGTTCTTTCTCTGTGCTAATAATCACACCACATTTTGCTATTGTTATCATTATAATGATCATTAATTTCATTACCACCTCCCCGTTTGTTCAAGATGAGACTTTAGAGTGACACCTGGTACCACTCTCCCTGAGGCATTCAACCTGTGAGGACATTTTTCAAAATATACATGTGACTTGCCCACTGGGAGCTCCTGCACCTCCCTGTGTGTCATCTGCAGACAATGGGACGACTGTCCCGGGCCCTCACTGTGAGTTTCCCTGCTCCTCTTCCTCTGCTCGCATGTCCTGTGCTGCACCCACGGGCCATCATGACCTCTTAAAAACGTCAGTCAGACCTTTCTTAACCTTCCCACACATCTGGAACACACTCCAGGGTCCTCGTCAAGGTAGGTGGGGCTCATGGCCCTGGCACTTCTGCCCCCTCGGTCCTGACCACCTCTCTAGCTCGCAGACTCTCAGTCCCATTGGGTGACCTGGGGGCTTTGCACCTGGCATCCCTTCCCTGGCACGTTCTCCCCTCGGTCATCACCAGACCCGTGCATGTGCAGATGCTCTGGGCTCTGCTGAGGTGGCACCTGTCCAGAACGGCCCTTCCTGACACACTGTGTCAAACACCTGCCCTGCCCCGCATTGTACCATTTCATCTGTTTGGCGGGGGCTTGCTTCAGTATTGCTGATTGCCTCTCTTCCCCACTGGAAGGTGGTCTGTGCAAAAGGAGGGTCCCAGGACACCCGTCTGGAACAGTGCCGGCACATGGTAGGCTCTCAGTAAATATATTTGGACCTTAAAAAGGTCTAAAAGGCAAGTTGTGATTATGTATTTTTTTCCAAAATCATAGGAAATAGATCATTCTACCCACATGTTAATGACCTAAAATCCAGTGGGTGACTGGCCCAGGGACACAGGGCTGGCAAGTGATGGAGTCAGATTGATTACACGACCAAGTTTTGTTTGTTTGTTTGTTTCCCTTCTACCATCCACTCTTATCCTTGAAGGATGAGTAGGATTTATATTTGTGGAAATGAACTTGGGGTGGCTAGAGTAAAGAAAAGGAGCTTTCTAAATGCACAAAACTATTTCCCCATCCACAGGAGAGGGAATGGGACGTCCTTAACTGACGTTTCTATGATGAACGCGACATTGACTTTGGAGCACTTCAGAACACTCACTCACTTTGCCCTCATGGCAGACACGTGAGTGTAAGACCGAGACGGCTTGCTGTGTTGCTGACCTGGAGACAGCATGGGTTACTTAAGCGTCTTACTCCAGGCCCCCCGGGGCGGACCCCTCCAACAGCACGTGGTGAGGACAGGACTGCAGTCAGGAAGACTTTCTTAGTTTAGAAAACACCGAGTTCACGTCGAAGGGCTACTTCAGAATGGGGAAATGCATTAAAATGGGGTTTTGTAAAGCTCTGCCTAGGAGAAAATCAGTAAGCGGGGAATGATTTGTATTTCCACATCTGGGGTTCTCTTTTAAGCAATCTACAGGCACTGATATCATGAGACACCCATCTTGGTTGTATCCAATCAAAATGGACTGGGGAGAGGGGAAAAACATAAAGATCTTTGTATCAATGTATGTAAAAACTCCATCTTGGTGTTGAAACTTTTTTTCCTTTTTTTAAATCTTATTTTATTTAAATTCAATTAATTAACATATAGTGTATCATTGGTTTCAGATGTGGAGGTCGGGGTTCAACCGATTCAGCATCTGCCTTTGGCTCAGGTCATGGTCTCAGGGTCCTGGGATAGAGCCTTGTGCTGGACTCTGCTCAGCGGGGAGTCGGCTTCTCCCTCTGTCTGCACCTCCCACCCCCTACCCTGACACTGGCCCATGCTATGTCTCAAAAAAAAAAAAAAAAAAAAAGAAAGAAAGAAAAAAAAAAGGAAAAGAAAAGAAAATCAAAGAGATGCCCATGAGATAAACCGTGAGAGCTATGGACAAGCATCCAACCTGAGCATTGGCAGGACAAATGTAAGTAGTAAGAACTACCCAAGGATGGGATGTCCTGCTTGTCCTTGGGTTCTTGTGCTTGGTTTTGGGTCCCTGGGAAACTTTCAGGTGTGAAGAGGAGACTGTGGATGCTGAAGGGCTCAGGGAAACACTTTAGACGGTGCGTAGCAGAAGCTTAGCGTGGAGGAGACAACGCTGGGCGGGCAGTGGTGGCAGCCTTCCCTAGAAAGATGGTTTGATGGGTCACAGCAGGGAGTCGGTGTCAGGAGGACGTCTGACCACTAGAACTCTTCTGGTCTCAACACAGATTTTGTAAAAGAACGAGACCTGGGTGGCACAGAGGCAGGGTCCCAAGAGCTGACGGGAGGCTGGGATGGTCCACACTGGGCTTCACATGCATGCACTGGCCTTTTGGGTGGCCATGCATCCCTGAGGCTGGTGGGGTTCAGTGCTGCATTGGGGCTGTACAGGAGTCCGTCTTAATGGCACGTTATTTTAAAACCCCACAGCCTCCCAACTCAGCTCTTCTTGCTGAAAATACCAATAATCTCCTTCAGAGGGGTGGCTGGATTTTCGCTACATTATTTTCAGCATTTGGCAGCTTTGTAAACTTTTTATTAGTCCATTTATTGTTTATTTTGCATTTTGTGTTTGTTTTAAACACATAAGGGGGAAGCACTCAACCGCGTTTTTTCGACGTTAGGGACCTATCACGTTAAGTCACAGATACTCAGCGTGGATGGGTCAGTGTTTGCCTTTCAGAGTCAGCCTAAATCAGACAAAAACAACTGTCCTAAATATTTTCTTTGCAGAAGGATCACTATGGCTCTGCCTCTCCTGAAGTCTTAATCCTAATCTTAAATATTTGCTGTCCTAAATTAAGGAAAACTATGCCTGTAATCTTCTTATCTGTTTTTCTTCATGCTCATCATAAATGCCAAAGGGTAATTCTTCCTAGAAAAATCCATCTTTTGTGATAACATACAATGTGCTTTTAATTAATGCAGTGGCTTGATGCCGGCAGCATACAGACATCTTATCATCACATGCTGGGGAAACTCATGCAGAGTCCTGTCTGTGCACGCCGAGCCCTGGAGCCAAAGAAAAACCTTCTGTCATTAATTCTGTGCTTAACTAGCTCACTTATTAAGAACCCAGCCATCAGTCATGCTGGATAAGCATATCAAGATATAACGAGACGCCAGGAGTTGATGAAACACTTTGGCGGGGAGCAATGACCAGTTTTGTTGTAATAACTTGTGGTTCATCTCCAGTGTGGAGGGGGAGAAAAAGCCATTTAAGATTGCTCAATATTTTTGGGCAAAATGCAACTGTCCTCTAAATCCAGAGATAGAAAAGAGGGTTTTTGTTTATTTGGTTTTTGTTTGCTTTGTTTTCAAGCTGAAAAGTGGTCTCTCCATTGGAGAGCATCAGGAGAGCCTGGGTTCAGTCACTTGTCCTCTTTGAGGGGCTGATCCCTGGTACGAGTCACCTGTTGTGCCCTCCCAAACTCTGCTCGCCCCCTGCGAAATGAGGCCATGAGGGCCCAGGCATGGTCAACACATGAGGGAAAATGTTGGAAGCACATTGACAGCAGTAAGAACATTGCTCTTCTTTCTTAAACGGATCATCATTTTTTTTAACCCTTCCAGAAAGCAGCATTCCTAGATGTTCATGCAAAGGAGGAGCGATCAGATTGGCCTCATGGTTGCCATTGCCAGATTTCAGGTTTTAGTGTGGAAGCCTGGTCAGCAAAGTCTCCTTTCTTCTTCCCCCAGAGTGTCGCCAAAATAAAATGGAGGCATGAAATGCAGGGAATTTTTTGATAATGGCGCAGAGAGATATTTATGGTTTTAGAAAGGACTTCCTGAAAACATTTATAACCATGGAGCTAATAAAATGACAGGTTCAGAGATAAGTGCCCTGGAAGGAAACAGACCATTGCGACACAGGCAAGCTCCCTGCCGCCATTCCTCGCCGTTCCCGAGCATAAATTTTACATGAGTATGGAGAGACAGAATAAAAGTTCCCTGTTGTTGCTTTCACAATAGTGACCAGTTAGAGGGAGGAGAACTTGAGCTAATTTTTTTCGATCATGTAAATAGAGCCTGGTTTGACTCATCTCTACAATGGGGTCGTCATGGAAGGCTTGGAGCATTCCTCTACAGTTTGAAGGATGAGGCTGTTTCTGAATTCTAAGGTGGTAGACGGAATACTGAATCCAGCATCCCACCTTTCTATGATGGAAATCAGAAAATAAGGTAGAAAACGTAACTACGGATAAATAACAATAACGTGAGGGTCTTATGTCATCATAATAGCAGGACCTACAGGTGGAGGCATTTATGGAGACCCCGGAAGCTAAGCCGGTGAAAGGAACTTGCAGAGATGGGAGCAGATGGCCACACTGCTCACTCTCACTGTCCTGGGTACAGCCTGGGAAGGAATCGTCTCTGGGGTCCCTGCTTTATTTTTTAGAACAAAGCTGTTGATACCAAGCTCCCTGCACATTTTTCATGATCTGTTGCTTTGTCCTGCCTTGTTGACTCCTTGGTGTCCATGAGACCCAACCCAAGCCACTGTTCCCAGCCCTGATGACACCCAGTATTGTCCCCAGAACTCCTCCTTGCCCCCATATCTTCTCCTCCTTCCAGAGGGGTCCTCCTCCTCAGTGAATTCCATGACCACCGAATTGAAAGCATGCTCCCGTTTATACCCGCAGGTCTCCAGGTAGGACTTACATGTGCCCACGGTGGCCCACAAGGGATGGATGAAAGGATTAAAAAAAGAAAAAAGTTGGGTTCTTGAGCTGGATGTGTCCTGCACGGTGACCAAGACGTGATGCTCATGGTATTGGGTGTGCGATGTAGGGAAACTCGACTTGGAGTCCGTTGGGTTACTGTTCTTCCTTAATGATGAGTCAGCTTGTGCACTGATAGACAAAATGAGCGGAAGGAAGACCCGTCTTTGGCATTCAGTAACTGGTAACAGCTAGTTTGCAGATTGTATTAAAGGGAAATAACTTTCTGGTCTAGGATTATAAAGACCTGATCATTCCCAGTGGATGGAAGGGGTAGTGCGGAGTAATGGGAACTGTACAACATGTCCAAGGAATGACAAAGACACAGCCAGCCAGGACTAGCTCAGCAGAGTCCGATGGGCAAGCCCAGAAGGAAGCCCAGGCTACTGGGGAACAGGGCCTTCCTGAGCATGCTCAGAAACCGTCTGCTGGGAAGAAAATTAGAACATGATGTTAAAACTCGAATTGTTACAATTTTCTATAAATTCAAATGAGAGGGTGCCTTGGTGGCTCAGTCAGTTATGTGTCTGTCTTTGGCTAAGGTCATGATCTCGGGGTCCGGGACGGAGCCCCGTGTTGCGAGCCTGTTTTCCCCTCTCCCTCTGCCCCTCTACCTGTTCTCTTTCTCTCTCATGAACAAATAAAATCTTAATTAAAGAGGATAAAGTAAAATAAGAAAGAAATCAAAAGCCAGATGTAAGCATTGTTTCATTACCCGGGTCTAGTCACTATCAATTACAGGCTGTTCGGAACTACTGAGGCCCCAAGTTCACGAACTCCTCCCATGTGCTCATTCATGCTTGGGCTCACTCGTTCGTTCACTGTCGACTCGGTGAGTGCCCCCGCTGGCCACGCGAGGATGACAGGGCTGCACCAGGGAGAGAGGAAGGAATGGTCTCGTCCACACAGAACAGGCATCCACGGAGGTGGAGGAAACGGACCACGGTTTCTGCCTTTCTTCTGTGTTCCGTAGAAGGAGTCGTCTTCCATGATGGCAGCACATTCATCTCTGGGATGTTTCACGATGGCCGCGTCAGAGGAAGCAGGAGCAGAGAGTTGAGGGAAGGTCTGACAGGTGACCAGATGGAGTGTCCAGTGTGGGTCCCGCACCCACTGCGCCTACGCCACTCATGGGGAGCCTGAGTTTCAGGGGTGGTGTAGAACACTCTGGATGTCAGAGATAACCTCGCAGAGGGGCTCGGGGGCTCACACAGCCCGAGGGGAGTTTCCTTGGGAAACCTCATGCTGTCTTTGTGGTCTCTCCCATCACCCACTCCCCACGCCAGATGTGGCAATCCCGTGCTCAGAGACGGGAGTCGCCCGCACGCATGACCAGTTGTTCCTGTGTTCCATGGACACTCACTCAAATGAGCTCCTCAGTCTAATTTCCTAGTCCAAATAAAAAGAGAAAAAATTAAAAATCACCAAAGAATATTAAGCAGGAAAAAAAAAAAAAAACTCTTCAGCTGACAAGGGGAGAAGCAGAACTTTGTGGAGAAGTTATGTAATGATAGGTTAATAAGTATCTTCCTAGAAACATAAACACACCTTAATAGAGAGACTCAAGATGGCAGTTATGTATCTATAGTACAAATAACTTCCTAGAAAAAAAGAAGCTGCATCTATAAACATTATTTGTAACATTGAAAAGGAGGGAAAACAGAAATGAAATTCTGCAGCTGGCCCCAAACGGCCAGATAAACTCGGTACACGTTTGATTTAGGGAAACACAGGAAGGGAAATGAATAACAAAATAAAACACGAAATTAAGTAATCAAGCTGAGCGAAACGTTTGCCATGGAGGTGAGCAGAAGGGAACTCTGGGAGGGACCCGGCGAGGCCTGGGTCTCAGCAGAAGTGTGGGTATGGGGAGGTTGTGATGTGTGCAAAGATCACAGCATGGGGTGGGGGGAAGGGCAGACAGACGAACACGGAGAGGTGTGTGGCCCTGGACATTTGCTTACCTGAGTGTTCCCCAATGTCCCAAGAGGGCTACGGGGTCTTTAGACTTGTTCTACTGTGACATGACCAGCTTGAATGGCAAGGAGTAGAGAGAACGCACCATGAGATGAAGGCCAAGGCCCCCAGAAGTCCAGGGTGGTGTGGGGGGCAGGGCTCTCAGTCGGCTCCCTTGGGGGAGGCCCGTTCCTGGCATGCACACTCCCTCCAGCTCTTTACAGCCCTGGCACAGAGGTAAAGGGATGTTGCAGGGGCCGTTGAGGTCCCCGATTGGTGGACCCTAAGATGGGGGGATTACCCAGGCTGGGGATCCCTCCAACTGGTAGCAGAGGGGACCTGGGGGCCACCTGGCCAAGAGTTCTCAGGGAGACTGGGACTTGACTCTGACCCGGTGGAAATGAATTCTGCCGAGAGTTAGCGCGCAGTGGAGAGGACTGTGGTCCCAGATAAGGAGCTCACCCAGGCTGGACATCAGCCATGGAGACTCAGAATGGACGTTCCAACCACTCTGGGCCCGTGCTTCTGAGCGATGGAAAGTATGAGGCTGTAAAGCAGAGTTTTTAAAGCCACTGACGTTTGTTAATTTGTTACACAGGCAGAATCGAACCCGGAAACCTACTCAATGTCAGAGACCAGGTATTTTTATGGAACAGGCATGACTCTGAGCCCAGGCTGCCTCAGGTGCCGTGAGCAAGCGCCCGGGACAGCAGGACTGGGCCCCAGCCAGTGGGTCTGAGGCCCTGGACCCCCGCCCCGCTTCTCCCCTGCTCCGCAAGACCGTCTGCACCGGTCGTCAGGTGAGGGAGGGACAGCTGAATCTCACCAGATTCAGACCATAGCAGGGCTTGGGGACTCTCAGGAGGGACATGTGGGCCTTGGGGCCAGCGGTCTGACCATGGGGGCTTTAAACCTGTTCCTGATTCTTTAACCCCTGCCTGCTCCATGGTGCTCTCTGCCTGCCCCCAGGCCCCAGGCAGCCTTCGTCAGAGCCCCATGCGGGGCACTCAGAGGTCAGTTAGCGGAGGCCCCACTTTGCCTCTGGCCACTCCCTGTCTCTGTCTGTCTGTCTCTGTCTCTATCTCTGTCATTCATCCATGTGAGAAGCCCCAACCCGCCTGCTCAGAGACACAAGTTAAAAACAGCCTGTCCAGGCCACCAACAAAATCCATGGTCCATGGTTCTTTAAAAACACCATCAGGGCCCCCAGGGGCTCCATGGGTGAAGCGTCTGCCTTCCGCTCAGGTCATGGTCTCCGGGTCCTGGGACCGAGCCCTGTGTCGTGTTCCCTGCTCAGCCGGGAGCCTGTTTGTCCCTCTCCCTCTGCTGCTCCCCATGCTTGTGCTCGCTCTGTCTCTCTCTTTCTCAAATAAATAAATAAATTCTTTAAAAAAAGAAAAAAAAAAGCACTATCAGAGACGCTGTGGTTAAGCAGCCGAAGCCGGGAGGATTTGCAGAAGGGCCGAGTGGCGCCAGGACAGACTGGCCTTGCGAGACGCTTGCAGGCGAGGCTTTGGGGTGGGGCCCGAGGGAATGCACTGGCCTCCCGCTCTGCCAGGAAGGGACCCGGCTGCCCCCCTTTCCTGCAGTCCCCGCTGGTAACTCTTTCATAAGTAGCTTTGTCCCTGCTTTGCAGCAACAGGGCCCCCCAGAGTTGCTCATGGGAATTGGGTAGCATGCACAGGATGGTCCTCCCCGTGGAGGGGGACAGTCCTTTCTGGGGTCGCTGGGCACCCTCTGCTTCCCGAGCGCAGCAGCCCTCGTGGGTCTCACGCTCCCCTCTCAGACTGGAAGGAAGAAATCCAACCACAAGGTCAGGACTTCCATGAGCTCTGCCAAGGACAAGTGTCCCCGTGGTCCAACCTGCCTGTGCTGTGCAGTGACCGCAGGCCGCGTGCGCCATGGGAGAACCCAGAGGGTAAGGTGAAGCCCCGCCAAGCACACGGCAAAGATGAGGTGCCCGGGACAACCTGAATCTGGCCCTCCCAGGCTCACAGGAGTGTTGTGAGAGCCGCCTCTCTCCAGGACACTCTGTGGCCCGTGCAAAAAACCACAGGCAATTCTTAAAAAATGAAAAAAAAAAAAAAAATAGAGGAGGCCAGAAATGATGGTGTTTCCACGGACGTTTTTAGAACTGCTGGAGCCTCACGGAGAACGTCTGTGTCAGGGATGAAAGCAAATGCTACAGACTTCTGGGCAACCTTGGAGCTTTGATGAATTCCAGGCGCTTAAGAGGTGCCCAAGGCAGAAAGCACACAAATATTTGTGTTTCCTCTGAACTCATGAGTCATAAAAAATAAGCATTTTCATTAGTGCCTTATCTCCTTCTTATCAGGGGGCCGCCCCTCCCCCCACGCACAGGGCCGTCTTTCCGCCTTTGCCGTGGGAGCTGCGTGACTCGGGACAGCTCATCCCAGCCCTGTCGTCTGTTTCCTTTCTGCTAAATGAGCATCATCACCACAAAGGACTCAGCGAAGCGACAGAGGGGCTCTCTGTTCCTAGAGAGAAGTCTAACGTGCCCTTCCTTAGCCGCCGGGAGGAAGTTTATTCCTCCCAGTCCCGGAGGCTGGACATCCAAGATCCAGGCGAGGCAGGGCCGGTCCCGACACCTCTCCTGGGCGTGGGGAGGGCCGTGTCGGCATGGGGTCGTCCCTCCGCACGTGTCTATGTCCTGGTCTCTTCTTCTTTAAGGACCGCAGTCACATGGGAATAGGGCCCATCTTAATGACCTCTGTTAACCTTGAGATCTCCTTAAAGGCCCTCTCTCCAAACATAGTCATAGTCTGAGGTTCTGCAGATTAAGGCTTCAGAATTTGGGGGGGGGACACAATTAAGCCCCAATATGAGCCCCAGGCGTGTTTGCTGATAGCACAGAGTGTGCTACGAAGGCTGAGAGCCACTGACAACGGAGGAGAGTTTTTTTCTCTATGAACAAATTGAAGACAGCAAGCATTTGAACCCTACAAGAAGTATTAAACACTCCAGGGCTCTCAATCCAGGCAATGGGGAAAGGTCTATTCACTCCAGCCCCGAGGACACCAGAGGGGAGAAACCCCTCAGCCCCCACCCTTGGCAAGCATCTGCTCACTCAGCTGGGGCCCCACCACAGCCCGGCAGGAAGCCAGGGCCTTGGCCTCACTGACCGCCAGGAAGGTGTTGCGGACTTGGCAGAGAGAGGGGAAGTGACCTCGCTTCTCTGGGGCCTTGTGGTCCCAGGTGAGGGAGAACAAATAGGGAATAAGTGTGTTGGTGACCAAGAGACCCTCAGGGAAACTCATAAAGGGGCTGGTGAGGTCCCAGAGTGTTCTAGAAAGGACCAAGTCATCTGGGGTCAGGTGGAGTGTGGGACCGCATGGTCAGCAGGGGTGCAAACCCGTCTTCCCCCCTACTCATCGGGGCCCTCGCACGCCTGGACAGCTGGCTCAGCCGGCAGGAAGGAGCCACGCTCTGGCAGCAGGTCTCAGGCTGGAGCAGGATAAGGGGTTCCAGGCTATGAGCAGAGGCCGTGAGAGCCAAGTCGGGTCTAGGAGCCCCGTGCTTCCAGCTGGCCGCGGGCAGACTGGGGCAGCAGCTTCAAGCCCGGGAGCCCCATCAGCCTGCAGCACCAGGAGCCAGAGCGGCAGGCAGCCAGGCATGGCCAGAGGCAACCTGCAGAGTGGGGCGGGGGGGCAGGGGGGAGGTAGGACAGTCTCGCTGCCCGGGTGGGGGCCCTGTTCAGAGGCATCTGTGGAGCAGAATAGAGGAGGGGTGTAGGACAGGCTCACTGCTTGGGGTCAGAGCGTGTGGTGCAGCATAAGCCACCACCGCCTGATGAGGAGGGGCTGCAGGCCCCCAGACAGGCTGGCCCCATCTCACGACTCCTCAAGGGAAGCATGCATAGAGACCGTGCCGGGCATGACTTTAACATTTTGGAAGCAGATTCAAATTAAAAAATCAGGGTGGCCCAGCAGGTTAATTCTGTAAGCCCCACTGGGCACCTCTCTCCTGCTCTGCCTATGGCCAGCCTCTGACACAAGGTGAATCTGCCCTCTGGGAAGTGCCCGAGGGGACTCTGGAGACGCTGCTGTCTGGAAGCCCCCGGGTGACTTCTGTTCTTCATCCTACACTGTTCTTACCAATGCCTTGTCACCCTGGATGCTGTGAGGAGGCTGGCCACTCTGCCCCTGCTCTTTCCGCTGTTGGCAGTGGGCTTCCACTGGCAATGCTGAGCACGGGGGAGACGGTGGTCTGTGCCCCTGCTGCCCAGCTGCCTCAGTGCCTGTGCGCATCAGGCCCTCCTGCACACGGTCTCCCTCCGGAAGGACACTTCAGGCCATGCAGAACTGGGCACCCGGAGAGAGCACCTGTGCTCATGGCTGCTGCAGACCCTTCCGAGAAGTACTGGTTCCTGTCTGGAGTACTAGAAGCAGGGGCACTTGTTGATCTTCAGCTGTCACAGCCCACAGCCCACAGGTCACAGACCACAAATCACAGACCACAGATCACAGATCACAGATCACAGAACACAGAACGGAGATCACAGATCATTGATCACAGAACACAGAACAGAGATCACAGACCACAGACCATAGAACACAGATCACAGATCATAGAACACAGACCACAGAACACAGAACAGAGACCACAGACCATAGACCACAGAACAGAGATCACAGACCATAGAACACAGAAATCACAGAACACAGAACAGAGATGACAGACCACAGAACAGAGAACAGAGACTACAGACCACAGAATACAGACCACAGATCACAGACAATAGATCACAGATTACAGGCGACAGACCACAGATCACGGATTCATAGACCACAGGGCACAGAAACCAGAATCAAACACAGACCACAGACCACAGACCACAGGCCACAGACCACAGAACACAGAGCACAGACCACAGATCACAGAACAGAACACAGACTATAGACCACAAGCCATAGACCACAGACTACACAACACAGACCACGGATCACAGGACATAGACCACAGAACACAGCACAGAGGAAAAAACCTCCGTCTCCTGCAGACAGTACCCACTCTCTCCTGGCCAAGTGTCACTTGCTTTTGCAACGTGTGCACCTGCTTTTAGGCTGCTGTGGGCCATGCTGAGAGGCCGTCTGCAGGCCATGCCATGCCCTTCCTCACTGCCCCCAGCAACGACCAGTTTCCAATACTCAGGTCTTTTTGGTTCCACCCATGAGGCCAATTTCCAATGCCATTTCTACTCTTAGAAGTTTGTGGTTTCCTTTGGTTTTCTCTTTCTCTGAAGCTTTTAACTGTCTCATAGATTTCATGTATGTTTTTATAAAGCTCATATAAAATTAAAAATAATATTAAAATTGTGATATCAGAGGTAACACCTCAGGAATGAAGAAAAGTTATAACATGTGATAGATGAGGGAATTTCACGTAAATTTCCCTTAACATTTAGAAATTACTCATATGGGACCTGAAATGCCTACAGTGTCCTCAGATCTTTTTGGAAGACAATCACTGTACAAATTTCCATCCACACAATTGTACATCCCCACACACTCCAGGATCAGCTGCTCTGAAGGAGCGAGGACCCAGATGTTTCCAGGCTTGGGTTGCACAGAACGAAGGCTCTCGAGATTTCACAGTCACTAGCTGTCAATCGTAACATTCCTTAAAGCACTCAAGTTGCAATCTTAGTCTAGCTTTAAACATTTAAAACCATGGAAGAATTGTAGTAAAAATCACTGATGTGGATTTGTAAAAAATACCCATCAGCCCCTCACTTGCTTATCTTGAAGACGTTAAATTTAGAAGCGCACCATGAACAAGGTACCTTGCCAGCTCTCCCTTCCTAACTTAGAGAAAGGAATTTCTAAAGTCTCTTGTGATAGTGAAAGAAATTCACGTTGATGCTTTAGAATCTCATTGATAATGAAACATCATTTCCAAATATCACTGTGCTTTTCCTCCAAGTGGTCCCTCAAGGCAGATGGGATTTACTTGCTGACACTCGTCCCACCGTTGAAAATGAAGGAAATTAATGACCCTGTTTTGCCAAATTATGCTTTTTTAGATAACTAAATCTGATCAAAAGCACCTAATCCAGCTCAACCGTGTTACACTTGGAGATGGTTTCTGCAGTGTTAGTAATATACACGTGTGTGTGCACGTGTGGGTGCGTGTCCTCTAGCAAAAGCAGCCAACACACTTGGCCATGAAAAGCATTTCAAAATCACTCCCCTACAGTTACAACGAACCCATTGCTGATGCCATTCCCAATCCCTCTGAGAACATGCGGTTCTGTGCCGTGGCAGAGCCCACGGCATTGTCCAGCACCGCAAGACACTGTCTTGGGCTTATTGGGGCAACACCTTCAGGTGACACCCACTTCTGTCCTTTTTGTAACTTTGGAGCATTTTGACAATCCAGTCAGATACCAGATCATTTTTGTCAACACATCTGACAGTGTGTAAGCCCCTAAAACAAAACCCTTCTTCTCCTGGAGTGGATAAGGTATGTTTGCACATGTGTGTGCTTGTGTATAAACCATTCTACTTATATAAATGAAGGTAATTTCTCCCAAGAGCTCTGCCCTGTGCCTTGTTCCCTTCACACCACGTCTTATGTACTGTCTATAACAGATGGCAGGAAAACCTGTTTTTTGGGTTTTTTTCCAGGGCTGAATTACCTGGACATCTCATAATTTTTCTGTGGTCCCTCTGGATGTCCGTTTTCCTTCTTTCTGGCCTTCTATTATTGCCAACAATGCTCCCAGGACATTTTTCTGAGTATCTTTGCACATATCTGTAAGGATAACCATAGCATAGATTACAAAAGGGAAGTTGCTAGGCTTTTAAAAAAATATTACCAAAATACACTTTAAAGATGTTGCACGAAGAGATGCTGCACATTTTATAACATTTCTGCTTTAACTGGCAATTCATCTGACCTGAGAAAAGATTGATAATAAATACATGCCACACGAGAACCGTTCAGTCCACGGTCTGTTCAGAGACCACATGTGACACACCACAGACAAATTAGTAGATGACATGAGAACCTGTCCTTTAAAACATAATAAAAATGTAAATTTACTATTACTATTACTATTACTAAATTTGCTATTTACCAGGACAAAGATTTGTACAAGAATTGCATTTCTTGCTGTGCACGTAATGTCTATAAAGTCTACATGTGCTAAACCTGCAAAAGCTGAATGTCCTAGTATAGAGATAGATAATGGATGGACAGATAGTTAAATGGATGAATGAATGGATGGATGGATGACAGATAACACTGTGCGACTCTTCATCCTTCCTGATCTTGTAAGCACATTCACAAGTTCAAGAGTATGCAAGGAGATGGGAAAGGAAGATTTATTCAAAGTTTGAACAACAATCAGAGAGGAAGCACAAGTTATCATGTTGGTTCTCACCAATTAATTGGACTATGGTGTAATATGTGGGCATTTTACTGCCTTTAGAAAAATTACACATTTTCTAGATAATTCAATTTCAACCATATCTTTGCAGCACCTTAGGACTCCACAGGATGTAAGGATAGAGGCACAGAAAGATTGGGAGAAATGGAAGTCAAGACCCCAGATTTTCTTGAGAATGTGTAATTCTACCTTGCACATATTTAAAAATTTTTATTCCATCTATTTTCAAAGGCATTCAGATGACTTAAATCAACATCTTGAGAATAAAAATTATGAAATATTCTTAGTAGTAAAAATGCTAAGATGTTAGCTCATCCTCTGCATTATGTTTTATACAGTTACATCTTCAAAGTCCTAACTCTCAGAAAACAATGGACTCCATTTGAAACACGATGGAGCCATCTGTGTTGGTCTATGAGGGCGTCATAACCAAGCACCACAGGGTGGGTGGTCTGCGCAACAGAAACTCACTTTCCCACAGTTCTGGAGGCTGCAAATTCCAGGTCAAGGGGCTGGTATGGCTGAGACTGGTAAGCTCTTCTGAAAAGATCTCTGTTCCTGGTTTGCAGATGGCCACTTTCTCACTGGGTACTCATGTGGTGGAGAGAAAGGTGTCTCTGATGCCCCTTCCTCTTCGGTAAGGCACCAGTCCTACTGTGTGAGGGACCCACACTTATGGCCCTGTGTTATCTTAACCACCTCCTGAAAGGCCCTAACCCCAAACACCCCTGTCACTGTCCCCAAGACTACCATCACTCTCCCTGACACTAGTATACAGCCTTTGGTGACACCCTATTTCCACCTTCAGATCCCCACAGTGGAGACCATATTCTTCCCATTAGTAGATGCCACAGGAATCCTTTTAAAAGAATATCAAACCCTACCTTTTCCATCCTTAAAACCGTCCAATGTCTCCCCAGGCCATTTGGAATAAAACTCAACATTCTTCTTTTATACTGGAATACCTCATCTAAACCTTGCCAGCATATCCAACCTCCTCACCTCCAACTGCCTCCCTCCTTGTAACTTCTGTTTTTCCTGCAGCCCTCTCTATTCCCCAGGGTCTGCCCACACCATGGGGAGCTATGCCCTTGCCAGTTCACAGGCCTTGGATTCACTTCTCCTGAGTCCTGTCACTGTTTGCTTCTTGGCCACCATCACACTTCCTAATTTGATATCACTAATGGAGACATCCCTCCTGACCACCCACCAGAGCAATCCCCCTGTCACTACCTATCACTTCCCTTCCCCACATTTTCTGCATAGTGCTTACTATGACCTGGTGTGTATGTGTCTGTCTGTCTGTCTGTCTGTCTGTGTCTGTGTGTGTAAGACAGATAGAGACAGAGATGGAGACAGAGAGGAGAGACAGAAACAAAAGGATGAGTGGGGGTGAGTACGTTTGTCATTAGTCTCCTCCACAAGAGAGAAAGCTGCAAGAGAACATGGGCCTCCACTGAGACAAATGTGGGTTCCCAAGCTCACTTGAGGCAGGAACATTTGTGGAAACCAAGGGCCATCCTCGCATGGCCCCACCCGCCACCCCTTCATGCCTGAATGAGGCAGCACTAGGCTCAGCACGGGCTCCCCAGGGATACATGTGGGGGTTGGTACTGCTGGTGGTTGACAGAGTCCTTCCAGGCTTCATCACCATTGTGCCTCTGATGAACTAGGAACTGACTGGCTTTAGCCCAGAAGGGTCATGTTCGCGTCTCCAAGGGGAAGGTCAAAATGGACACTTGACAAGCAGAGCCCCCTTCACCCTTCTGAGACCAAGAGGCAAATCATCCAAACACTAGTGTGTGCCAAATGCTATTGTCGACCAAGGCATGGATGAAGCTCAAAGAGATAAAAGTCATGCTGAAGCAATTTATGTAAACTTGCTCTAGAGAGAACCTCAGCGCAGCGGCACTCAACATGATAAAGATAATGAGGGACAGAAGATAGGGCATGCTCACTTGCCCCAAGGTCAGCGTTATCTGGAGGCAAAGTTTCAATTCTGTGTTTCCTTTGTTTGAGCTCATTTCCTCAAGACTAATTAAAACTGTTGTCTGGTTGTTCCCAGTATCCACAGAAGACCCCATTTATAGACCCTGTGACCAAACTTTCCAAGGAACGTAGGACAGAAGTCCACCTCTTTCCCTCAAATATCCCTGCAAATCCTCTCATACACAAAAGTGGTCAAATGAGAAGCTACACATGATGTTGCCACCACATTGTTTGTTGGCTTGCTTGAAGAAATAAACATAAAAGAAAATGAATTTTGAGAGAACAAGGGGCCTGATTTTCATGAATTACCCCAAATTCTCTTTGACACATCCCTTGTGGAGTAAAGACACCTCCTTCTTCAACATCATTTCTGGTGTCTTATTCACCATTTAGTAGGGGTGAAACTTTATGTGTATGGATAAAAATTTGGAGAAGGAGAGTATTCAAGTCTAGAGGCCAGGACCTATAATAAAATGTCACATTATTTTCCAACGTTGTGGCATCAATTTAGACACTCAGCAGAAGTTTCTTAGATCCATGGTAGTACTGCCTGGTACATTAATTCTTGCCAATCAAATTGGCATGAAGCTACATACATCTCTGCAGTTTGATCGACATTTTCGTCATTGCTAATGAGTGAAGAAAGTCTTCATTTTTTATTGGCTCTTCCTGCCTTTTTCTTCAGTGAATTGCTATTAGTGTATTTTGTCCATTTTTTTATTGGATGGTTTGTCTTTTTCTCATTTATTGGTACACGAAAGATAAATGAATGGGTGGATGGAGAGATGGGGGTCACATTTCAGCTGTATATATTATAAATATGTTCTCCCATTTTTAGCTTTTTTTTGCTTTTCATAAGAATGTTTCTGATAAGCAGATGTTTTTAATTTCAATAGGGTGGGCTTCATCAATCATTTTTTTGTGATTAGTATTTTTTGTGTCTTGCTTAAGAAATTCTTCTCAACCCCAAGGTCAGAATGATTTTCATCTATGTTGCTTCTATCAGTTTTAAAGCTTTGCTTTTTAATGTAAGTCCTTAATCCATCTGGACTTAATTTTTCTACGGTGGGAGGTAGGCTTCTATTTCACAAATTCCATGTAGAAATACATTTTCTTAGATACATATATTGTTTAGTTCCATCTTTGAAATAAGACCTCCCATGACACCATCATCATTTATCAAAATCCCATAGTCTTCGGTCTGTTTCTTTAGTCTGTATTCTGTACTCCGGTTTATTAATTTATTCACTACCCCTGTTGCAAAGGCAGAATATTAATCGCTATGCTGTCATAAGAGATCAGTTTGAGTACTATCTGCCTTTGTTTCTGTATAGACTGGGAGCTCTTTGAAGACGGAGAATGTGCCTTATCCCTTTCCATCCTCCAAGAAGAGCCTGTTATCTGACACATAAAATGCTCTCAGTAAATGCCTTTCTGGCAATTTTACTATGTGATACTCTTCCCATCAAATCTGGAGTCTCTGCTCTTCAATCACTGAAAATCTTGCCCTCAGAGTTCTGAACCATCCTATAAGGAGTCTGATCACCCCAAGATGATCATTCCTGAAGCCAAAGCCACATGGAGAAGCCACATAGAGACTCTCCAGTCTGAGCATTTGAACAACCCTATCCCTGATAATAGGCAACAGAGAAAAGAATCTTCCAGGTGATTCTACCCTGGACACTTTGACTCAGCCCTAACTGCTGAGTCTTCTCAGCTGAGGCCCCAGACATGGTGGGTAAGGAGAAGTCAAACTCACCACTTGTATCCAAATTCCTGACCTGTGTAATCTGACAGTCTAATAAAAAGGATGTTGCCTTAGCAACCTCTTCGACCTCAGCTGCAGCGTCTTCCTAGGAACATTGCCAAAGGCAAGGGAAGCAAGGGCAAAATGAACTATTGGGATTTCATCAAGATCAAAAGTTTTTGCACAGCAAGGTAACAGTTAACAAAACCAAAAGACAACTGACAGAATGGGAGAAGATATTTGCAAATGACATATCAGATAAAGGGCTAGTGTCCAAAATCTATAAAGAACTTAGCAAACTCAACACCCAAAGAACAAATAATCCAATCAAGAAATGGGCAGAAGACATGAACAGACATTTCTGCAAAGAAGACATTCGGATGGCCAACAGACACATGAAAAAGTGCTCTATATCACTCGGCATCAGGGAAATACAAATCAAAACCACAATGAGATATCACCTCACACCAGTCAGAATGGCTAAAATGAACAAGTCAGGAAATGACAGATGCTGGCAAGGATTCGGAGAAATGGGAACCCTCAAACACTGTTGGGGGGAATGCAAGCTGGTGAAGCCACTCTGGAAGACAGCATGGGGGTTCCTCAAAATGTTGAAAATAGAACTACCCTATGACCCAGCGATTGCACTACTGGTATTTACTCTAAAGATACAAACGTAGTAATGCAAAGGGGCGCGTGCACCCGAATGTTTATAGCAGCAATGTCCACAATAGCCAAACTATGGAAAGAACCTAGATGTCCATCAACAGATGAATGGATCAAGAAGATGTGGTATATATACACAATGGAATACTATGCAGCATCAAAAGAAATGAAATCTTGCCATTTGCGATGACGTGGATGGAACTAGAGCGTATCATGCTTAGTGAAATAAGTCAATCGGAGAAAGACAACTATCATATGATCTCCCTGATATGAGGAAGTGGAGATGCAACATGGGGAGTTAAGTGGGTAGGAGAAGAGTAAATGAAACAAGATGGGATTGGGAGGGAGACAAACCATAAGTGACTCTTAATCTCACAAAACAAACTGAGGGTTGCTGGGGGGAGGGGAGTTGGGAGAGGGGGTTGGGGTTATGGACATTGGGGAGGGTATGTGCTTTGGTGAGTGCTGTGAAGTGTGTAAACCTGGCAATTCACAGACCTGTACCCCTGAGGATAAAAATACATTGTATGTTGGGGCACCTAGGTGGCTCAGTGGGTTAAGCCTCTTCCTTTGGCTCAGGTCATGATCTCAGGGTTCTGGGATCGAGCCCCGCATCGGGCTCTCTGCTCAGCAGGGAGCCTGCTTCCTCCTCTCTCTCTGCCTGCCTGTCTGCCTACTTGTGATCTCTGTTAAATAAATAAATAAAATCTTTAAAAAAATACATTATAAGTTTATAAAAAATAAATTAAAAAACATCAAACATCTTAAAAAAAAGAGTGTTGCCTTGCACCACTAGGCTTTGGAGGTGTTTCCTGTGTTGCAGAAGATACAGCGGCACCTGTTCACTGGAGCTGGGGGAGGACCCAGTGGGGACAGGAGCAGGGGCAGCAGCAAATCTCTGGGATGCATAGTCTTGTTGTCAAGGGAGCCCTTCTGCTAACTATACACCATGTTATATCTTGGGCTAGGGTTCCTCTCTGCAAAACCACTGTATCCACTCAGTAATTTCAGTTTCCTTCTAGCTCTGTTATCTCCAGCTGGAAACCAATCCAGCCTGATAGTCTTTGTTATTTAAAGCCAGAATACACTAGTAAATTCACCACAGAACTTCCATTTCCAGGATATGCCAAGGGGATGGGTGCTAATGGTCACTGTTAACTGCTAACGTGTTTTATTTACTGGATAATGGACAATATTCAGCACCTGAATTTCTTAATAAAAATGATTTGTCATTCACAATGTTTACTTTTTCTACATTTGAAAGGATTAGGGACTGTGCACACATCTACCCGGTAGAAACTTAAGGCAAATATAAAAGAAATAGCATACACTAAAACTTACGTGAATTAATTGCATACAGTAATTGACAAGGCCCATAACAATCATTAAATTCAATCCTGGGTCATCTAGAGCCAAAGACAAAACATAAGGGGCTATTGAACTTTACTGTCTGATAAGATTTGGCAGACAACCTTCTGAGCATTGATGGGGATGTTCTAATAGATGCTGTAAATAAGAGAGGTAGAGTGATAAGAAAGAACCGAGCTGTCAAAATCTAGAGATAAGCTCTCACTAATACCATCAGCACCCTGACAGTGAGATATCACAGTATTGCCATTTTACAGATGAAAACATGGAAACTAACTGATAGTAATTACAATTGCTTGAAATTATACACCTGCCCCACACCAGCACAAAGACCCATAGATTCATCACCCTAAAATCCACCTCACTGCACAATGTTTACAATAAATTCCAAATTCAATTTAACATTGGCACCTCAAGCTGCCTGTGACCAAGGTCTTTGTAGCAATCCTGAAAAAGGGCAGAGATGTGACTTTACTTTGCATTAACGTCCCCAAAAGGTGATGTTACAAATATCATCAAAACTCACAAAAATGATGCAAGTGTGTGGTTTATGTTAGGGAGCTGGGGAGGCTGAGCAAATGAAATTCAAAAGTGATTAAAAAAATAAGCCCCACAGAGCATCAAGGGGTAGGTGGCTGGCCTGCTTGTGTCCACATTTTTTTTCCAATATCCAACTTCCTCAACCGAATGTCTGATAAGAACTGGAAAGCAAACAGTTCAAAATTGGTCTTTCTTGGCACGTTGCAGGAATAAACATCATTAAATAAATTTATTGTGAGTCATTGCAACATGATGTAACCTGCATCTACAACAGGAAAATTTCTGTGTGGTCCGGCCATCCTCAGTGATGTTTGCATGAGGCAGGGGCAGGTGCCTCTCAGTTTGGTCACACAGGCTGCTGTTAATGTTGTGAAGTTTTGACTTGAGCACACATTAAGCTTTGAATCACCACAGATGTCCTCTCAGAGTGGTGGAGGAAGGTGGGCTTTCTGTTCAGCCTGCTCTGAATGCTGCCGGAATGCCGCCCCCTCCTTCCTCATCATTCCTGCTGGTGGACACAGAGAAGAACTATTCCAACCTGCAGTGAACCCAGGCGATTTCATGTTACGTGTCTTCCCAATTCTTTGGGTCCTTTCTCATTTATGTGACTTTCAACAAATGCTCACTGGTCTTGTACATTAAAATTATCCACAAATTAAAAAAAAAAAACACAAAACAAAGAACAAAAAAATTTTCTCTTAAAGATTAGAAATAAAAATGCTAAGAGAGATTTTGAAATAACCCTAGATCTAAGTTTGCAAGGGATGATCTTTTTAGTAGTTTGCCTTGATCTAGAATTTTATTTTCAGTCCATCCATAAGTAAGTAATTCACAAATTCACACACATCTCTTCATTATAAGCATTCTAACAGGTCTTGTAAGAATCTTGGTGTTCTGGGCTTTTCCCTGTATCTGTGTCTTTCTTTAGTTTCTTTGCTTTGGTTGGAATACTCTGTTCCTCACTGTACTCTCCATAAGCCAGCTTTGGATAGCCTAATTTTGACCTCCTGTTGGATATCTTCCCCAATTTCCTCAGACAGATTTGGGGGTCTTACAAGCTTACAAGGCAGTTGTGGTCTTATAGTAGCAATCTTTTTTTTTTCAGTGCTGTTGTTCTTTTATTATTATTATTATTGTGTTCTGTTAGTCACCATACAGTACATCATTAGTTTTTGATGTCACGTTTCATGATTCATTGTTTACATGTAGCACCCAGTGGTCCATGGAATCCATTGTCTCCTTAATACCCATCACAGGGCTCACCCATCCTCCCCCCCAAAACCCTCAGGTTGTTTCCTGGAGTCCATAGACTCTCATGGTTCATCTCCTACTCTGATTTCTCCCCCTTCCTTTTCCCTTCTCCTAATGTCCTCCATGCTATTCCTTATGTTCCATAAATAAGTGAATCCATATGATAATTGACTTTGACTTTCTAGAGGTAAAGGATCTATACTCTAAGAACTACAAAACACTCATGAAATAATTCAAAGAAGACACAAAAAGATGGGAAAACATTCCATGCTCATGGGTCAGAAGAATAAACATTCTTAAAGTGTCTGTGGCCCAGGGCAATCTATACTTTCAACACCATCCCGATCAAAATACCAAAGGCATTTTTCAAAATGCTAGAACAAACAATTATAGTAGCGATCTGGACTTTTCATCTCATTCAACGAGTAGTCACTGAAAACATCCTTCTACTCCTTGGCTGCCCTGTGCCAGGCACTGTTCTAAGCCCAGGAAGCTGAAAGGGAGACGGCACAGCTCCCCAATCTGATGGGAGTGACACTGGGGTGAGGTCAACACAAACTAACCAGAAACACATTTATAATATTGTATCATATGCATATAAGAAAAAAGAACAGTGGGCCAGGTGATACTCAGGGTGGGACTCCATGCTGTGATATGTGCAGAAACTGGAGGGACCATCAAGGGAAGATTGTTCTGGAGTGAGGGAGGAGCCAATTCAGAGCTTCTAAGGTGAGGGGCAAGCGACCGTGTGAGGAAGAGCAAGGGGCCCGTGAGCTGGAGCCCCATGTGTGAGGGCAGGACAAGGCAGGAGGCGCTCATACATGAATGTAGGGTCAAGTCATGCAGAGTCCTGTAGAACACGGTCAGCACCATGGTTTTTTCCTATACCCTTAAAGAGTGCTGTTTACGGGGTGATGTGGTCCAATTTATATCCTAAAAGCAGCAGTTTGATGACACTTGTCACTGCAGCCCCTCTTGCAACTTCACGGAGTCTCTTTATTCCCTCTGTAAAGTCCCTTCTTCCCACTCAGGGTCTACAGTTCTGTACGATGTGGGGTGCAAACCCAACCAGAAACCCTCTCAAAGACAGGCAGAAGAAGGTTCTGGCCATTGGCAAGACAAAGGCCATGATTCCGATGGCTGTGGCGGCGTTCTCATGGAATTCACAGAGTCTGTTTGACACCTGGGAGGACATGGTGACCGACCCTTACAAGAAACACAGTCCCCCTCCACTGCGCAGAGTCTCCAGTGGAATAAATGACCATCCCACCTGTCCAATGAAGAGAAGGGTACACCTTCTTTTTTTATTATTTTTTTAAATTTTATTTATTTTACTGACAGAGCACAAGCATGGGGAGCAGTAGAGGGAAAAGGAGAAGCAGACTCCCTGCTGAGCATGGAGTCCAGTTTGGGACTTGATCCCAGGTCCCTGGGATCATGACCTGAGCTGAAGGCAGATGCTAAACTGACTGAGTCATCCACTGGCTTTTTTTTTTTTTTTTTTTTAATGTATGTGCTTTTTGTTTTGTTTTGTTTTAATTGTATAATTCATTTACACAGAGAAATCATTTGGATCATCTATTTACAATCTTTTTCAATTTTTCATTTCCACTGGCCGGATATAGTTCACCTAATAGTCAACATTTACTTGAGCTGATCACCAACATTTACTTGAGCTGATCACCAATATAGATCTGCATGACACAGGGCTTTAGCCTTCCCTCCTTAAATACTGTGGCTTCATTTGAACAGAAACATTTTACAGGAAAAGATTCATCAGTCTTTTTTTCCCTCTTGTGAATAAATCCATCAAAGTTTGTTAATACACCCACCAACACCTCCTTTATAAGAACAGATTTCCCAGAGCTTTACAGTTTTCAAATACTTGGTAAAGGTCATTCTAAAAGATTACTATTTACTTTGAAACAGAGAAGTACATAAGCTATAGCTGAAGGAAAAAGAATATAGGACAATCTGATCTACAGGCTGCCTAGATTTTGAAGTTAGCCAGAAAAGACTTTAAATTAGTTATACTTAAGTGTTCAAGAAAATAAGAGAAAGTGATGGGGAAAAATGAGTAAAAAGTGAAAAATTTCAATTGAGAATTATAATCTATAAAAGTAATCAAATGCTAATTTCAGGGGGAAAAATACAGTGTCTGAAATAAAGAATTTATAAGATAGATTTAACAAACAGAAGACCACAGGTGAAGTGGGATTGTTTCTTATGGAAACACGGTCAGAAAATATCCAGTACAAAATATCTATATCTCGAAATATCTATTCTGAAGAGAGAAAATTTAAATACAGCAATGAATATAAAATAAAGATGGGACTTAACTGAAGGCCTAAGCTGGCTTGTGAGGCAGCACCTAAAATGGGTTCTCAGAGATACACACTTCTGTGTGATCACATCCCTTCTGTGTGGGCTAAATGGAGATCGGTCTACTAGAAGATTGTGCTTTCATCTTCCTCACTGTCTCAAAATTTATTCAAGAGAAACTTCTAAAACTTTGCAAGAACACTGAGTTTTCGAGAATGAATTCACCCTCCAGTCCCAGCTTCTGCCCTCAGCTTACCAGCAGCCTGGAGAACAACAGCCGGCCTTCCTAGGCCCGTGTCAGCCACAGCAGAAGGGGTCTCATTCACAAAGAATCATAAAGACTGGTTGCAACCTGTCTGGTGGCTCCCTCCCTGTCTGGTGGACCTAAAGGGCTTCCCTTTACATTGTCTGTCTCTGAACTCACCTAATATGAAAGCTGCCACGCAATGGTTATCCATTAAATGTGCTTAAAGGAAGATGTTTTATTTACTTCTGCCTCTGGCACTGCATGAGATGCGAGTAACTAGAATTTGGGTAGAAAACCTGAAGAATAAAATGCTTTGAGAAATAAGGGCTTCGAAAGTTTCTCGCATTTTCCTGAAAATCCAGAAGGCCATGAATATGCCCAGTGATGACCTGGGAAAACACTGACCTCTCACCTGCTGACCTTGAGACTGTGCCAACAGGAAGAGAAGGCCAAGGCAGAGTTGTGACCCCCCTGACTGAGCAAAGAAGGGGCACCCTATATACATACATCATCGCTAGCCAACCACTAAGTGAATGAAACAGGGACATCACCAGTCACACACAACAAGAGCACAGACTGTATAGAATTTGTTCAGAAAAGTCACAAAAACACAGGGAGTAATAACTACGGCAAGAGGCAGCCAGCAGGGGCTCCTGGGTGGCTCAGTCATTAAGTATCTACTTTCAGCCAAGGTCATGATCCCAGGGTCCCAGGACCAAGCCCCACATCAGGCTCTGTTCTCGGCGGGAAGCCTGCTTCTCCCTCTCTCACTCTCCCTGCTGTGTTCACTCTCTTGCTGTGTCTTTCTCTGCCAAATAAATAAATAAAATCTTTTTTAGAAAAAAAGACGCAGCCACCAAACCTTTGAAAAAGGGAAAGGAGAATCTGATTTCCAAAATTTCTAAAGTCACTACATCATAACATTCAAAATATTCAGTGTTCAACAAAGTATTAGGAGGAAAACAAAGAAATAAGGAATATCCATAAGAAAAAAGCAATTAACAGAAACTGTCTCTGAGGAAATCCACACAGTAGGCTTACTTGACAAAGACAGTAAAAAAGCTATTTTGAATATGTTTAAAGAACTAAAAAGGAAACCGTGTCAGCAGAACTAAAGAATAGTGTCTCACCAATAAAGAAATTATATCAATAAAGAGATACAAGTCATAAAATATTCTATATGTTTATAGATATAAAGAGAGAGAGAGATTGCAAAAGGGAACAAGATGCACATCTAGTGTCAAAAGTAATAAATGAAAAGGCCATGAGAGGAGCTCAATAGCAAATGAGGGAAGACAGAAAAGTGAATTAGCAGACTTGAGAATCAGTCTGCTGAGATTACCTAGTCTGAGGGACAGAAGAAGGTATGAGACAAAAAAAAAAAAAAAAAAAAAAAAGGAAGACCCTGAGAGAGACATGTAGGGTCGCATCTAGCATGCCAACATATGTATAATGCAAGTCCCAGAGTAAGAGGAGGGTTAAAATGGACAGAAAAAATATGTAATAGAAACACCAGGCACAGACTTGCCAAATTTGGTGAAACACACTAATCTATACATCCAAGAAGTTCAATAAATTGCAAATAGGATAAATCAAACACATCCAAACCAAAATACATAATCAAGTTGACAAATATCAGACAAAAGTGACTCATCACATACAAGGACTCTCTAGTAAAATTAATAGCATAACAGCAAATGTCTTATCAGAAACTATGGAGACCTAAAGACAGTAGAATCACATCTTTTTTTTTTTTTTAATTTATTTATTTGACAGACAGAAATCACAAGTAGGCAGAGAGGCAGGCAGAGAGAAGTGGGGAGGCAGGCTCCCTGCTGAGCAGGAAGCCCGATGCGGGGCTCAATCCCAGGACCCTGAGATCATGACCTGAGTCGAAGGCAGAGGCTTTAACCCACTGAGCCACCCAGGTGCCCCTAGAATCACCTCTTTAAAGTGTGTGTGTGGGGGGGGGGACTTCAAACAAGCTTCATACATATGAAAAAAAAATGTTTAAAAATTAAAATTAAGTTTAAATTTAAATGAAGGAGGAAGTAAGATATTTCCAAAAATTCATGGCTAGCAGACCTGCATTACAGGTAATGCTAAGGATGTCCTTCTGAATGGAATGAAAGGATGTTAGACTTTGACCCAAAGCCACAGAATGAATAAAGAGCACTGCCAAGGTCATGACAATAGCAAGTAACACCAATTTCACAGAGACACTTTTTAAAAAAAAATTTTATTTATTTATTTGATAGACAGAGATCACAAGTAGGCAGAGAGGCAGGCAGAGAGAGAGGGGGAAGCAGACTCCCTACCGAGCAGAGAGCCCAATGACGGACTCAATCCCAGGACCTTGGGATCATGACCTAAGCCGAAGGCAGAGGCTTTAACCCACTGAGCCAACCAGGCACCCCTCACAGACACACTTTTAATTCAAGACACAAATAGTTTAAGCAGTACGCAGATGGAGTAGGAGTAGCTGTATTGTATGACACAAAGCAGATAGAACAAATCAGTAAGAGAATAAAGAAGAACCACATGGTCCTCTCAATTGATGCAGAAAAAGCATATGACAAAGTAAAGCATCCATTCCTGATGAAGACTCTTCGAAGTATAGGGATAGAGAGAACATTCCTCAACTTCATAAAATCTATTTATGAAAAACCCACAGTGGGTATCCTGTTCAACATAGTACTAGAAGTCCTAGCAATAGCAATCAGACAACAAAAAGAAATTAAATGTATCCAAATTGGCAATGAAGAAATCAAACTCTCTCTTTGCATAAGACATGATACTTTATATGGAAAACCCAAAAGACGCCACCCCAAAACTACTAGAACTCATACAGCAATTCAGTAAAATGGCAGGATACAAAATTAATGCCCAGAAATTAGTTGCTTTCTTGTACACTAACAATGAAAATATAGAAGGGGAAATTAGAGAATAGATTCCATTTACTAGAGCACCAAGAACCATAAGATACCTTGGAATAAGACTTACCAAAGAGGTAAATGATCTGTCCTTGAGGAACTACAGAACACTCGTGAAAGAAATTGAAGAAGACACAAAAAGATGGAAGACCATTCCATGCTCATGGATCGGAAGAATAAACATTGTTAAAATATCTATACTGGGCAGAGAATTCTATACTTTCAATGCCATCCCAATCAAAATTTCACTGGCATTTTTCAAAGTGCTGGAACAAACAATCCTAAAATTTGTATGGAACCAAAAAAGACCTTGAATAACCAGAGGAATGTTGAAAAAGAAAAGCAAAACTGGGAGCATCACGTTGCCTGATTTCAAGCTTTACTACAAAGCTGTGATCACCAAGACAGCATGGTACTGGCACAAAAACAGACACATAGACTAGTGGAACAGAGTAGAGAGTCCAGATATGGACCCTCAACTCTATGGTCAAATAATCTTTGACAAAGCAGGAAGAAACATCCAGTGTAAAAGAGGCAGTCTCTTCAATAAATGGTGCTGGGAAAACTGCACAGCTATGTATGGAAGAATGAAAATCAACCATTCTCTTACACCATGGACAAGGATAAACTCAAAATGGATAAAAGACCTCAACGTGAGGCAGGAATCTATCAAATTCCTAAAGGAGAATATAGGCAGTAACCTCTTTGATATCAGTCACAGCAACTTCTTTCAGATATGTCTCCAAACTCAAAGGAAACAAAAATGAAAATGAACTTTTGGGACTTTACCAAGATCAAAAGCTTCTGCACAACAAAGGAAATAGTCAACAAAACAAAGAGGCAACCCATGGAATGGGAGAAGATATTTACAAATTACACTACAGACAAAGGGCTGATATCCAAGATCTATAAAGAACTCAAACTCAACACTCAAAAAACAGATAATCACGTCAAAAAATGGGCAGAAGACATGAACAGACACTTCTCCAAAGAAGACTTACAAATGACTAACAGACACATGAAAAAATGTTCATCATCATTAGCCATCAGGGAGATTCAAATCAAAACCACATTGAGATACCACCACCTTACATGAGTTAGAATGGCCAAAATTTACAAGACAGTAAACAACGTGTGTTGGAGAGGATGTGGAGGAAGGGGAACCCTCTTACACTGTTGGTGGGAATGCAAGTTGGTGCAGCCACTTTGGAAAACAGTGTGGAGATTTCTTAAGAAATTAAAATTAAAACTTCCATATGACCCTGCAATTGCACTACTGGGTATTTACCCCAAAGATACAGATGTCGTGAAAAGAAGGGCCATCTGCACCCCATTGTTTATAGCAGCAATGGCCATGGTTGCCAAACTGTGGAAAGAACCAAAATGCCCTTCAACGAACGAATGGATAAGGAAGATGTGGTCCATATACACTATGGAGTATTATGCCTCCATCAGAAAGGATGAATACCCAACTTTTGTATCAACATGAACGAGACTGGAAGAGATTATGCTGAGTGAAATAAGTCAGGCAGAGAGAATCAATTATCATATGGTTTCACTTACTTGTGGAGCATAAGGAATAGCATGGAGGACATTTGGAGAAGGAAAGGAAAAGTGAATTGGGGTAAATAAGAGGGGGAGATGAAGCATGAGAAACTATGGACTCTGAGAAACAAACTGAGGTTTTCGGAGGGGAGGGGGTGGAGGGGAATGGGTGAGCCTGGTTGTGGGTATTAAGGAGGGCATGTGTTGCACGGAGCACTGGGTGTGGTACATAAACAGTGAATTCTGGAACATTGAAAAAATAAAATTAAATTAAAAAAAAAAACATTTGTTAGTGAGACAAGGACAATTCATAATGATAAAATGGTTAATTCCTCAAGAGATTAATGATTATAGACACGTATATACCAAATAACAAAATCTTAATGACACAAAGCCAAAACTGACAGAATCAAAGGGAGAAACAGACAATTCTTCAATACCAGTTGGAGACTTCACTATGCAACTTTTCAATATGGGATAGAACATCCAGACAGAAGACCAATAAGAAAACAGAGGATTTGAACAACACTATTAATCAACCAGATGAACACACATTCTTGGAACACTAAACCCAGCACAATACAGATGCCAGTGTGCACAGAACATTCTTTGGGATAAGTCATACATGGGGCCACAACAGAGATGTCAGTAAATTTCAAGACTGAATCTCACAAAGTATCTTTTCTGACCACAATAAAATGAAATTATGAATCAATAATAAAAGGCAATGTGGGATATTCAAAAATGTGAAAAATAAGGCAACTCATTCCGAAATAATTAGTGAGCTAAAGAAGAATTCACAAGAAACTTACAGGATGTAGTGAAAGCAGGAGATCAGAAGGAAACTCACAGCTGCTGCAGCCTGCATATACAAGGAAGAATTATCTCAAATCAGAACCCTAACCTTTCACCCGAAGAAGGCAGAAAAAGAACAACAACTAAACTGAAATCAAGAAAAAGGAAGGAAATAATAAATATTAGAGCTGAGACAAACAAAACATGAGATTCAAAATCAACAGAAGAAACAAAACCCAAAGCCAGTTCTCCATAAAGATTAACAAAATCGATAACATTTTAACTGACTGAGAGATAGTGAAGACTCAGATTACTAAATCAGGAAGAAAAGTGATGATATTATTACAAACATAAATAAAAAGAGATTAGAGGAGAATATTATGAAAAATTATATGCCAAAAGAAACAAATAATTGAAGATGAAATGAATAAATTCCTAAAAAAAATACACAAACTACCAGAACTGATTCAAGAAGAAAGATCTGTTACTTGTAACAAGTAATCAAATCAGCAATCAAAAAAAAAAAAAAATCCAACGAAGAAAAGCTCAGGACCAGATGGCTTTACAAGTGAAGTCTATCAAACATTTATTTTTTTAAGACTTCATTTATTTGAGACAGACACAGAGAGAGAGAGAGAGAGAGAGAGAGAGGAAGAGAGAGGGAGGGAGAGTGCACACAAGGAAGGGCAGAGGGAGAAGCAGACTTCCCACTGAGCAGGGACCCCAATGCAGGACTTGATCCCAGGACCCAGAGAACATGACTGGAGCTGAAGACAGATGCTTCACTGACTAAGCCATTCAGGGGCCCCATTACCAACATTTAAAGAAGAATTAATGCTCAGCAACATACTAGCCAAATGGTTCTGGCAGCTTAGTAAAAGGATTATAACCTATGAAGGTTTTTATCACTTTTCCAGAGAAACAGAACTGGTAGAATAGAGAGAGAGAGAGAAAAAGGAGATTTATTTGAAGGCGTTTATTTATTTGAACACAGTTATGGAGGACTGGGAAGTCCAAATCTGAAGGATAAAAAGGCAGGCTGGAGATCCGCAAGACTTCATGTTGCATCTCAAATCAAGGGTAGTCTGGAAGCAGAATTCCCTCTTCCTGGGCAGACCTCAGTCTGTTTTCTTTTAAGGCCATCACCTGATTGGATCAGGCCCATTCACACTGTGGAAGGTAATCTGCTTTACCCAAAGTCTGTTGATTTAAATGGTAATATCATCTAAAAGATGCCTTCACAACATCCAGACTTGTCTGTCCAAACATCTGGGCAGTGTGGCCTACCAACTTGATACATAAAATTAACTATCACAGTGTCCAAGTGGGAGTTACACAAGGAATACAAAGTTTGACATACAAAAAAATAATAAATATAATATACCATATTAATAGAATGAAGAAAAAACACACCATAATCCTAACTGATGCAAAAAAAAAAAAAAATTTGTCAAAATACCTCACTCCTTTACATGGCAAAAACACTCAATGAACAGGAATAGAAGGGACCTTTCTCAATCCGACAAAGGGCATCTATTAAAAATGTACAGCTAACATCATGCTGAAGGGTGAGATTCCAAGAGCTTTCTGTCCTTCCCAAGATCAGCAATAAGACAAGAATGTCTACCCTTCTTACTTCTACTGACCACTGTACCAGAAGGTTCTAGGTAGGGTAATTAAGCAAGAAATAAAAGAGCATTAAAATTAGAAAAGAAAAGGCGAAACTACCCCAATTCACAAATGGCATGTATTATATAGTGAAAAACCCAAATAACTCACACACAAAAACCCCTCAAATACAATTAGAACAAATGAGTAGCTTAACACATTTGTAAGACACAACAGGCAAAAGTTTTACTGCTATACACTGGCAGTGAGCAAGGCAAAACGTGAAGATATGAAAATTCCATTTACAATAGCATTTAAAGAAGAATAAAATATTTATGATTGCATTTTTTTAAAAGAGATGAACTATTACATTGAAAACCACAAGACACTGTTAGAAGTTGAGTAGAACCTAACCAAATGCAAAGACGTTTATGGTCATGAATTGGAAGACTTAATATTGTCAAGATAGCAAATTTCCCAAATTAATTTAGTATGAATATTACAACTGCCTTTTATAAAGAAATGAACTAGATGATTCTAAAATATGTACAGAATGGCAAATAGATAAAACAATCTTGAGAAAGAATGAAACTGGAGATACCTACCCATAGGTGTAAACTTACATGACCTTGGATTATGCAATGGTTTCCTCGATACAACACCAAAAACATAATAAGAAAAGGAAAAAAAAACAGATAAGCCAAATTCCATCGAAATTTAAAGCTTTGTTTTAATTCAAAAGAGTGAAAATACGACTCAGAATGAGTAAAAACGTCTGCAGATCACACATAGTATCCAGTATATATAAAGAGCTATTACAACTCAGTGATAAATAGACAAACAGCTCAATTTAGAAAAGGGCAAAACACTGGAATAGACTTTCCTCCAGAAAAGATGGGCAAATAGGCGTGAAGCCCATGAAAGATGCTCATCATATATGGTCATCGTGGAAATATAGATCAAAATCACAATGAGATACCATCCAACCATCACTAGAATAGCTTTAAAAAATGGACAATAATAAGTGTTGGCACAAATTTGGAGAAACTGGAGCCCGTATACATTGCTGGTGGGAATGCACCATGACACAGCCATCTGAGGATAGCCACTCTTGTGGTTCCTCAAACAACTACACATATGTAGGCCCAGTGACTACACCGGTAGAACTGAACACACATGATCTAATGAAAATGTGTGCATGCGTGTTCACAGCAGTTCTTCACAGTAACCACATAGTGGAAACAACCCAGGCGGCCATCAGGCGTTGAATGAAGCAGTAAGACACAGCAGAGCCATGCATTGGCGTATCAGGCAATCACAGAAAGCAATGATGTCCTGACACATGCTACATCACAAGCAAAATCAACAATTTCATGCCAAATAAAAAAACCCACATACCAAACAGCAAATACTGTGATTCCATTTATATAAAATGTTCAGAGGAGGCAAACCCATGGACAGAAAGCACATTAGAGGTTTTCTTCGACCAAGCAAGAGGGAAAAGAGCCATGGTTGCTTTAGGGGCACATGGTTTCTCTTCGAAGTGATGAAAATGTTCTGGAACTAAGCAGTGAGGACAGTTGCGCAACATCATGAATGTAGGAAAAACCACTAAGTTGTACCCTTCAAAATGGTTAAGATGGCGGAACTTAATCGGAATTTAGCCTTGATTTTAAAAATGCGTACATTGATTGAAAAAGCATTCATCTCAAAGAGCCAGTAAAAATTCAGAGAAAGAAATAAGATGACTTGACTTAACACATATAAAGGCTTATTTATAAGCTATGTTAAATTTGTTAATTGTAAACTTTATTAATTAGGAAAAGATGAAGATGGTGTAGGGCTAGAGAGAAATATATCAATAGAACAGACCCATAAAAGAATGGGTTCTTGGCACACAATAGCAAAGGCATTATAAATCATGCAAAGAGAGGAATTCATTTATTAAATCGTATTGGAACAACTGGTTTTCCAAATAGAAACAATAAAATTACATCAATAGCACCATACCTCAAAATGAGCTCAAGATGTGTTATAAAAGACTAACTTCGAAAAGAAAAAAAAAACAACTTAAATTCTTGAAAGAATATATAAAAGAATATCTTCATAATTTCTTAAATGAGACCACAAAAGCAGTAAAAAAAAAAACCTGAAAAAATATGACTCCATCACATTAGAATAGCATGACAAATTATACCATAAATAGTTAAGAAACAAGTTACAGACTCGTCAGGGTGCAGAGCTGCGCAGCTGTTCTCTCCTACTTACCAGAGACGTTGAGTCTCTGACCCAAGCACCGAAGGACTGGAAAGAGAAATTAAGAAAACAATCCCATTTACAACAGTATCACAGAAAATAAAATGCCTAGGAACACATTTAACCAAGGACTTGAAAGATCTGTGCCCAGAAAACAGGAAGACACTAAACAGTGAAGACGACACAAGTGATGAGAAGATATTCCACACTCATGGGCTGGAAGAATTATCGGTAAAATGACCATCCGCTGCAATTCCTATCAGAATTACTATGGTTCATAGAAATAGGAATTTGGAACGACCAAAGACCCGGAATAGTCAAACAGTCTGAAGGAAAAAAAGGACAAAGCAGGAGGCCTCACACTTGCCACGCCGACGAGTCAGGCTGTGGTTCTAACACCTTGTGATGGGGGCCAGGGTCCTCAAGGAACAGAAAATGTAATAGCTTCTTGGAAGGGAGGAGAAGCCCGCCTGACCCGACAGGCAATGCTTCTGGATGGAAGAACATCTCGTTGACCTCTCCCTGCCGTCCCCTACCGCTGGAGGAAGCTCGGGGGACGGCTTCCACACTGGCGTGTTAAGGAGCTGTGGGGCTCCGAGTACTCCCAGTTGGGCGTCCCCCAGGCACAGGCTTTGTCTGGAAGAGCCAGCTCCCTCCGCTGGAACTTTCTGCGGCCCTACCCTGCCCACAGAGCTCCACGTCCTGTCTCACCGTCCGGGCGCCCACCAGGGAGCCCACCTGTGGCCGTTGAGCAGCTGCCCAGTGCCTCACCATGAGGACTGTCTGGTGTCCTGGGAGGCTTCTCGGCAAACTTCACCGATTTTCTTTGAAGGACAGCAGCAGGAGGGAGGCAGGATTATTTTTTTCATTTTTTTTTAGATTTTATTTATTTATTTGACAGACAGACATCGCAAGTAGGCAGAGAGAGAGGGAGAAGCAGGCTCCCTGCTGAGCAGAGAGCCTGATGTGGTGCTCGATCCCAGGACCCCGGGATCCTTACCTGAGCCAAAGGCAAAGGCTTTAACCCACTGAGCCACACAGGGGCCCTGGGAGGCAGGTTTTAACCTATACAATTGAGAATACAGGCTGTTACATGGTGACCGACCGTATCCATCCAGCCCTGCCCTGCGCCCCCACAATGGTCCCACCCCCCACCCCCGTGCTGCCCATTAGTTGCTGGACGAGTCCCGGGAGTGCACTGAGGGAGTCGGGTCAAGCAACTAACCCAGTTCACGGGCAGGCAGAGACATCAGGATTGTCAGCCAGGGGAGAAAGAGGAAGAAAAACGCCAGAAATCATGACATGGGAACGGAGTAGCCCTTACAGAGACCGAAGATAAAACTCCTCCCAGGTAAACGTGGCTGGTGTGAATCTGTCTGATCTCAGAAGGTCACCGGGTCCTGGAGTAGGGCAAGCTTCTCGTGAATTCTTGGCAAGTAATGAACAAGTGAACTGAATAATTCCCTAATTTCTGTTATCCGTTCATGGTTGGTGATGGTCACATGGTATTTTAGGCCATGTGACTTGGGAGTGATGGTCTTCATCATTAATCTTGTTAATGAAAAGTGGGGAAGAGGACACAGTCGGACATTAGAAGGGAGCAGCTGGGAGGGAACTGGAATTGGGCAGCTGTGTGTCGCGGGAGGGGTACGTCCTGACCCGGGACAGGAAGGACCAACAGCTGATGAAGGGATCCCACGTGCTGGGAGCTGGAGGTCCACCCCAGCTGGGTCCCCCAGCCAGCCGGTCGAGGCACGATGGACACCTCAAGCCCAGACCGAAGGCAGTATGGTCGGGAACACATGAGGTCTATTTGAAGCAAAGAGCAGGGCACTGTCCTCTGACGGGACCAAAGAATCGTGTTTCCGTGTGAGGCCGACACAGAGAAGGGCCGACGGTCTTTTAGTCATCGTATCTCACTGTGCCTACTTTTCAATCACAGAGATGGTAGGTGATGTTCGAGGACACGTGGCATGTGGGCACGTGGTCTCGTCTCTCCAGTGCCCACCAGGTGCAGCGTGGATCTGGTGACAGATCTCCAAGTGGTTGGAGATCTCACCCTGCTGAGACGCTCTCTGGAGCAGTGCTCGGCCCCTGTCCGGTGCCAGGAGAGTCAGTCCCTGGGGGCGTGTGGGACTCCCATCCACTCTCCACTGCTACCTGGGCCGTGAGCAGCTTATTTGTTGTAGAGCTTCTGAGTTGGAGCCCTGGGTCACCTCCAGCTGCCCTCTTGTGCAACCACGGTCACTTCTGTTTGCACCACCATTTCCAATTACCGTTGTGGATGCTACCGGTAATGAAATTTTACCGGTTTCGTGGGGGCAGCTGGTTAGGTCCCTTTGATATTTTCCATTCACAGATCTCCTTAAAAAGTCGGAAAAAATGTACCCGCTGCGGTTTCTACCATGTGGCCCAAGGAGGTCTGAAGTCTTATTAACATGGTGTGTTGTCGTTTATAATTCTGAAGGAAAGCAAGGAGGTTTGACGCTTGGCAAGGGGCAAGGATGCTTCAGCAAGATGATGAGAACTTTCCACTCTGCCCAGATGCAGAGGCTGAGTCAGTGGCCCTGGCCGGCTCCCACTGTAGATTTGTCTCAGTTTGCTCAAAAAAGCAGTTTTTTCTTATTCCAGCCCTTGGACGGAGCCATGGCCCATGGCAGACACTCTTTACCCACCGAGCTTCCTTCACCGGGACCATAAAGACCGGGAGTTCCCTCATCCGTGGGATAGATGAAGCGGGGGGAGCCTACACTTTCAACCTGGGAACGGCTGGTATTGTTGCATGAGTGTAACCCTAACCTAAGGGTTAGGGTTAACCCACGCCACCAGTAATTCCAAACTTGTGCCCCTTTCCAGGTACCTCCTGCAGGTGCCCCACGGGGCGTTAGCAAAGTGAGCCTGCTACGGACCGTTGGGACACGACTGCTGCTTCTCACGGTCACCAGGCCCCGCTTGGAGCCGGGGTGGATCTCAGCTTCCCCGCCGGTGCTGGGAGCCGACCCAGGGCGCTGTGGGAACACTGGCCTGTGCTTGAGCCCTGGGCGAGCCATCTCCACCCTGCCACTCCCGGGAGCAGAAGCTCCACCCTCCAGGTGCTCTGCACCAAGCAGCAGAGCACATTCAGAGCCTGACTGCTTATTTCTTTCACAGCAGATTCGCATTTTAGGAATCTTTCATCTCTGTCTATGTTGCATTTAGGGGGATGCAGGAAGCTTTCAAAAGCAGGTCATCTGTACCTTGTGGAGTGAGCAAACATCAGAGACTGAATTCTGGATTATTCTGTTCTGTGTATGTGATTTCTTCATGTGTTTGCTTTACAAATGAATCTACTGAAAATCACAGGCATTAGACAAGTTATTTAAAATCATGCTACTTGGGGCACAATTTTAAGCCTGGGTAGCTCAGTCATTAAGCCTCTGCCTTCGGCTCAGGCCATGATCTCAGGGTCCTGGGATCGAGCCCCGCATTGGACTCCCTGCTCAGCGGGAAGCTTCCTTCTCTCTCTCCCACTCCTACTACTTGTGTTCCCTCTCTCACTGTGTCTCTCTCTGTCAAATAAATAAATAAAATCTTTAAAAACAAGTAAGTAAATACATAAATATACAGTCAAAGGGTTTTTTTCTCTAGGACTTCTCAGAGCTTTTGAAATAAGAAGGTGCTTGATGAATCTTGAAAAGACAGAGATAGCATGCAGAATTTTCTTGATTTATTCAGACTAGTAAAATGCTTCTTGGAGCATTTTAAGGGACTGGCGCTCTGAAAACAAATGCAAAACATCATAATCAATTCATTAATCTCCAACTCTCGGTGAGATCATTCAAGACATAGATAGGAAAAAATAAGACTGAAAGGTATCCTACAAAATTCAGCATCGACAAAGTTGGAACAGGTCTTTCTGATAGTCAAGAAAGCTTAAGTACGAAAACATTTTTAAACATCTAAATGTTCTAAGTACAAACAGCCTTGAGCAAAAAAAGACAAAGGCTGTGATGCCAACCTGACATTCTAAAAAGACAAAAAAAAAAAAAAAAGAAATGTTTAACATTATGCACTTTCTACTTCTATGTCTGTATAGAAACATTGACTCCATAATTTAACATAGAATGTGTCAATCCATGTTCCATTATGTTAATTACTAAAATATAAAATCTGGCTTAGGGAATAATACTCAAATTTTTACTGCCTTAGGAAAATACATTAATAATTTGGTTTCAGAACAAGGCATTCGCAGAAGCAAAAGTTAACTGTGTTGACTTCCACTTCGCCGTTTATGACTTTTTATGATTCACTCTTCCATAACCAGTCCGCGAGCTGGGGTGAGATCCGTACCTTGCCGTGTGTTCCTTGGAGAACATGCAACCCAGTGGGTAGGTGCCTTATGCCTTTGCCGCCATCGTGTGGATATGAAGTTCCCTAAGTGTCAAGAGAGCAGACGGCTGGAGAGGAAGGTATGTTGGGTCTTTGAGCTTAATTCAGAATTTCTTACCCTGGGGCCCAAGGACTGCCTACCTGTCTCTACGGGACCCCAAGCCTCCTGAAAGTGTGTGTGAGTTCTCTGTGCACACGGGCGTATTTCTGGGAGCTTGCGTCGTAGCCTAAAGATGTAGTGAGCCTGCCAAGGTCAGGAACCATTTACATGAGACCTGAGATCGAAAATATAAGCACCAAGAATAAGGGAGCATTTTGTGGCAGAAGCAGTAAGCTCTCAGCAGAAAGGGCCAGAACAGTGAGGACCAACTATAACGCAGGTGTCTTCTTTGAGGTGTCCCAGCCTGGATGTGGAAGCCAGCACACATCTGTAATCTTGTCCTGTAGCTTTTCTCTGAGTCCTTGGTGTCTGGTCTTTCAAGAGTTGTAGGAAGAATTGCCAGAAGACTGAGTGTAAGAAACAGACCAGTAAACTTTATTTTCTTTAAGATTTTATTTTTATTTATTTGACAGAGTGAGAGAGACAGAGCACAAACAGAGAAAACGGCCAAGGGAAAGGGAGAAGCAGGCTGCTGGCCGAGCTCAAAACCAGGGCCCTGGGGGATCCTGACCTGAGCCACAGGCAGACGCTTTACCAGGAGTCCAAGACGCTTTACCCAGGAGTCCCCAGACCTGTGAATTTAAAACTCCCTGTGAATGCTGAAACTGCCATGAGACCTGGTCTTCAAAACAGCAACATTAGGTCACTGAAAAAGAAATTCTACCGTGTCTGGTCATCACTAAAATCCAAAGCAGTACTTCCGCAGTGTTCTGCGAGAGCTAAGATCATGTTTTCCTTCCCTCACTCCTGAAGCTGAAAAGTCAGATAATGGGGAACCAGGGAACCACGGTCTTTAAACGAGACTGCCGTGCCTTCTGCCAAAGGGCGAGCGTTGTCCGCAGATCACAGGAAGGCTGGCCTCCACTCCCAGTCACGACACAGGCATCTAGATACTAGGTCTACAGGATCCGTTTAACGCGACCCCGGCAGTCACCTAAGGAGGCCCAGCTGCTGTCTGCCCTTCATTGCTCAGATGACAGCAGGCACATGGCATCTGGCCGCCGTTGACCCACAAGGACGAGCCAGGCAGGAGGGCCGGTGGCCACAGATGGTGCCTCCTGCCGAATAAAGAGATTCCAGAATTCCCCGATGAAGCTTCACTACTGTTCCCAGTTTGGCTATTGTTTGACTTTTGTCTGAGCTTGGGAAGATCAGACACATATTAATTTCAACACAACTTGACTAATTCGCTTTTCTGCTGAGCACACACTGCCAGGAACAGATGCGGAAAACACGGTCCACCCAAAGCTCCGTGACTGAGATGCGCTAAGGGACTCTGCAGAGGCAGAAGCGGCAGGTTTGCAGTGAGGAATGTGAGACGGGCCCAGAAGCACGAGTCCCAGGCTACGCCGTTTCCTGACGGCAAACTGCCCCCACCCCCCGCAAGACATCCCACATCCCACCCAGCTCTGTGCAGCCCTGCCCAGGAGACCTTTCTGGAAAATGTGCCATGTCTGCCCCACTCCACGTGGCGTGGCCACTGACCCTTTGGAATGTGATTAGCATGACCAAGGACTTGAACTTTTTGTTTTATTTACGCTCAATTAATTTAAATCTCAATAGCCACGTGAGGCCAGCGGCTACCATCCTGGAGCCCCTCACCCTCGAGACTCCACGTGAAGTCGGGTCAGCTGCTTGGAGGCCACCATGGTTATTGGTGGTGCAGTCAGCCCGCGGGAGGCTGCCTTGTCCTGTCTGCAGTTGCACGGTGGGGGTTGAGGGGACAGACGGGCGTGAGCCCCTTTGCTGCACAAGGCAGAGCCTGGCCTCATCGCGTTTCGCAGACACCACTCATTTCGCGGAGCTTTTGGTCTGTGGAAAACAAAAACTGCTTGGCCATCGTCACCAAGAAGTAGCGTATTTGCAGGAAGGCGCCAGGCAGAGTGAACAAGACGGACGCCTTCCCCGACGGAGCGGACGGCAGCCTCGGGCGAGGGCCTGGGTTCATGTGCCCCAGCACCTGGCAGACTGTGCCAGAGCTGGGGGGCCAGCAGCTCTGTGCGGGGGACAGGCGACGAGATGGGGTCCTCCAAGCATGGGTGCTGCAGCCTGTTTAGGGCAGGCCGGCCAGCTGCATGCGGACAGGGAGTGCCGATTTGGAATCTTAGTGGCGCATAAACACTAGACCGGGCAGAAGCCATTGAGTGTGGGCGTCAATGTGGTTGGTTTAGCGCAGAAAACTGCAGGCCTGCAACCCAGGCAGGTTCGTCATGCAAGCTGGTGTCCACAGCAGGTACCGCGGGAGATGAGGAGTGACCTGGATCCCTTCAGTCCCTCCGTTCCCCCAGCAATTTTTAGGTTTTTGTTTGTCCCTCGGTGTTATTCGGAACGTGACATTAACATTTTAGAATTTTTCCATAATTTTTTTCATTGGAAGTCTGTCTCCTATACACATACACACATGTATGTGAAAATTTGTTCAGCCAAGCATCATAGATGGATAAATAAATAATCAGAAATTTGTTAGGAGCACAGATGGTCCAGTTTAAGTCGCTCGGTTGTAGAAACAAGAATGGGGGGGACGCTATTACTGCTACTGCCTTTAATTCCGTATGTGCAGGGTAACTTTCCATTGGAGAAATACTTTGCTTTAAGTTGGCAATATTACTTGTAGCAAATTTCAAGAGATATGTATAAATTAGCATGCATCTAAAGACCTAAGGAAATATAAAATGATTTTTCAATAAAAAGTATTTTTTTAAATTTTTTATTGATATAAAATGTATTATTTGTCCCAGGGGTACAGATCTGTGAATCATCAGTCTTCCACACTTCACAGCACTCACCGGAGCACATACCCTCCCCAATGTCCATCCCCCAGCCGCCCCAGCCCTCCCCCACACATACCCTCTAGTTCCATCCACATTGTTGCAAATGGCTTTGCATCCATCAAAAAAAAAAAAAAAAAAGTGAGTATTTTTAACACGTAAAACACTTGACACATCATTTTGGTCTCTTCGGTGCCATGAGTGCGGCCTTCATAAAAGCTGGTTTTATTAGGTTCAGCACTGGAGTGCTACCCAACAGTATTAACCAGTTTGATAGTTTTAGGATTTGGCTTTGAGAAACATCCAGAACTTGGAAATCAGAAAGGGGCCGTCTGCCTGCCCAGCTTTGCTATTTGCTGTCAGAACCCAGAGTCTGTGAAGTTAGCACATTTGTAGATTTTTCTGCCCAGGACAGAATGGAACTAATGTTTCAGGTTTTCCTACCAGGGAGGACATTAAGAAGGTCTGAATCTAACCTCCCAATCTTATTCAAATATATATGTATTTTTTTTTTCAAAATATATACACATCCCCAGCTCCTAAAAATGTTCAGGGACCAGTTTTGTCAGTAGTCACGCCTTCATTAATTAGCTGAATGTAGTTTTGACAATGGTTCCATATAGGAGAGCTACGTTTTTAACTGATGAAAATTAAACTTGGGTGCAACGGTTGATCATATTTTAACATATTAATCAATCATGAACCAAATGGGAACAAGAGAGTAATCTCTTGGGGCGCCTGGCTGACTCAGTGGGTTAAAGCCTCTGCCTTTGGCTCAGGTCATGATCTCAGGGTCCTGAGATCGAGCCCAGAGTTGTGCTCTCTGCTCAGCAGGGCACCTCTCTCTCTGCCTGCCTCTCTTCCTACTTGTGATCTCTGTCTGTCAAATAAATAAATAAAATCTTTAAAAAAAAAAAAGAGAGAGAGAGAGTAATCTCTTATCAGACGGAAGTCACTGAATGTGGACCATTATGTCTTCCCGCTCTTCCCCGGGGACCCAGCTTAGAGTGTAGTGCTTACCATTACTTTCTATATTAATTTATAAAAATGCTATCCAATGCCTTTCTGATTTATGAGTTTAAAAGTCTGTGTCTCCTACTTACGAGTTTAAAATTCTTCTACAACTTAAGTTCTCCAAGAACCGAAGACAACCCCATAACGTAGTTTGCTTATGATTGCCAGCAGGAGACGACCGAGCGCACGTGTTCTCAACATTATGCATTTACTGCTCATCTCCAACTCGGTTCTACCGGAGACATCTCCATCTGTACAAAACGAACCTTCTCCCAAGGTCCAGCTCAAAGATAAGCCCCTTCAGCCAGTTCCCAACACCCTTGCTAAGTGACAGTTATACTCGGTTTTCTGTGTTCCATTTAGACCATACCATCCTTAATGAGAAGGATCATATAATCAGCATGATGCTGTGCCGGCTATCCGCAAAGAGCGGTGGAGCCGAGAGAGCCAGAGTCGCAGCCCAGCAGCCGTGTCTGTTGGACCGCACACTCCACCCATCCCCTACAAAGTGAATGCCATTTGTGAGCCTCGTCGTCGGGACTGGTGGGATGTGATGGGAAGAAAATGAGTTCTTGGGTTGGAGCCGAGCCCCCTCCCAGCTCCTCTGTTCAATAATTGCTCCCTGATGATCAAATTGAAATGAAAATAATCAACCTTTCATGTTATGAGAACTGAATTAGATGGCTCTGGTGAAGCTTCCAACTCGAGGGGCCATGGCTGGAAGGTTTTCAGGAAGCATTCATTCTCCACTGGAAAAACTTTCGCCAGTCCCTCTGACCATCATCACCATCACACACTGGAATAAACCCAAAACCAAAGAGTCCTGAAGACACAACCTCAGAGGCTGTAGGGACGGAGGTCAGAAAGGGAAGATGACGGCCATCAGAAGGGATGAATAGCCACCATTGACATCGACGTGGACGGAACTGGAGGGTTATTATGCTGAGTGAAGTAAGTCAATCAGAGAAAGACAATTGCCATATCGTTTCTCATTTACAGAATGTAAGAAACAGTGCAGAGGACCATCGGGGAAGGGAGGGAAAACTGAATGGGAAAAAGTTGGAGAGAGACAAACCATGAGAGATGCTTAATTCTAGGAAACAAAGGAGGGTTGGTGGTGGGGGATGGGAGACTTGGGTGAGGTGATGAGCACTGGGAGTTAACACCTATAAATTACTGGGCTCTACATCTGAAATTAATGATTTAGTATACGTTGGCCAATTGAACTGAAGTTAAAAAAAAAAAAAGAAAGAAAGAAAAGGTGTTGGTGTAGAGTGTTCTGTATACAAGAATCCATGGTACCATGTTCCCCCCTCACGTCCTGGGGTGCTAACCGGCTGCCGTCTGTTCCTGCTCCCGCACTGAGCTGTGATCTCCAGGCACAGGTGAGCTCACGCGTTCTCCAGTATAAACACAACAAAGAGTTATCCAAACCCGTGGCACTCCATCTCTCTTCTGAGGCTACCTCTTCTGGCCCCTCCTACCTCCTGGGACCTACGAACCCCAGCTCTGGGTGCTCTCTCCTCTGCCATTCCATCTGGCGGAGGACGGGTGCCCTGTGGCCCGTTGTTTTTCCTGCTCTGCACCCTTTCCTGGGTGATCTCATCAACCTGCTTTACGGCACCCTCCTTTGTGATGAGGAATCTGTCATGCTTCTCTCCCAGCCTTGAGAATCCTATACAGAAATTGCCGCTGAATGAGAACACTTACATGTCCTGACGTTCCCCAAAACTCAGTGCGTCCAAAGAGAAACTCTTCATTTCATCTCTAACTTGGACTTTTCCTCAAATGTTCTCTGTCTCAGTAGTTACAAGTGACATTCCGCTAGTCCCCAAAGCCAGAGACCTAGTCTTCAAGGGTTTGAGTGAGGATGAGTTTCTACCTGCCAAGGGGTGGGCAAGGTTGAGGTCTGAGGAACGTCTCAGAGGCGAGGGGAGTTGGACAGCGACTTCACCAGGTCTGGGCTGGAGAGAGGAGATGGGCATGGCAGGGCCAGTGAGATGCAGAACCTGGAAGGAAGGAACGCCAAGTCTTTGGCTCATTCTCATCTTTTCCAAGCCAAAGGCAACCTCTCCCTGTGGAATGGGATCTCCTGTCAGGAGGGAATTGTTCCATTATGGCAAGAACTCCTTGCCCAGCTGCCTCCCTCAGTCATGCAACAGACAACCTGTCTCATGTTCCCTCTCGCCATGGCACGATTTTGCATATCCAGACCAAAGGGTCATGGTCAGTGACGACTCATTACCTGGTATGCTCAACCCAGGTCGGTTTCTTGCCCCATGAATCTATAGAGGGAAACGTGGTTCTAAGGCTTCCCACGGCGTGTGAACAAAGTCCCTGGGTCATCCCAGTATTGGACGCCACATTTTTGTGGGCTACCTCAGCAGGAGGGCTACCACACAGTCAACTTCTCACAGTCGGTGTTGGGTTTTTTAAGGATTCTTTGGTAATGTTTGAAAATATGTTCCCCAAATGAGCACTTGAAGTTTGACATACATTGCTCAAAATGTGTCTAATTGGAGTCACCAAAGTAAATGCTTTATGTCAAATGCTTTTAATTCACAACACGTGAAGGAAGAAACTCAACGGCATTTCCTCCTAAAACGTAAGAGATTTTAGAAGCAAAGGCTGGTATTCCAGAGGCGCTCATGCCCTTGTCCCCAGTGGGTGTTTGTCTCAGGCACTGAGGGAGGAAACCCACCAGTTACCATGGGGCCCCCGGATCCTTGGGTCGTGCTCAGTGGCCCCTGTCAGCTCTTTGTGAACGTTCCTCAGTCTCAGAACGGACTTGGTTGAGCACCTCCTCGCCATGCTGCATTCGCTAATCACAATGTGGGTTGGAGGAAACGCCAGCGGAGGACAGAAAGCACACTGTTTCCATTTCCCTTGGAAACGAGCCCAGGAATGGATGCCTATCAGCTGCTGAACGTTCCCTGTTGAATAAAGCATTTCTCACACAATTTCGCTGCCGCATCGCTGAACTTAATCTGCGAGGCTTTTAATTCCAGATTCTGTTGTGCCTTCTTTCTTTTTCATAACTACACCCATCCTTTGTCTTTCACAAAGAAAGTAACTTGTTTCAAAAGTAACAAAGAGAGTTGGAAGAGTTCGTAGTATGTGTCATACACCCAGATTTTTAAATTCTTACCTGAAGAGCAATATTATAATATTAAACACAAGATTGTTTTATCTCAGAGAAAACCTCTAGAGTTCCTCCCAGGAGTCCTGCTTACATTAAACTGAACTTGAGGTTCTGACTGTGTTCTTTATGAAACTGTCCAGGCATTTCTTGATCTTGAAAATTCCAGAGCAGATTTTTAAAGAAAAAAACAAATGTGGAGGCTGAATCCCATCCAGCTGTTTCTGGGTTCCTTTATGTTTGTAGAAGCTGTCGGTAATTTTTTAGAGAAAGTGGCAGAAGAAAGCATGGATTGTTTCCAAAGCTTGGGAGGCAAGTTAATAACACTGCTGTAGGGTAATTAAGTTATTGAACCTTGTAACTGTTTACTTAGGATTAAAATCTCACTTCAGTACCACACAGAAATTAGGTTGCTCACGTTGGAGACTTTTACCAGAGAGCTGGGCACAGCTGAGGAGGAAGCCGTGACCCGGAGCGCAACCAGGAGACCCCAGGACTGTAGCACTGTCGCGGGGGTGCTCCAGCGGGTACCACGGTAGCATAGTGTGGAAGTAAGGTCAGAATTCACAACGAGGGTTCTCGTTGGAGAATTCTCCATCGAGGGTTCCAGCTGCTAAGTCAGCACCTCTGCATCTGTGTTTTTAGGTTTTCCTCCTGGACTGGCAACATGGGAAAATCTTCCTCAAAGAGACAAGAAAGCAACACTTTCATCGAAAGGAAAAAAGATGGAATATTGCTTTTGTGCGATTAGTCTCTAGGGAAGGATAAAGCGTAATGCTCTTGAAAACACAGTTTGGTCTCACTCAGGATTTTTTGGAGGTCAGGGCAATGGCACAGATCCTTTTTTTAAAGGGAGCTCTGGCATCTCGGCAAATGTGAGTCACAGCCCAGGTGTGGGACCGTGTAAAAGGGCTGACCCAGAGCAGTGAACTGCTTCGAAAGCTTTTCTGGTAATAGCGACTCAGGAGTGGAATGTACCCAGGAAGGGGAAAGGCTGAACACAGCCCAGTCAAACACTGCTCTGATCCAAAGCTGAATATAATGTGGTCTTCCCAGACCCAAGAGACCCATCGAGCCCATAAATCACCTACCGTGGCCACAGTCAACCCAACAGAGTATTTGTAAGTCATAAGACCAAGAAATGAGGTACCGTCAAGGATCGTTAGGGCTTCCCACTTCATCGAAAACAGCTGCAGAAATCGGTTTACGCGATCTTCTTCCAACGGGAACGCTTATGCTTGTAACTGGCGGAGGGAAAGGAGCGCCTGCAGTCTGTGACCTAGGTTCACGTCCAGCCTTGCCGTCCACTGGCTGTGCAACCTTGAACAAATCACATGTAATAAATCCCATGGACAAGAAGAGGTGATATGAACAAGAAGAGTCATAAGCACAGGACTTCGTGATGATTAAAAATATGCTTGGAAATAGCTAGTCATCTGTCCTCAAGACATAAATTCCCCACCTAATATTTCTATAATTTTTTTTTAACTATAGAAGTGGAGTGTTGATGGCATTGATTTGGTATGGTAAAGAGTCTGGTCACCAACTCGAGAGTGTGGTGGTTTTCCACACTACCACTAATCCTCTGAAACCAGCTGGGTATTCTACATATGTTCTGTCTTATGATATCACCTACCTGGACTTAGCATCAGACCCCACAGGTTAAGGGCTCCATCCAGTAAGACTGCCTCTCCCCCACTTCAGAGGTCAGTGTCAAGTGCAAGGTATCACCTATGCTTCTGTAGACCTGACATTCCAATGACCACTCTTTGGGTTTGATTAATTTGCTAGAGCAGCTCACGGAAGTCACTGTATTTGCTAGGTCACCAGTTTATTATGAAAGGAGAGAACTCAGGAGAGGCCGGTTGGAAGAGAAGCATGGGGAAGGGTCTGGGGAAGCTTCCACGCCCCATCAGAGCACGCCAGTCTCCTTTCCCCACATCTCCATGTTCTCACTGACCCGGAATCTCTCTGGACCCTATCCTTTTGGGGTTTTATGGGGATTTCATTACATGGGCATGACCGACTATATCATTAACCATTGGTGATTGATCCCCCTTCTCTGGATTGAGGTCAGTAGAGGAGACAAAAAGTTCAACCCTCTAACTCTGGCTAGTTTCCTTGGCAACCAGTCCCCATCCTTAGATGCATTCCAAGCATCACTGCATTAACATAACAACAGACACCTTCATGCTCTCACCACTGAGGAAATTCCAAGGGTTTGAAGAACTCTGTGCCAGGAATGGGGATCAAGACCAATATTATTACATACTTTAAAGTATATATTTCTTATTATAAATCACAATATCACACGTGGCCAATGTGGTCACATCCACAAAGTGCTTCGCACCATGCCTGGTCCAAGTTGAGAGCAAGTTCTCAATACATATTCATCAGACAATGAAGATGTTTGTAAGGGGAAGGAGAGAAAACCCCTTCCCAATGACGTTTTTATGTAATTCCCAATAGAATTCTATCTTGATTCAAGACATATTGTATTATACTTTTAACTTTCATCTAAGCTGACGAAACCTCAAAAGAGGATGACCGTGCTCACCTAAGACTTGCTGCACAGAAGACATACACAAAATCCCACATGTAAATTATCCTTCTTCATATGTTACATGATAGTAGCCCACAGCAACTGGTGTTATCATTACAACAATTGCTATTATTGCAGTCATAAACTATGCTCAGTGAAGACAAATTTTAAAATACAAATAACTACAAAAAAAGAAAAACCTACTACCAAACTAAACATCCATCCATCAGAAATAATCAGAGCTACCATGTTCATACCTATCTTGTCAGTCCTCTAAACTAGGTTTTAGGAAGATGTGCCCATTGACAAGTACCCACCCCCACCACCAAACACCCCCAAACTTGCTAGAGCACCTGGATGTGGGTAGATTGATTGAAAAGTCATAATATACACAATGAACTGATTATACCAGATACTGAAGCAAGATACAAAAGATCAGGGGAAAGAACCAAAGGAAAGTAAGGCACGTGGAAAACTGTACAGGAAATCCAAAATAAAATTTCACACAAGTCAACTAAGGTGTGTCCCCAGTTGCATGTCCCCCACACCTGCCCTAACACAACCACGAGGCAGTGACAAACTATGTCTACATTCATTTTCTAGTGTGCGTAGCCAAGTCCTGCAAACTTGCAGGATTACATTTCTGGAGGTCAGTGGTCTGAGCAAGGGTTAGGGGAGTCTCGTTACGGCTCAGCCCAAAGAGCAGTCTCTTCAACTGATTGGACCTCATCAGCTCTCGAGCCCAAAGTCCGATTGTCACTACGGATTACCATTGAAATCCAGACTGAGCGAGACTCCTGGTGCAGCCCTTTAGGTGTAGTTTCCAAGCCACTGTTTTCTATCTGTGGACTAGAACCAAGAGCCATGTGTCCCCAGCACTCCACAAGCAGAGGACAATTGTTGGGGATGTCCTGGCTCAAGGATGAGGAGACAAAAGTTCTAACCCTGTAAATCTGGTAAAAAGGAGCTTGCTGGCCTCTGGCCATTCTGAAATCCAGCTGGGAACACGGGGGCTCTTGGGGTGGGTTTCAGGACCTGGGAATGCTTCTCCCTGGCTCTCAGCTCTCTAGGCTTTGCCTCCCACCCTCCAACGTATTATTCCTTCTGCACTAAAGGCAGCACAATCTTACTGCTGAGTGGTTTCACCAGTTTGCTTCCTGCTAGTAGAATGTAGGATTCCAATGGCCTCCTGTCCTCCTGTCTCTTCTCTGTCCCTAGTAGTCCAAGCTGGCTGTGTTTGTGATGAAACAATTTTCTAAGCATCTTTGTGGGTTTTATCCACAAATCTTTCCAAGATAATCCCAACTCCATCTCTGGCACCTGCTCAGGTCCTTAAGTCTCTTTCTTTTTTTTTTTTTAATGGTCCTTAAGTCTCTTGAGAGGATCACACACTTCATTTCTTACAAGAGACCTTTGTGGACGTGGCCATTCTCTTGATCAGGCTTTTCTCGATGCAAGCTTTCAGCAGCTTGTTCCCACAATTTGGATCCTTCGCCCTCTGGAGAGGCTGAGAACTTCCAGAACCACCCAGTTCTGGTTCCTTCGAACAGTTCTTCCTTCAATGCCTCGCTCCCTGCTTCATCTCACCACTGGCAGCGAGCAGAAACCACGACGTGCCTTCCACATAAGGCTCGCAGATCTCCCTGGATGCTCAACCACACCTGCTGTTTGCAAGTCCTCCTGCACACATCTCTTCAGGAAGAAATTCGTCAACCTCTCTGCCCTCACATAACAAGGACCCCCTTCTCTAGTTTCCTAGAACACACTCCTTGCCTCTTTCTGAGCCATCACCTACATGTCCTCAAAGTCCAGATTCTGCCAAGAGCCTGCCCCATGCATCCTTGGCTTTCTCCAAGATGTCTCTCAAGATCCTTCCACCCCGTGTCCACAGCGCAGTTCCAGAAGTACTCCTACAATTTTAGCTCCTCACTTCCAGGTGCTTCTCTACGTATGCATGACAAACCACACAAACTTCCTGCCTTAAAATAAACCCATTTATCATTTCACAGTTTTTTTAAGTGAGAAACCTAGACACATACTCAGGAAGTGACCTCATGGGTCGATACACAACCCCACGGCTCGATGCTGGAGTACACGCCCTCCTCTCCAGTGGGCATTCACAAAAATTGACCAAAATTGGCCATTATTAGTCAGTGGAGCAAATACCAGCTTTCACAAACATCCTGAGATTGATTACCGAATGATGAAGCTAGAATTTACTAACAAAAGCCAAAGGCATGGTGACTGTTGCATCTGAAAATTAAGAAACCCCCATTAAATAACCCTGTGAGAAAGGGGAAAATACAAACTGTGAAAAAAATGATAAAAATGAAAACACTATGCATTGGAATATATGGAGCATAGAGCAGCAATCAGAGGAAATGATAAATAATTTTAATAATAGAAAGGAAAGTATAAAAATAAATGAATTACAATTCTACATCAAGGAGAAGAAGAAGGAGAAGAAACAAATTAAACTCTCCCCACCCACCCACCCCCACCAAAAAGGGGGAGGAAATAACAAAAACAAAAAAGCAGAAACTAATTAGGAGAGTTTTAAAAAAACAACAACACTAATTAATAAATTAAATCATGTTTTTAAATTAACAAAACAGACAAACCACCAGCCAACTTAATTAAGAGGGAAGGGAGAAATCAGACTTAAATAAGAAATGATATGGAAAACAACCTTTGAAAGAGCGTAATTTTCTTTAAAATGAGGCTATTTTGCAATTCTTTGTACAAGTAAGTGTGAAAATCCCAACAAAGTGGAAATTTGCTAGGGAACTCTAAATTACCAAAATGGCGGCATGAGAATTAGAAACACAGAAATGTATTAAGGAGCTGTCCCCAAAACAGCATGGGCCCAGAGGGTTTCTGGGAGGAATTCTAACGAAACTTCCAGCACCACGCAGTTGTGATGCTCTACAAATAATCCCAGAACTCTGGAAGAAAAGAAAAGGTAACCCCCCAGATCCTTCTGTGAAGCACGCGTAGCACCGATTCCTAACCAGGGAAGGACCCTCCCCAAGGAGCAGACCTGCAGATGAGTATTCCTCGTGAGCGTCCAGGCACCGTGTCGCCACAAAACCTGGGAGCCAAATCCAGCACCACATTCAGAAAATAATATGCCACAACCATGCAGAATGTGCAATATGGATTCTATATTAGGAAATGTTTACCTATCGTACAATATATTAATTGATCTAAGAAAAATACATAATTATCTCAGTAGGTGTTGAGAACACACTTGTCAAAATTCAACCTCTACTCATGATAAACAAGAAACTCACAAGAATGGGAGAATAAGAAATGAGGGAAACATCCTTAACAGGATAGAATATGCATACGTAGCAAAAAATACTGGAATTTCCAGTAATATCAGGAACAAGGCAAGAATGTTCACTCTCTCCATCACTTCTCAGCACAGTCAACAAATGAAACCAATCCTTCACAAATACAAGCATTAAAGTTAAGAACATATAATGATGGAGAAAATGCCCTTTAAAATATCAGGACAGAGACAGAAATACCGCAGAATAAAGTCAGCAAGAAATGTGCAAAACCTATAACAGGAAAATGTTTAAAAACTTTGCAAACTATTGGAAAATACAAAAGTACTCTTGAACGTATAAAAGGCAACCTCTTTAATGAGATGGGATGAGCCAGCACTCTAAAGATGTCTTTCTCCTGAAAGTAATTTGTAAATTCATTGGAATCTTAGTAAAATATTTTCATGCTGATATCACAATTCATGAACGCAACATTCAAGAGTAAGCAGGAAAGCACTGAAAAAGGAAAGCCCCAAGGGGAACCAACCCTCACAGATATTAACACACCCCATGAAATCTCAGCAATTAAAACAGTGAAGTATTATTGTATAAACAGGTTGACCATTGAAGTAAAAAAACAGAATTAAACTCAAATGCATACGGAAATGCTGTATTCAACAAAGGTAGCGTCTCAAGCATAGGGATAAAGGTGAACTCTTTATTTCTTGGTGCTGGGACAGCTGAATCGCCATTTAGAAAAAATTAAATTAGACCCATGTCTCACACCATAGAGAAGAGAAAATCTACATGGGTCCGGGATCTTAAGGCACGAATTGAAAGCACACACGCGTGAGGAGAAAACATACATGAATTCCTCTTGGTGTAGGGGAAGATTTCTTTTTTTTTTTTTATACAATTTTTTTTAAAGATTTTATTTTTATTTATTTGACAGAGAGAGATCACAAGTAGGCAGAGAGGCAGGCAGAGAGAGAGAGAGGAGGAAGCAGGCTCCCCGCTGAGCAGAGAGCCCGATGCGGGACTCGATCCCAGGACCCTGAGATCATGACCTGAGCCGAAGGCAGTGGCTTAACCCACTGAGCCACCCAGGCGCCCCTAGGGGAAGATTTCTTAATGTGACTCAAAACGCAGAGGCAATAAAACGCTAATAAGATAATAATTAAAATAAATACATAATTGACATATTTTGAATATATTAAAATAATCAAAATTTTAAAAAAATTCTTGACGAGAAACACCATTGGCCATCAAGGGACGTACTGGATAATACTCCATTAGAATACACCAACCCTTCCTTTCCCATCACGGGACACTGGGCTGGTCCCGCCTCTGGGCTGTTGGGAATCACGGTGCCGTGACCACGTGTACAGTTAACGCTCTGAGATCTTCATCTCTGTTCCTTTGGATAAATACCAGGAGGTGAGACTGCCAGTTCCATGTGGAATCTGAAACGGAGTGGAATGTGAGTAGGTAGGGCAGGGGGAGGGGAAAAGGGAGGTGCTTCTCGGTGGGTCTAAAGTTTCACTGATGCCAGATGAGTAAATCCTGCCACGCCAGCCAGTGCCCGTTGCTAATCATTCAGTGGCGCACACCTAAATATTGGTTAATGGGCTCCATCCCACGTTCAGTGTTCTTACCACAATTGTAAAAAGAGAAAGAAAGAATGAGGCAGCAATCGGCATGACAGATACACTCCAAGGGCCGTTGTAGGAGGACTTCAGTGGGACCCTGGACGGTCCTCAGGGGGCTACTGTTGACCTCAAGGGGGCAATTCCAGTGGGAAGTAAAGCCAGCTTGCACACTGGGGGCTCCAGGGGAGGCTGGGGGAAGAGAAGGATGAGAGGGCAAGTAAGGGAAATTCTTGAGCACGGTGGCCTTAAAGAATAAACAGAAGAGTGAATAGTGAGACTAGCGAATAGCGAGACTAGTGAAGAGTGAGTGCAGCAAACAGGGAGACTAGTGTGAGTGGTGAGACTAGGGAAGTGGCTGCCAGAGAGGTTTGGGATCAGTCTTCCTCTCCTCCCCTTTACTCAGTAACACAGAAGTGACAGCGGTGCTTGAGGTCCTGCAGATGAGTTACTCTGTAGGTCCAACCACCGCAGGATCCCCCCCCACCACCACCAACAAGGCTCATGGCACGATCCCAAGGACAGGAGTGGAGAGTGCAAGCTCAAGAAGCCGTGGTTCCTTCCGTAAGCTGTCCCAGACACTGGGGCACTGCTCTCGGATCCTGAAAAGAGAATGTGACCCTTGGAGGCAGGGTTATGTCCCCTTCACTCTGCTTTCTGACTGACCAGCCTTGGCACCTTGAAGGTCTCACAACCTTAGAGGAAAGAAGGCCTCCAGGCACAGCAGCAAAGATGCTCAGGTAGAAGCCTTAAGAAGTAAGTGTCCCCCCCGCCAAGTGACACTTCCACGACACCTGATTGAAATGACCACGGTGTGCACCGGGACCCAGATAAACTATGGAGCCTGATGGGGACCTCAGAAGCAGTGATGGGGATCGAGGTCCCTCATCCATCAAGGGCCCAGAGATGCCACCGGGTGGTGCTGAGGGACAAATTGGTTGACACCGTGGGCTCCCGTGGGGTGTGGCGAGGCCCACGCACCTTCTGGCTCAGAGATGCGCTGAGCCCCAGTTTCTCCTCTCGTGTGACCACCTCTGCAAGCACGAGTCAGTCTGTTCAAACTGGCTGATCACCCCGGGAGTTTCCAGCCTTGGGCCCTTGGCTTGAGCCCAGATCTAGTGTGGCGCCCAGAGAGTTCGCTGTGGAATGAAGGGGCCCCCTGGGCACGGGAAACTATTCCGTGTGCAGATCTGGTGCCTGGACCAGAGGGGAAACTCTGAGCCCTCTGGTTTCCAGGTTTTGGGGTCACAGGAAGAGTAACAGCGTCTGTCAGGGCTGCCCGCCCCACTGGGCAGGGAGCTGGAACAGAGTTTGGAAGCCATCCGCGTTCCTTCCGTGCACCTCAGGGTCACCGTGGTGAGAACAGTAGTCCTGCAGTGCGGACCCCAGTGCTGGCCGTGGGGCCAGAAGCCGGTCATCAGGTGTGTTTGCACCCACCCAGGTTCACCTTCTGGAACACTCTCTCAGATTAGAGTCTGCGTTCATTTTTCTGAGTTTTTCAAATGTAGACAGCTTGAGCTGGTGAACAACAATGCACATTTGCTACAAATGCTTTCCTTGCGGTGAGAGGACCCAAGTTCCTCCAGCTGACGACCCTGTCTGGTCCCCAGGGCCACCCAGCATTCCCCTGGCAGCTCACAACAACTCACAGGCCCGGCCTGCATGCCCAGCTGGCCCGGTGGGAAATGCAAACAGGATGCCCTGAGCCCACCGCCCCCAGGCCCCGGCCAACAGCCCAGTGCTATCACCTGACCTGGGTCTGGAGTCCTCTGCAGGGTGTCCAGGAGGAGTGGAGGGTCAGGACAGTCCCTGAAACTTTGTAGAAAAATCTCCCCTCCCTCCTCCCTTCTTCCAATCAGGAGTTCTTTTCTTCTCTAAGCATCCCCGACCCAAGACACGTTTACCAGGAGACTAGAGCTCTCTGCACACTAAAAAGCTAGGTAAACATGAACTCTGGGCAGAAATCCCGAACCACACGAAGGAGGAGGCCCTGCCTCTACAAGCTTTGTTTGGAGCCTTTGCCGAGACCCCCGTCTTCCTACAGACCCCTGCCTCTGAGAGGCTGGAGCCTTCATTCCATCCAGAACCACGCGTCTGACCTCCGAAACCCTGAGGGAGAAGTCAAATAGGAGGATAAGGGTGACATTTCCAGAAGGACTTCTACCCCAGATGCCTGTCTGGAAAAACGCGGAGGTAAAACCCCACAGGGGTGCAGACTGCCCCTCGATTGTGGGAGATCGACTCCAGAGGGGTCACCATCAAGCCAGTACAGAAACATCAAGGCCAGGCATGGGGTTCAGGGGTCTGCTCCCTGTGCTGGGACGGTAGCCTCTGGCTGGTCGTTGGGAGGGTTTTTAACCGTGGATGGAGGACGATGGCATAGGACTGGCTGGGCTCCGAGTACGAAGGGAGGACGCAGGGCTCCAGAGACAAGGGTGACCAGTTGCCCTTGGGACTTCCGCTGTCCAGCAGTACAAGGGCTGGGGACAGAACCTCTGTAAGAATCGGTCTGAATCAAATAGTCCTTTAACTGCAACAAATCACACAGCCAGTGTGTGTGGAGGTGGGCTCTCCGTTCAGCCCAGCTCGCCAGGTCCCCGTGCCAACCTTCGGAAGGAGGGAACAGCAGCCCCTAGGGGAAATGGAGCACCTGGAGGTTAAGGACACAAGGGAAGTGTGTGATTGCTCAGAGGTCACTGTCAGCAGAAGCGTGTGAGGACGCCAGGTGTGGCACATCCGTGTCTCCTGCATGGTTTAGAAGACACGGGCCCAGCATGTAGGAGACCCACAACAGGAGGCTGTTCTCTGCTCCAGGACATGAGGTCTGTCCTGCCCTCTGTGACCTGGGGGAAGCATCCAGGAGACCTCGAGACTCTGTAGTCTGAGTGGGAGCAGGGCAGGCAGAGCCAGGGGAGGGAGCAGGGACAATCACCTAGGTCCCCATGAGAGGGGCTAGACGAGACGATGTTTGAAGACCTTGCTCCCGGGAAGAGCACATGCCAAGGGCTGGGCAGTTGGTCCTGGTCTTGAGGACGTCTATTGGAGAGACAAGTTCAGGTGTGCACGAGTGGCTGGGTGTGTGACCCTGGACCCCCAGGACGGTCACAGCTTCAGATGGAGTGCTGAGGGGCGGTCATGCATTTCTGGCATTGCAGCGGGGGCGGAGGAGGTGGTCTGCCAGGTGCACAGATTAACGACATGAGAGAGGTGGGAGGAACAGAAGGAGGTACCACAGCCCAGAAGCCAAGAGAGAAACAAAAAGGTTTTAAACAGGAGACACAGCATCCCTGGTGATGGACTGTAAGTAAAAAACTGACCCATGGGTTTCAGTAGGTAGTATGATTTTCACTGACTTTGGGCAAATTACACTAATTGGCAGAAAGAGGAAGGATCATTTTCCATCATTTCCAATGCTTTCCTTAACTTCTAAATATTTTAACTTGGCGCTGGTAGATCTTTTTGTGTTGACTTAATGGCCTCATTTATTCTCAGGACATTTTCTGATTTTCAAAATATCCTAACCGTTGAAAGATATGAACACCGAGCAATGAGAAAATAGAGATAGAATGATATATTTTCACTCTTATAAATGTTGTATTATGGTGAGAAAATTGTATCTCTGTTCTAGTTACAGAGCACACAACCTGGATGAGAAAGGATTGTGGGCAGGATGTGCATTTGGGGTTTAGTCATTACAGTTCCGTTTCTGAACATCTTCTGGAATTCTGTGGTATTATTCCTTATCCTTGGGGTGACCTTGTACTCTAGGATAAATCGTATCCTCCCCCAAGCTCATATGTCGGCTTCCTACTCCTCAAGGAGACCGTACTTGGTCAAAGGGGCCTCTACAAAGGTGATCAAGGTCAAATGGGGTCACGAGGGCGGGCTCAGCTCCATGATGACGAGTGTCCTTATCAGAAGAGGACATCAGCATACAGACCCACAGAGGGAAGGTGTCATGAGGACACAGGGAGGGGACAGCTGTCTGTACACCGAGAAGAAAGGCACCAGGAGGAAGGAGGAACCAGCCCCGTCCACACCTGGATCTTGAAGGTGCAGCCTTCGGGGCCACGAGAAATAAACATCTGCTGTCCTGGCCACCTGCTGATGGCATGGTGTTCTGCTGTGGCCACCCCAGCAGACAGAGACAACTGGGAGTAAGACAGTAATTCCAATCTCGGACCTGCCCTCAGCAATTTGTAAGGTATTCTCTATTCAGCAGAAATATTTTTACATTGTAAATGTGGTGCTCTGTTGCCCATGTCATCTGCTCATTCAACAAAGACACTGACAAACACTAACCGGGCACGATGGTATACCAGGCGATCTTCTAGGTGCTAGAGAGCCAAGCTGATGGGGAGCGTGCTTCGGTGCACGTGGGAAACAAGGAGCCAGAGAAGGCGACTTCATTAAGGTCACACGTGCGGTTAGTTACCAGAGAGCTGGAGCTGAAACCCAGGATTCTGATTTCTAGCCCCATGCTTTTTCAATTTCATCCAATCTTCCTTCCATTCCTGGAGAAGATTGTCACCGATGGTTGTTCAAACTTTATCCCCCAGTGAACAGAGGACCAGAGAGAGTCCACTGAAGGAAAGGCATTCACTCAAAGTATTTTTACTGATGTCCTCAGCCACCATCTAATATTTAAAAAAAAATCATTTTACAAATTGTTCTAGAAGTTTTATTTGGAAAATAAAAGGATAACATTTCCATCTCTCTGGAGGAGGTGGCATACTTCCTCTTTTCACATAATTAAAAAATACATGGGTGCTGGTATGCCTTTTGCTTTGATACTCCTGAAGCTTGAAGTCAAGTTTGAGAGTCACTTGTACAGGAAACACTTATCCTGCAGAGTGTGCATTTTTATTATTCCTATTTTGACTTGATTCTCTTTTGTGCTTTAATTTCCTTTGGTCCAGATTATATATTTCCATGTGTTGATAAACAGTATAACCCCTGCTTGGAACAATGGTGGTAAAACTGGACATACTCCCAAATAAAGGACTATCGTGGACATCCATTTTGTACTTCTTGGTTTATTACACAGCCAGCTTCGTGATAACCGACCCACGCCTTCCCCTATCTCTATTCGTAGCTGATGGGCTCGCACACAACATTTTTGCATGGTCTAGTGAGGACGGGAGGAGCCCAGCTGCACCCAAGCAGTCAAGATGATGGGTGAGGACAGTATCCACATACTTCAGGGCAGAGGCTGAAAATGGTTTAACATCCTCCGAGGAGGAGGAAGGAGAGGACCTACTGCCTAGATATCTATCTAGAGCCTTCGGTTTGGGGAAAGCAGATTGATTTTGTATGTTAAACTGTTGAACGACCAACCCTGGGCTGCTAAGTCCGACTGAAGTTCTCAGCACCGGGTGTCCCTGGGGGCAGTTCTCTGTCTTCTGGGATTGCGCCTTTGCTTTTCACAGCCCAAACACCTGTGTTTTCCAATCATCTCTGTTTCTACCAGAAGGGACATTCGGTTGGCTAAAAGCAGCCCCCAGAAGTGCACTGGTCAACAGACAGCCTTTAAAAGAGGAAGAACAATATTCCTCCCCTTGAATCATGCTAAGAACAAAGGCAGAGAGAAAACGAAGCCGGCGGCAGGCGTGGTACAGGTGCTGGATGAAGGTCTGTGAGTTCTCAGTCCACTGCCCCTCTCTCTTGCAAACCCAATGCACTCCCAGACCACAGCTTCGGAAGTGATGTCTGGGCTCTAAGTTCTATCTGACAGTAGCTGGGGGAAAGGTCGGGTGCAGCCGTGACAGAGGAAACTTGGACTCCCCCTTTCCATAGACAGCTCTCACCGCAAACACACGCATACTTCGCCAAGCTCTGATGTGCTCCCCAAATAAAAAGACACTTATTTTACCCAGTTTTCATGAAGAAAAATGGTGGTTTCCATTATTTTAGTTACTGAAGAGAAGGAAGAATGATTCTTTAACTCTTGAAACTTCTCTACAGCTCACTGGGGACTCAGAGGACGGACTTGAAAAGAAGCCTACATTTCGCAACCCATGCCGGAGGGGGTAGAAATTAGCACAAATATTAAGAGCCTTCATGTGGTTTTAGCCCTGACATTTTGTACTTGGCTTTTCTCATCAAGTTGAGGTATTGTAACCCATTATAAACATGGGGGAGAATGACCAATGTAATTACAATTGTGAAACAGTTTCCACTATAAGCTTTAATTTGAGGACACTTGATTTTTATGGGTAATTCCTGTTTGGTTGAAATTTTCCATCTTCAGTTTTTACTCAGAGATGATTTCTTTGTTTGTTTGTTTTGGAAAAATTGAGGATATTCGTCTGACTGTCAGAACATACGAATGTTCATTTTCTGACAGATTTTGTTCAATACTTTTATAGAGATATTTCAAACGGTTTAAATTGCCCTAATTTAGTATCACGAACTTAGAAAGTGAGGCAAGGCTTAATGGGAAATTTTAGAAATGAGGGTAAATATTCGCACTTATTGATCAAGATCTTATAGCAGAAGAATATATGGGAAAAGTTTAGGGCAAATTAATTCCAGCTCGCGTTCAATCTTCTGTGTCTTCAAAATCTGGAAACACACCCCGTGGTCTTGTAACCCATTTTTGCAAGTGAAGGACATGGGCAACCCTGTCCTATGATCAGTTTTTCCACTTGCTTTTTTTCAGGTAGGGAATAATCTTTCTCAATCATGGTAGGAAAAACAGCCTGCCGTCTTCTCTTTCTTTGTATTTGTGTAAATCTACATGCATTGGTGATGAACACATTTTCCAATGAAATTTCCAGTTCCAGCTCCCAGAGATGAAGAGCTTAGTTTCCATCACCTTCATTCCCACAATAAGAAAAAAAGCCCCACATACTACATTTCAGTGGCTTTTCTTGGAAACCCCATTCAGTGAGTGTTCAGGACCAACTGTTGCCATGCAGTCAGGAGGAACAGCTCAGGTCTTCCCACTGGGGTCTGGAGCTGAAGCCCCTGGAGCTGTGAGCTGGTAGGGACATTTCTGTAATAATTCTACAAACAGAAATGTGGAGGCTGAGGGTTCCTCTGACCTTTTTTGGATTTTATGTCCATGAGGTTCTCATGGTGGTGATCCAAAGATGGTCCCCTCGTGGCTCTTAGAACAGGAAGTGAAACAATTGTAAAATAATTGTGAAATAAACGTGTAAAACAATCCAGAGCATTTTCCATGTCAACGACCACTCTCCAAATAATTTTTAATAAATAATTAAAATATATATTTATATACATATAAATGTTATTTATATCTCCAGAGCATTATCCCGGGTTAGATAGGGGTATCCCTCCCAGCTGTTCCCCTGTCATCAACCTCTCTTACCTGAGAGAGGGAAGGTCACAGCACAGGAGGGAGGAAGATTCCAGAGCCCAAAGTCAGGTGAAGAGAATAAGACGGGTGCTTTCCATCAGTTAAACTAATTCTTGTGACCGTCCTGTGAGGATCTGTTTTACGGAGGAAGAATCTTTAAGCCAGATAGGTTTGGAATTTTGGTTTGGAATAATTGGTTACTAGTGGGGGGTCCAGGCAGTCTTACTCTAGTTAACTAATGCGGCTCTTGCCTTCTAAGGGAATCTGTTCAAAGACTTCAAGAATGTCCCTGGTTACAACACCTTCACAGTCATCCTAACACTGTGTGCTTGTCAGGTTGGTAGGAAGGTATTTAGTTTACTTTTATTTGCACTTATTTGATTATGAATAGAGCTATGTATCTTTTCAGGTGCATCTAAGCTATTTGTATCTCTTTTTCATTCCTTTGTAAATTTGCTTTGATTTTCTGTGTTCATTACTTCCTTTTAGATTATCAGTGTTTTTCTAAGTGACTTTTAAAATCTCCAAGCATTGGGGTTGCTTGAGTGGCTCAGTCAGTTAAACATCTGACTTCAGCTCAGGTAATGATCTCAGGGTCCTGGGATCTAGCCCCGCATCGGGCTCTGTGCTCCAGGAGGAGTCTGCTTCTCCCTCTGCTCCTCCCCACTCCCCCAGCAACTCATGCTCTCTCTCGTTCTCTCTCTCTCAAATAAATAAAATCTTTAAAAAAAAATGAAATCTCCAAATGTGGTAAGGGAGTTATCACATTTCCATCCATATTGCAAATGTCTTTCTTTACATGAATAACTAATTCTTGTGTATACAAATTTATCATTTTATGCTGTAAGTCATCTTTAAAATTCTCTCCAATGCTCACATTATGTGTATATGTCTATATGTCTATGTATACATATGCATATGTCTATGTATAGACATGTTTATAACACTTTATTATAAGAATTTAATTTTAAACTGTTAATTACAGGAAGTATTTTATTATACAAAAATATGTAGATCTACATTGTCAAATATAATCATTTCCAGACACATCTGAAGAGTAAGCATTTGAAATATAGTGAGTATGAGTGAAGTGAGCTGTGTCAAATATATAACAGATATATAAGAAAATATAAATAAGAAATGTAAAATATAAAATTAATAATTTTATACACCATATTATTACAATGAATTTGCCTGCTGATCTTCAGCTTTTTAAGTGTAGTAATTAAATATCTTTAAAATTATGTGTGGTCCATGGGCCTCTGGGTGCCTCAGGTAGTTAAGCATCCAACTCTTAATTTTGGCTCAGGTCATGATCTCAGGGTTATGAGATGGAACCCTGCATTGGGCCCCATGCTCAGCATTAAGTCTGCTTGAGATTCTCTCTCCCTCTGTTCTCCTCCCCACCTCCCTCTCTAAAAAAAATAATAACATAAAATTATAAGCAGTCCACATTACCTTTCTGTTGGTTGGCTCCATACATGACACTTTAGTTCACAGATCTTAAATTCTGTCAAATTTTAGATCTGTCTAGAAAACACCTAGAGGAAAAATTCTCCCAACATCTACACCTTGGCACATCACATTCGAACTGCAGAAAATGCAGAAGAAGAACAATGTTGACAGAAGTCAGAGCACAAAGTCTTAGCTACGCAAGAGCAGGGGCAAGAATTACAATGGACCTTGCATCAAAAGCCATGCAAGTGAGAGGAGGGGCACCGGACGTCTAATGTGTTGAGAGCAAAAACTCGCCAACCCAGAATTCTGTATCCACTGAAACTATCCTTCAAAAGTGAGGGAGAAGGAAAGACCTTACCAGATGAACAAACATGGAAGGCATCTTGTCGGTGGGTCTGCCTTAAAGGAAATACTGGAAGAGCTTCTTCAGAGAGAAGGAAAATTACTTGGGTCAGAAAGTGGGATCCATGTAAAGGAAGGACTAGCACTAGAAAATGAACTGGTGATGGATAAATTTAAAAAACTATGTTTTATTATTCCTAATCTTACCATTAATAGTTTGTTCAAAATACTAATGACAACAATGAATGCAACGATTGTAGCTTATGGATGAGTAGACTTCATGACAGCAGGGACGCAGGAATTTGGAAGGTTTTATACGAGGTGCCTGAGAAGTGGCAGAGTGTCATTCAGAAGCTGACTTGCATTGGAAATGCTGGGGCAACCCAAAAACATAACAGAAAAAGAGGTGCAACCATGTCTGAGAAAGGAGAGAAAGTGGAATTCTAGAAAATGCTCAGTTAAAACCACAGAAGGCAGAAACAGAAGACAAAGAGAGAAACCAGCAGCAAGGACAGCAAGTAGAGAAGTATCAAACATGGTAAATATTAACCCCACTCAGATAATAATCACTTTAAATGCCAATGGGCCAAAGGAGCCCATCAAAAGAGAGAGAATGTCAGAGTGAAACCAGCAAACCCAACCACGTACTGTCTACGAGAAACCCACTCTGAACACAAAGATGCATGAAAGACTGAAAGGATGGAGAAGATACACCCTGGTAACGGGAATCGAAACAGTGCAGACATCAGAGCAAGGGCCCATCTCAGAGGTAAAGAGGGGTGCCACTTAGTGATAGAGAGGTCGATGCTCCGATGGAAGAATCTTTAGTGAGCATGTGCTGTACCAAAAGTATGGACCTACTGAGAGGAAGAGTTGAATCCATGTAATGGTTCAAGATGCCAGTGACTCTCCCCACAGTGATGGACGAGCCCAGCAGTCAGACACATGGCAAGGATGTGCCCGCACCCAACAACACCGCCCATTAGTCAGGTGGATGTAGGGGATAGCTGCAGAATTATAGCAATCAAAGTCGTGTACTACAAAGAAAGAAGATTTAATTACCTAAATTTTCAATGTAAGAAACCAAAATAAGAAAAGAAAATTAAACCGAAAGTAAGCAGGAGAAAAGGAATAATACACGTTAGAGCAGAACAGTATGGTCTTGGCATAAACCCAGACATATAGGTCAGTGGGAAAGAGTAGCTCAGAAATAAACTCAAGCATAGAAGGTCGATTAATTCACAGCAAAATGGGCAAGACTAATCAACGGGGAAAGGCCAGCTTCTGCAGTGTGTGGTGTTTAAAAAACTGGACCCCTGTACTCACATGCTACATGGAAACGAAATCAAACAAGATCCAACACTTGAAGGTTAGACTTGATACAGAACTGTTCTATTGGAAACTGCTTCTCATGGCATCAGATCCACCAGAAACTGAGGAGAACCATGGGAGAAATGAAAAAAAATGCCTTTGTAGCCAACCTCTGAGCAACTGTTGTAATGCTTGATTTGAGGGGGGGGAGTGCTTTTGGCAAAATCCTTGGCTAAATCATGAGGATTGACATACAGGATAGGAATATTTTTTTTTCTCCCCAAACGCTAAGCTCTATAGAACACTTCCAATGTCTTTGCTACACTGTGCTTTTACTCAAAATTACATGACACGCAAAGGAAAAATTTTGAGCCCAAACTTTGGAAAATCTGTACATTTAAAGGAGCAACAATCATCGGCATTCAGCACATTTATCATCTCTTGCCAAATTTATTGTAACCTCAGTATTGCCATGGTGCTAATATAAGCTAAACTTCACAAAGAAATTTCCTAAATTTTCCATTACACATTTTGTATATATGAAATACATGTTTGTGACCACCATCACTGCAACACTTTTAATTTTATTCTTTAATGTCATGCATTGAATACACAAGTAAGCACATTTTTAAAATATTTTTCATATAAGTCAATAAACATTTTAGAAAATAAAATCTCCTTTTTTAGACCAGAATCTTGGTTACTTGAGAAATCAAGATCATTTCGTACAGAAGAATGTTTCAACAGTATTGTGTTATTCAAATTATGTGGGAGTCTGCAGCTTCGACCCAGAACAAGAGAGCATAGACCTATTAGTCCCTGTTCCTCCCCACCAGGCACAACCAATCAGCAACCCTACAAATCATGTATTGGGAAGGCAAAGGCAGCTCTGAGTGGTGCTAAGACAAGGGGAAGAGACTTGGGTCCCATATAGTTCAGGGTGTCATGTATCTCCCACCCAACGAAAGTTAACCCAGGAAAGAGGACAATCCCAGCCCAGCAACAGAAAATAGCTCATCCCTCCTGTGGATGGAATGGGAGCTCCCTTCCCCTGACATCATCATACTAGCCCTCTACCACTGGCAAGGGACATCCAGTGGGGGCACTGATTAAAAGCTAGTGGCCAGAGGACCTGAGATTCCCTTTATGTCTGACAGATACAGGGAGGGTGGGACATAAGCTGGAGAGACCCAGCCCCAGTGGGCAACTTGGCCTGGATTACCTCCTTGTCCGTGTAAGCCAAGACTCTCTATTCCTGCCCAGAGACACTGGCAGCTGGGTGGAAACAGCCACAGTAAATGGTCCAGTCTGGGAAACCTCTTTGTCCATGTAACTCTCCTTCCAAGGGACCCCAGGGAGCTAAGGTGGACAAAGAAATTCAGTCATATTAAGTGCCCTGCTCCAGAGAGCCTCACCACCCTGCAGGCTGAGATTTTCCTTGTCCTTCCAGAAACATGGGATGGGTGGATAGAGCGGAGAAGGTACTCAGTCCCACAAAGTGACTGGGTCAGGAAAGGCATCCCGATGCTGTCCCTCCCCCAGATGCTGACGTAGTTACCGGGCTCGATAGCAGGATCCTGCCACACTCCTCCTTTTAAGGAAAAGACGTTTCGTTAAAAGGATGCTCAGATAGGAAACGAGCACATGAGAAGTTGTTTAACCTCATTAGCCATCAGGGCACATAATTTAAAGCCGTAACCAGATATTGCCACACACTTATCTGAGGACTAAAGAAAATGAACTAAAATGGTCACCACAAACGCTGGTGAGGGTGTGGAGAATTTGGATCATCCCTCCTTTGCTGGTGGGCATGTAAAATGTTTCATTGGCTCTTGAAAACCATCTGGCAATTTCTTAAGAAACTAAATGTGTAACTAGCACACCAGACAACAATTGCACTTTGGACACATATTCCAGAAAAATTACCTTCACACGGAAGTCTGTGCACGAAGCCTTATCTGTGGCAGCCGAGAACAGGCATCAGGACATATGTCCTTCCACAGGTAAACACATCATTACGCACAAGGAAAAGTACTTACCAGTAAAAAGGGACAAACTGGGATAAGCAACAACTTGAATAAATCTCCAGGGATTACCAGGAAAAGTGTGAGAATAGCTAATCCAAAAACAAGTTTTGATTATTTCCTTTATATGATAATTTCTTGAGGAATGGCTATACTGTTTTCCATGGGGGTTGTCTCAATTACATTCCCACCAGCAGTGCATACACAGGGAGTTGGTGGAACAGGCTATACTGCTCATGGATTTTGCTTTACTAGCAGAACACAGTTGGTTCCAGCACGGAACTTTCTTAATGATCAGAACTGCGTAACTAATCAACTTATAATTCTTATAGTGTTCCAATACAGGCCCTTTTCTCCACATCCTTACCAACACTAGTTTTTTCCTTGCCATTTGGAGAGGCAGGAGCTGGTATCTCATTGTGGTTTTGATTTGCACTTTCTTAATGACTAGTGACATTGAGCATCTTTTCATGTACCCATTGGGGGCATGTCTTCTTCGGGGAAATGTCTACTCAGGTCCTCTGCCCGCTTTTGATGGATTGGTTGTTCCTGGGTTGTGTGAGTTCTCTCTGTACTTTGAACATGAGCTCCTTACGATATATATGATTCTCAAATATTTATCTTCTCCCATTCTGTAGGTTGCCTTTTCATTCTGTTGATGGTTTCCTTAGCTGTACAAAAGCTTTTTTGTTTGATGGAGTCCCACTTGTCAATTTTTGCTTCTGTTATTTCTGCTTTTGGTGCAAAGATCCAAGAATAATGCATATGTTGGTTGGTCAGATGAATATCTGTATCGTGAATACACACATATACAGAGAGACTGTAGATATAAATGCAAAAAGAAGAAATAAAATTTGTGGATAAAACCAGGGAAGACTATCTTCATGAGCCTGGTGAAGTGAAAAAAAATTTTAACAAGGCACAAACAGCAATAATAGGAAAAGAACAATAAACTTGACCACATTAAATTAAGAACTTCTGTTCACCAAAAACACCAAAAAGAGAATGAAAAATCAAGCCACAGAGTGGGAGAATGTCTTGTTAAAGCATATGACTAACAAAAACAACAATGTCTAAAATATAAAACAAACTCTTACAAATCAGTGAGAAAAGAGTACAAAAAGAAAAGGGGCAAGAGACTTGAACCACATGTCAAGTGGAGAAGATACTCAGATCAGAATTAAACCTACTAACAGGTACTCAAATGCGTTAGTCATGAGGAAATGCAAACTCAAATTTTAATGAGACACAGCTCTACACCCCACCCCAAGAACAGCTCAAAGACTGACAAGTCCAACCATGTACAAAGGCTCAACTCAATGGGGGCTCTCTCACCATGCTTGTGGGGGTGCAGTATGATGTAACTACCTTGAAAAGCCAACCATCATGGAAAATGCCATCCATTCCCCTGACGAAGCCCCTAACACAATATTCAACAGCAGAGGAATTTTCACATATTGTGTTTTGTTTCCTAATTCTGGAGAAAACTTGTGTAATCTTCACCTTTAAGAATGATACTCACTTAGGATCCTTGTGGATAACCTTTTCAAGTTAAAAAGGGCTTTTTATTTATTTAGCTTTTAGTTGGCTACATTTTTTTTCCCTGAACACATTAACGGATGTTGATTTCAAACAAATGCCCTCTCTTCTATTTTTGAGATGATCATTTTTTTCTCCTCATTCTCTTAATGTGTCAATTGTGTTGGTTAATTTTTGAATGGTAAATCCAACCTTAATTCCTAGGACGACCTCAATTTGGTTATGTTTTGTCTTCCTTGTGTATATTTGTTTTAATATTTTCTTGAATATTTTTGGCATCTTTCTTATCTTTCTTGATTGTTTTTACAAGGTTATTCTGTGGTCAAATATAAGCTGCTTATACTTTACCCAATACAAAAACAAACAAACAAACAAACACTTTCTTCTTTTTAATTTAAATTTTTTCATTTTATTTTATTTTATTTCTTCTCAGTGTTCCAGAATTCATTGTTTATGCACCACACCCAGTGCTCCATGCAATCTGTGTCCTCCATAATACCAACCATCAAGCTCACCCAAGCCCCCACCCTCCTCCCTTCCAAAACCCTCAGTTTGTTTCTCAGAGTCCACAGTCTCTCATGGTTTGTCTCCCCCTCTAATTTCCCCCAACTCACTTCTCCTCTCCATCTCCCAGTGTTCTCCATGTTATTCCTTATGCTCCACAAGTAAGTGAAACCATATGATAATTGACTTTCTCTGCTTGACTTATTTCACTCAGCATAATCTCTTCCAGTCCTATCCATGTTCTTGCAAAAGTTGGGTGTTCACCTTTCTGATGTAGACATAATATTCCATAGTGTGTATGGACCATATCTTTTTTATCCATTAGTCTGTTGAAGGACATCTTGGCTCTTTCCACAGTTTGGCGACTGTGGCCATTGCTGCTGTGAATATGGGGGTACAGATGGCCCCTCTTCACTACATCTGTATCTTTGGGGTAAATACCCAGTGGTGCAATTGCAGGGTCATAGGGTAGCTCTACTTTTAATTTATTAAGGAATCTCCACACTGTTTTCCAAAGTGGTTGCACCAACTTGCATTCCCACCAACAGTGTAAGAGGGTTCCCCTTTCTCCACATCCTCTCCAACACATGTTGTTTACTCTCTTGTTGATTTTGGCCATTCTAAATAGTGTAAGGTGATATCTCAATGTGGTTTTAATTTGAATCTCCCTGATGGCTAAGATAATGAACATTTTTTTCATGTGTCTGTTGGCTACTTGTATGTCTTCTTTGGAGAAGTGTCTATTCATGTCTTCTGCCCATTTTTTGACATGATTATCTGTTTTTTGAGTGTTGAGTTTGAGGAGTTCTTTAAAGATCTTGGATATCAACCCTTTGTCTGTAGAGTCATTTTCAAATATCTTCTCCCATTCTGTGGTTTTCCTCTTTGTTTTGTTGATTGTTTCCTTTGCTGTGCACAAGCTTTTGATCTTGATGAAGTCCCAAAAGTTTATTTTCACTTTTGTTTCCTTTGAGTTTGAAGACATATCTTGGAAGAAGTTGCTGTGGCTTATGTCAAAGAGGCTACTGTCTATATTCGTCTTTAGGATTTTGATAGATTTCTGCCTCATATTGAGGTCTTTTATCCATTTCGAGTTTATCTTTGTGTATGATGTACGAGAATGGGTGAGTTTCATTCTTCTACATATAGCTGTCTGATTTTCCCAGCACCATTTGTTGAAGAGACTGTCTTTTTTCCACTGGATATTTTTTCTGGCTTTGTCAAAGATTATTTGACCATAGAGTTGAGGGTCCATATCTGGGCTCTCTACTCTGTTCCACTGGTCTTTGTGTCATTTTTGTGCCAGTACCATACTGTCTTGGATAGAGGGAACATACCTCAACTTCATAAAATCTATCTATGAACAACACACAGTGAACCTCATCCTCGATGGGAAAAAGCTCACAGCCTTCCCTTTGAGATCAGGAACACGACAAGGATGCCCCACTCTTGCAACATAGTACTAGAAGTCCTAGCAATAGCAATCAGACAACAAAAAGAAATAAAAGGTATTCATTTTGGCAATGAAGAAGTCAAATTCTCTCTTTTTGCGGGGCGCCTGGGTGGCTCAGTGGGTTAAGCCACTGCATTCGGCTCAGGTCATGATCTCAGGGTCCTGGGATCGAGTCCCGCATCGGGCTCTCTGCTCAGCAGGGAGCCTGCTTCCTCCTCTCTCTCTCTGCCTACTTGTAATCTCTCTCTGTCAAATAAATAAATAAAATCTTTAAAAAAAAAAATTCTCTCTTTTTGCAGATGACATGATATTTAAATGGAAAACCCGAAAGACTCCACCCCAAAACTACTAGAACTCATACAGCAATCCAGTAATGTGGCAGGATACAAAGTCAATGTACAGAAATCGGTTGCTTTCTTATACACTAACAATGAAAATACAGAAAGGGAAATTAGAGAATCAATCCCATTTACTCTAGCACCAAAAACCATAAGATACCTGGGAATAAACCTAACTAAAGAGGTAAAGGATCTGTACTCAAGGAACTACAGAACACTCATGAAAGAAATTGAAGAAGACACAAAGATGGAAGACCATTTCATGCTCATGGATCAGAAGAATAAACATTGTTAAAATATCTATACTGCCTAGAGCAATCTATACTTTCAATGCCATTCTGATCAAAATTCCACCAGCATTTTTCAAAGAGCTGGAACAAATAATCCTAAAATTTGTATGGAATCAGAAGAGACCCCAAATTGCTAAGGAAATTTTGGAAAAGAAAAACAAAACTGGGAGCATCACGTTGTCTGATTTCAAGCTTTAATTTACTTTAACATGTGTTTAGATGCTGTCTTTATTTACTACTGGTATACATCCATGTCACTGAATAAAGACATTTCTCTGTACCCTATTTATAGAAGAAAAATGTATGCTTCAGCTGACCAATAAGCCCCAGTATTTTCATAGAACATCTTCAAAAAAGAGATTCAGCAACCAACTTCTACATTTAGAAACAGCTCCAAGATCCCATTGGTCTTTGATGCCCAGCAGCTTCCAGGATAAATGAAAACTTGTGACTCCCTAAGGACTGCTGGTTTCCATATTTATCCCTTAGCGCTTGACTAAACACCACAAGAAAATGAAAAAACCTATACCAGCTCTCCTAATTGAAGCTGTGTTTGATTATGGAGGCATTAAAACCTAAAAATGGATTGCACATGCCCGCTCCTGGCGTCAGATTCAGGCACCGCTTCCTGCCACCGGTCCCCGATGGGGCAGAACCAGCCCAGTACTGCATTATGGAGTTATGATGCAACGCATAATGGTGAGGATCTTAATTTTCAACTGACATCCCTTCACCATATTCCATTTAAAAACATTTCCTTAAAAAAATAAAATAAAATAAAAGCATTTCCTTGCCATTCACTGTCACTGTGAAAGCTCGTGCTGCCAGAAATCCCACAGCACATCCAGGAATGTGCTTTTACATACACAGGGAATCTACAGAACAGGCTATACTGCTCACAGACTTTGTTTTCCTAGCAGAACACCATTGGTTCCAGCATGAAACTTTCTTAACCATTAGAACTGCATGACTAATCAATTTTTAATTCTTAGAGTGCTCCAATACAGAACCCTAACAGGGGTTGTGCAGGGCTTTTGTGGACGGTAACCATACTCTGTTTGGAGGAGGTGTGCCTGTAGTTGTCATGGTTGTTGTGCAACAGAAATTAAAATTTTTAAAAACTGCAGTTCAAGGTGTTGACTCTGGTAAGGTTACTGAATGAACTTTAGAACTGAAAATGGCTTAATTTTAAATGAGCCTTGGGAGGTATTTGAGAGAAAAAGAGGATCAAATAAGCTTTCTACCTGTTCCCAGTTTGTGCATGTGCTGTGAGTCACCCAGGCACCAGGAAGCCAACATTGAGTTCATACCTGCAGACGTGAGTTCCCACCAGCTGATGTGAGTTCACACCTCTGCCTCTCCTGGGTCTCTGCCCATGAACAGGAGGAGGTAGAATCAATACTGTACAGAGAGCTCTTTGGAACCTTCCAGACAGGTTTCAGATCTCAGCTTTGCCACATACTAGCTCAAATTTTACATCTTTATTTAAAAATGAAAAGACACTTGTTATTACTTTACTGTGTAACAGATTAGTGACTGCAGCTGGTTGCATTTTCTCAGATGGCAAAGGAAGCCCAGGATAACTTTTCTCTTGGACTCTGGTGTCTAACAACAGCTGTGATCCCATCCACCCCAGCAGCAAAAGTGTGCTCTGGGAAAGAATGTTTCACTAAATTGTCCTATCATGGTTCTTTCTCACCTTTCTCTTCCAGTTGGCTTCTTCTTCCAGCACAGGATCACGTGTCTCTTCCTTGTTATGCACGCCATCTGTTCTGGGAATAGGTCTTGTGTGTTCATGGGGAACGTCCATCGAAGGCTGATGTCACACTATTGTCCTTCTACTGGATGTCAAAGTAGACTCTACTTTGTAACTACAGTCATCTGGAATAGGAAAACAATGCAGATTTAGTAAAAAAAAAAAAAAAAAAAAAAAAAAAAGGACATAAGCCCTGTCACAATTTATCCATTCCCCTCCTGAATGACATTTAGGTTTCCTCCTCTCCGGATTGGAAATACACAGCCCAGGATGGCTGTCTGTGATTTCATCATAGCACTACTATGGTTTAACATGATGCTTATCAGGAGCTCTGGAGAAAGGTCAAAAGGTTGAGAAGAGAAATTGCTTTTAGAATCCGTTTCAGGCAGTGTTCTTCCCCACATAGCTCCTCACCACAAGCACGCCACCGGTCTCTGGAATTTTCTCTCTTAACTTCAGGTCACACATATGCAAAAGGGAAGAACTCAATCTGAAAAGTTATCATAAAAACTCTGTGGAAGAACATTTCTTTTTCCCCCCAAAGGCAAAGGCAGCTGCAGAAAAAGAATGTGTGAGATCCTCCCAAATATAAAAACCCATGGCTTATTTTCTAGTCAGTGATGTGTTCAAACTTGGTTAGTCACCCAGGTGGGACTGGGAGTCCAAGAGGGGAGCACTTTAATGTATTGGCGCTTTCCTTTTACCCCAAGGAAGTGAGATGACGCTGCATCTCTCCGGCAATAAGCCTTCACATGCTTTCCTGAGGGCTGGTCACTGTCCTGGAGCCTCGTGTAATGCAATGGTCACTAACACACGCACAGCAGTCCATACGTGCCAGGCAATATTCTGTGTGCTCTGTGTTTCTCCAAAGACCTTATGAAGTACACACCACTGTCACCCCCATTTTGTGCATTGGAAACATGGCCCAGAGAGGTCACAGAGCCATTGGAGTGCAGATGACCACTCCTGCACTTGGCCAGGCTCAGAGCTGAGCAGTCGCATCTGCTCCCCTGCCTGCAGGCAGGTTCCAAGTTTCAGTCTCATTGGGTCGTTTGTCTGTGGATGGTGCTATCTCAGCTCTTGTGAAAACCACATCAGAGAGCTGCCTGCCAGTCCCCCCAGGGTTAGAGGCAAACAAGAGGCTGAATCTCATAGGTAATGAGACCTCGCCCTGTGAGGAGAGTGCACACCCATTACCTTGGCCTCATTTGTTAGCTATCCAGTTTGGGAGGAAGAGGTTTTTTTTGAGTAGGAACACCTGACATTCTAACAGATTCTTGTTTCCTTTCGAACTTCCAAATTGTACATTTATAAAATAGTTCTCAAGCCGAGGGTCATGATTCCACAATTTAGCCTTCTCTGGGGACTCCCAGGTGGATGTTGCAGGACTGGGCTTGGCCTCCCTCCCTCTGAGATTCATCTGAAGGGAGGCCTTGCTGTATCGCTGATGCCCAGGAGCCCGTGGATGCCAGTCCCGCCAGCCACTAACCGTATGGCCTCGGACAAGCCCCCTCACACTTCTGGGACTCTGTGTCCTCCCCGCACATAGTAGAGTACACACGAGGGGCCCCACACAGCACCGCACACAGGTGTGTGCCGACAGGCATGGTCACCATCCTTCTTACTATTGCCATCAATAGTGTCACAGGCATGAAGCAATTGCTTGTGCATTGCAAAGTTCCTCTACACCTGGGAGGAAACGAAATCTCAGTGGGGTTAGGCAGGGGTCTTCAGCCTTAAGTCTGCCCTTTTGCAGACCCTCCTTGGACCTGGGGGTGGACACCACCAGACCACATCAGGGCTCAGAGATGAGCCCAGAGAGTTGTCCTCATGAGAAACAATGTGCCTGCGGTTGCAGAGAGCTATCCTTCCTGGCGTCCCTTTCTCTCCTGTTGAGTCCCTGTTTTCCCACATGCACAGCACTGAGGGCTCCAGGAGGACTTGGGTGCGTCCAGGGCCCCCGGGAGAAAGCTGTCTTGTGTGCCACCATCCCTCAGAAGGGCCAGACCCAGGTCCCTGATTCCTCAGCGGGGGAGTGCTGTCACCATCAGCTCCTTGTGGATCTGACGGCCAATCCAGCTCCTCTTGGCTGAGCCAGTGGAAAATGCATTTATATTTGGCAAATGCCAGTATAATTGGGCTTTTTAAAATTCCAGAAGACTTTAATTGCAGAAAATCACTTAAGTTTAAATCCCTTATTGTCTTTTTTTGCTCTTGAAGCTGAGCAATGAAATGAGACCAAACCAGAGTTTAATAAAAACTTAATTCCCACCAGAATCCAGAGCCATGTCTAAACGGCCTTAAATCTTCTGTTCATGAAACCCTGCCCAGCTCACGGCAAGAGGTCAACAGCCTGTTTCTAATTTACACTTTTTATTCCCATCAGGAGATGGAGGGAAAAAGATCCAGAAAATAATGTCTGCAGAGTAGTCATGGCTCCCACAGTCCTGCACGATTGCCAGGCTTGGTGCAACTTGCTGGAGGGAGGGAGCAGTGTTAGGGGGGCAGGACAGGTCCTGAGGGTCCTTGAGGACCTCTGTGCAGAGACCAGAGCTGCCCCCCTGCTCAGCACCTCCGAGATGCCTCAGTCCTCGTGTGGCTCTGAGACGCCTGCTTTCCTGCATGACTGAGCCGGGTCAGGGGGCCTTGCATGAATAGTGTGCAAGTCCAATGTAATGTGCTGTTCAAGCCAGGTCCCACTTCCCCCATCAGCTCTCCTGGCAGACCAAACGCAGGATGCCCGGGTCACTGGGACCTCAGGTAGCCCACCTGCTTGTTGGAGCCCCATGACGCAGGATACAGTGTGAGAGTTAGGATGTCCCAGGCAGTGTGCACAGTGCGTATCTACTGAGAAATCCATTGTTTACCTGAAATTTCAGTGGGGTTGGGGATCCCGTATATTTTTATTTGCTAAATCTGGCGGCCTAACATTAGGAGATGTCTCCTGGTGAGAACCAAATGTTAACTACCTCATTCTTTATTTCAGCTGACTTTTTTTTTTTTTTCCTGAAGAATAATTTACATGTAGTAATGTGCATCCTTTTTGGTGTATGGTTTTATGATTTTTTTCAATTTTAATTCCAGTGTAGTTCGCATGCAGTACAGCGTTAGTCTCAGGTGTGCAATATAGAGATTCAACCTTTCCCTACGTCACCCGGCGCTCATCACGACAGGTGACCTCCTTCATCCCGCCTCCTGCTTCCCCATCCCCCACCCACCCCATAGACCCACCTCCCCTTCGGTGACCAGCAGTGCGTTCCCTGTAGTGAAGAGTCTCTTTCTTGATCTGCTGCTCTCTCTCTTTCTCTCTCTTTTTCCCTTTGCTCCTTTGTTTTGTTTCTTCCATTCCACATACGAGCGAAGTCATGTGGTATGTGTGTTTCTGTGTCTGACTTAGCGTCATACTCTCTCGCTCCATCCACGTCATCGCAAATGGGAAGAGTCCGCTGTCTCTTACGTCCGAGTCACATTCCGCTGTGTGTCTGCACCACATCTTCTTTACCCACTCGTCAGTCGGCGGACTCCCGGGCTTCTTCCCTAGTTTGGCTCCTGTAAATAATGCTGCAACACCATCTCGTTCTCTTAATTGTTGTCATTCATTTTAATGAAAAGAAACTTCAATTAGAAGAAAAAAATGTCTATTTGGCAGGTTATGGAACATTACCACTCAACATTTTATTTTAGGCTTATAAAATGGAAAGAAAAAAGGAAGAAAGGAGGGAGAGAAGGAGGAATAGAACAGAGACGAGGCAGGGTGGGAGAGAGAGGAGGAAGGCGAGGACGGAGAGTAGAAGTGAAGAAAGGAGGAAAGAAATAGGAATTTCAGAACATTTCCTATAAACAACACCACCTCTGCTATATCAGAATCACAGATAGTTAAAAAGAAATTTGACCTAGAACCAAAATACATTATAATCCCTGGTCCAGGAAATCCCTTTAGGCAAGTCACCTGCTCAACATGGTGTCAGATCATTTCCACTTCAATATGCATGTGTTTTACTATATATTATGATGATTAATGCCATGTCTCTCAAAAATCGCCAAAAACAAGCAGACCTACAATAAGGAGATCACAGCGAGCCAACTAAACCATGTGCAGATAAAGTCAGCTTCCGTCCACTCAAACATCTCCTACATCTGGCTGTCTGTAAGCACCGAAAATGTCAATGCACGGATTTAATTTGTTTTACAATATTTTTCCAGAGGTTGTGTCTGTACACACATGAGGCAGGGCCTGCCCAGTTCATGGCAAGGGGGCCCTAACCCTGTGGAACAGCTGTCCTTATAAAAAGAGGAAATTCAGATCCAGAGACAGATGCAGAAGGGGAAAATGGGAAGTACGGGGGAAGACAGCTGTGGGCAAGCCAAAGACAACGTTCTGGAACAGAGTCTCCCTCACCACCTGGGGAGGAACCAGCCCTGCCGCCATCCAGATCTTGGACTCCAGCCTCCAGACAGTGAGGATATAAATTTTGGCTTTGTTCCAGCAAGCCCAGCAAACATGTACAGACACGCATCAGACACACGGGCCATGCCTCCAACTCACACACTGCCACATACCTTGTCCCCAAACTGTGGGACCTAACGGGGAGCAGTGCATGGTAGAAGTGCCATGTCACCCACAAGTGGAATTTAAGAAACAAAACAAACGAGCAGAGAGGAAAAAGAGAGAGACAAATGAAGAGACAGACTCTTCAGTGCAAGGAGCACACAGCTGGTCACCAGAGGGGAGGGGGTGGGGGACGGGGAAGCAGGTGATGGGAGGAAGGAGCGCACCTGCCATGATGGGCACCGGCTGATGCAGGGCAGTGCTGAAGGTCTGTGTTGTACACCTGAGACGTCCTGCACTATCTGTTAACCAACTGGAGTTTCAGTAAAGTAAAATAGAATTAAATAAATACGATAAGATAAAATAAATAATAATAAAATTATTAAATTAAATTTGTTAAAATAAAAGAATAAAATTAAATTAAAATAAGGTAAATAAAATAAGAAAAATACATAGAATGAAATAAAATAAAACAATAAAATAACAGTTGTGGAAAAGAGTGGCCTACAAGACAAGTTCATTTCATGGGATCAAATGCTTCTACAGAGATATTTAGTAAACAAGTTGGAGCCTTGATTGAAGCATTTAAGTTATTTTCTGATATCGCAGACGATCTTTACCCTAGAAGTTGCACAGGCAGGTGTGAACCAAGCAGAAACTCCGTCCCCCACTGTGATCGTGGGCTCACCAATGGCCGATGACAAGTGCCTTTGGGGAAACACACGGAGGCCGAGCATGGAGCCGTGAGCTTCCGGCGACCACCTGACATTTATAGCTGGGAAAGGGGCCTCCGTCCGAACCAAGCCAACCTGTGTCGCCTGGCACCTACCGTAGGCACAGTCTTGGCATTTACCACATTTGTCCTTTTCCACAACTAGGAAGACTTTGGGCTAATTTCCTCCGAAAGGGAAGACAACGCAGACACGACGGTGCGCGCAGGCTTGGGACACGAGGGCTGTGCGTGCGGACTTCCGCCGGATGCGTTGGTTTGGAGTGAGAACCGCCTCCGATGACGTGCCCCTCAGCTCGGGACCTGCGGGAGTGAAGGATGGCGCAGAAGGACCTGCTGAGCACACAGCTGGGGGGGGGGGTGTGTGGACCCAGGGGAGGGTTGTGATATTTTTGGAAGGAAACACATGGGAACCATTCCCAAAGCATTTCTAAAGAGTTACTCACATTAAAACAATAAAAAACTCACCACAAAAACCTAAGACGGCCATAAAGTCCCTGTGGTTTGGCCACATGTTGGAAGCGAGGGTGTTCAGGTGAGTGGTGACACGGGGTAGGCCCTGCGGTAAGATCCAGGGTGGCGCGGGGGTGGGGGGTGGGAGATGGGAGAGGAGACACGTGCTCCCAGGGACCCACACAGGCCGCCGGAGTGCAGACTGAGACACTCAGGGGGCATCTGCCACACCCAGACCCGACCCCCTCACCCCCGACCACTCCAGACTCCAACCCAGACAAGGTCCGGCACAGGTCAGGAAACATGGGAGAGACCAGGCTCCCGACCCCACCCACCACCCCCAACCAGGAGAACCAGCTTTTCAAAAACCCTCTGATCTCCGCCTTATACCAAACTAAGATTTCGTCCTAAAGATGAGAAGCCACTATCTTTCCTCTGTCATGTGCTGGGAATATTGGCCTCAAAGTACAGCATAACAGTTAACGATAGAACTCCTATACTTCACAAGACCCATGTAACCTGATGTCCGCTGGACCCTGGGAATGTTTGCAAATGCTGAGCGCAATACGAGGCCCTCGGGGACCTGTCTTCGGAGGCGTGGAGCCCGGGGAAGAGCCTGGGCACAAGCGGGAATCACTTTTAACAAACTTCTAAAATGGGCCACAAAAAGTAAACACAGAACACCCCCATATATTTCAAGAGGAGAGGACAGAGTGAGGTCTTAGAAAAGGTGTTTTGGAGGCGCCTGGGTGGCTTAGTTGGTTAATCATCAGGCTTTGGCTTGGGTCATGATCTCAGGGTCCTGGGATCCAGTCCCGCATTGGGCTCCCTGCTCAGTGGGGGGTCTGCTTCTCCATCTCCTTCCTGTTCATGCCCTCTCTCAGTATCTCTGTCTCTCTCCCAAATAAATGAATAAATAGTATTGGAAGAAGGAAGGAAGGAGAAAAGAATGAAAGAAAGGGAGAAAAAGAAGGCGGGAGGTAGGAAGAAAGGAAGGGGGAGGGAGGGAAGGAGGAAAAGTGGTTTTTCCCCTCAAGAGATAGGAACAGGTATACCTTTGAAGTGGAGAGTGAAAATCTTAGCATATCCACACCTCCTGGTCTCTTCAAAGGAAGAGGAAACCAACAAAAGGGAAGTGTCAGAACAGCAGTAACAAGCCCTGACCAGTACTTCCTAAAAGCCAATCCTTGTTTGAATTCAGCTGGACCTTTTTTTTTTTTTTTTTAAATATAAACAAAAATATGTAGGTAGATGTAAACTCTAAAATGTTAAACTCCTTGTGTTCAAAAGTAGACTCCTTGGAGCTCTCTTTGACATAAAATATTGAATTCTTTATTGGCTTCCCCAAAACATTTTGCAACATTCAACCAGAAGAGGGTTTGGAGAAAAGAAATCTGATAATTAACGGGTTGTGCCAGAGTTTTGAAATATCGAGGTATTTATGGGTTTTGCCCTGGATGACAAATTAGAAAACCATTCCAGTCCATTGTTTAAAGATGGAGTTTGGAAAATGCCCAGATACGTTCCACATACTTTTTTTCCCTCTGATTTTTTGTTCCTTATTCTTCTACTGAAGATTGATATTCAGATAATTTTGATATTTAAAAGTCTTTGAAAACAAAATTGAGAGGCGTCCTCCCCCTTGAAAAACAAGCCATCCGTTGAGCAAGAAGGATCAGGTCAGCCCCACGGAAAACACCGGCTGGCCGCACCGGGTCAGGTGTCCTCGAGCCCCGAAATGTCCAGCGCTTCTGTCCTCGGACCTGCTCGTGCAGTTTAGCTAAATAAGAGAGTGAAGCTTCCACCATGAGAGCAGTAAGGACAGTGTGTCTTCTACGTTCAGCACTTGCTAAGATTTTACTAATTATACGGACTTTCTGCAAGACGAGCCACGCGGAAGCTAAACTTAAGAAAGGAGCTATAGTCAACCGCTGAAAGGATCTATTTCCGAGAAATGCCCCACTGAGAGTCAAGGGGGGACCGTGTGGATGGAGCGGAGTGGCTTTCCTGGCAGCTGATGGTGCCCAGGCACCCACGATACACGAAACGCTGCATGTGTGTGTTGAGCGTGACCTTGTCACTGCCTGAGAGGTGGGCAAAGGGCAGATCTACTTCTCAGAAGAGGAAACCCAGTGGCCAGAAGAGAGTCCCAGGGCTCAGCTATTGCCCGCACTCAGCTGACTGCTCCGGTCAGCATCGGTCCTCCCTTCACCACTGCCTGCCAGCTCCTGGGCACAACCTGCGAATACCCGGGGGTTCCTGCCTGGAGGACACGTTCCCCGTCCGGACTCCCCCCTGACTTCACCTGGCGCTGATGTGAACACCACACGAGCAGGTTTGAGCTGTGTTCTGATTTCCAGCCAGTGTGGCTCCTACGAGAGAATTCTCACACTTCCATATGCGAACCACCTGTCAGCCACCAGACACACACCAGACTCCCAACTTCAGAAGAACATAGAAGGTGCCCATTGTGGAAGGACCTGAGGTCAACTGGGGCTGGATGCATTCAATCAGCATTTACAGAGCAGCCCCTTTACCCAAGAGGCACACCGGCTGAGTATTTTCATCTCTTTTAACCACTTTTTTAACCAGACTATTCTTTTCCCCCATGCTTATAGGTAAGAAAGGAGAGCCTTGGACACACTAAGGAACAAGCCCGAGAGCACAGAGCCGCTTAGCTGGAGAATCCAAGACTGGACTGGATTCTCCAAGCTGGAGACTCCAGGTCACACCCATCCATGAGCTCATTCTGCCCCCTCGCAGACATCTCAGAGGGGTGCATTTGGAAAATAGCTTCTTCTACCTTGCTCTGGAGAACTGAATGTCCTCTTCTCATTCAAAGACTTGTCTTGCTAAGATTCCCAAGTTCCCAAGAGATGAGGAGGGCTCACGTCGGTGTGTGCTTCTTGGTGATGTCCAGCCATGCCCGGCTACACGTGGCTGCGGACAGCCCCCACTCTGGTGCTTTGTGCTGGCGGAGACAATAAGGTGACATTGTCCTAGTATCTGCACTCCCAGGAGAAACAGAAAGGGAATAAGCTCCTACATCTTCTCCTGCTGAAAAAGCCATGACTGGCAGCAATACCCCATGCACACTACGAGACGTCAAAATGTCAGCTTTTTAAAAACATGTTTCCAATTACATTTTAGAGCCAAGTCCTTACAAAATGTCCATTCTCTGGCTCAGATGAAACTGGCAACTTCCTGTTGGAAAATCTGCCATGTCCTTGACCCCCTGTCCCGGGATCTCCAGATTTCTGAAGCTGGCAGGAGCCGAAGAGATAGCTTGCCCTCCTTTGTGGTCCATGGGCCCATTTCTTTGTGTCTCCAGCATCTCTGATTTCCTCCATTGCCCCCCATAGCCCAGGAAACATCCCTCCAGCACACCTCCAAGAATGTCTTTCTGGTAAACAAGCCAGACCAAGCCCCTCCCAAGCCCGAAACAAACCAAAGCACATCCCAGCCAGACAAGCCAGAACTGTGACAGCTCCTGTGTGGGGTGGGGGACTCGTCTCTACTCTCTTGGACCCTGGGCCCCGGGCCCCAGTCCCGCCTCCTCACAACCCTGTTTTCCTCCTAGCCACGCAGCCCTCAGGTCTAATTTCTTGTTCTTCCCCAAGCCCCAAACCACCCAAGTCTTACACACACTCTTTCCTCCACCTCAAATGTCCTCTCCTGGAAACAAAGAAAGTCACGAAGGAACGTTTCAGAGGACAGGCTCTCAGAGATCTTTCTCAAAGATGGTTGGGTGGACTCCATGCTTCCCAGTGCTCCTTGAGGGCTAACCAGGTGTCTTCCTGCAGACCACTTGTGCGTCTGTCCAGTCTGCTGATCTGTCCCAAGGGTCCCTACTGGTGGCACTGATGGTTAAGCATCCAATTCTTGGTTTTGGCTCAGATCATGATCTCAGAGTCATGAGATCAAGCCCTGTATCAGGCTCCACACTCAATGCCAAGTCTGCTTGAGATTCTCTCCCTCTCCCTCTGCTCTTCCTCCTGCTCACCCAAAATAAATACATACACGCATGCATATATACATACACACATACAATCTTTTAAAGAAAAGCAAAGAAGTGTCTCAGATCTTGGACCAAACACGCAGATACAAAGACGTTCCTCCATTCGAGCAGGGCAGCTTTGACCCTGTGGAGCTCTCCATCTTAGCAGCTGGATGAGACTGGGCAAAGGGCTTAACAATATCAACTTCGTCTTCTCCTCTGTAGACTAGGAATAACCAGATACTTTTGCAAGGCTATGGTTTGGATGGATGTTTGTAAACACTCAGCACTGTCTCACACAAAGCAACTGCTCCATAAGTGAGTGACCAAGACCTCAGGTTCTGGGGGTAGAGTATGGTTGTCCAAACTGTTGACAAGTTAACCCCTTTGAGCCTCCATTTCCCCATGTGTCAAATAAAGGTGAGATGGTTGCCCTTACCTCGGGACTGTGTATTAGGACAACTGTTTCCGTGTATACCAGAACTGAGAAGACACTGAGTAGAAGCTGTAGGAGCCACAGTTCTTCTTTGTGTAGATACTGCTCTGTGCATTAACTCAGCCCATGTTCACCAAATCTGTGCTCAGTAATGTTAACTCTTGGAGACACCAATCACTGCCGATCACTGCTGTCATCACCGTCATTGTCATCACCATCAGCATCATCCCCATCATCATCTTCACCAATGTCATCATCATCATGGTCGCCACCATCATCACCATCCACATCACCATCATCCCAGTCACTGTCATCACCATCATCATCTTTATCATCCTCACCATGGTCAGCACCATCATCATCCTCTCCAGTGTCGTCACAACCATGGTCACCATCATCATCATCATCACTACTATCAACACCGTCACCGTCATCCACACACATCACGCGCTCACGCCTGTCTTGTCATATCCACTCCTCACCTCATCACAATACTTTGGTTCCTGCGCTTTGCTCCCAGGCCCTTGAGAACCCAGCATCTGCCCTCCAGGCATGACAAGGACGTTCCAAAAGAAGCCTGACCATACTACAGCACAATCATGATATTCCTTTGGACCCAGACAGCTGGTGGGTCTTGTCATGTGTCGCTCACTGTCTTCAAAATCTCCTACAAAATACTAGTCTCATGAGATGTTCCAAAATTTTAAAAAAGAAAATCTATCTGGTGGTTAAACACTCAAGAAACAGCATATTCTGTATTTCTGGCAAGATACAGGGATTCACCTCAGCATGTGAGGACCAGAGAGATGCCATCATGAAGACATATGTTCATCAACTTATATATTTAACTAAAATGAATCTATTATTCTGTGTAATCAACTATTTCCTAAATTTATGACAATGGAACTTTCCCTGTGTGTGTGTCTGTGTGTGACATGAGGCAGAAGGAAGAGCTGTGTACACACCTTGCCTTCTTTCCAGGGATTTATGTGTGTGCCTATGTGTAGTGTGGTACATGCGTTTTCCTGTCCAAATGTGTGCGTGCATGCGTGTGTGACCTATACCGTGCAAAGGACTGTCATACTCCATGTGACACATGGGCCTGTGTGTGAGTGGGTGTGTGTGCATACTCAGCAACAAGAAGGATTTGCCAAATACCTTCTGCGTGAAATTCCCCCCACCCCGCGTTTGTGCCTTTGAGTTTCACGTGACCTTCCTTTCCCTAACTATGGACTGTTTCATCAGCATTTCTGCTTCTTCTGACTCTCTCCATACTTATCTTCTACCCTGGAAGAAAAAAGTGAAGCCCTACAAAGTGGGGTGGGCAGAAAGCATTGCATGCCCACTTGTTTTCACTTCCTGTCTTGCTACCTTGGGGCTCACCTGGTTGCTGAACTCAAACCAGGTCTAACTGGCTTACCTCCAAAATTTCTTATCCCTCTTAACCCTTTAAAACGTGGTGAAATCTGCCCCCTCAGCAAATGCACGCACACACACACACACACACACATACATGTGTGTCACTAGCCCCTTAGATGCCAGGTCCATGGACCACAGTTAAAGCTATGCAACGGCCCTGTGAATCCCTGAATCCTCAGGGCCACCACAAGGCCTGGCTGGGAGGAGATGCCCAAGAAATATTGAAGGATTGATGAATTAATGAGGCTGCTTTATGGTGTCCATACCCCTCAAGATCACACAGTATATTTCTTACCAATATGTTCAACTGCGAAGGACAAATTGCCCTAAGTGCCCTGATATATCCAAGTATACTTTCTCCCTCCTCCTTTCAAAAATATTATTCTAAATTCACCCCTCTCTTCTATAAATTAAGTCTCCATCATCTGGGATCAGCGTATACAGTCATACAGGTTGTGCACTGTTACAGTACAGAGTGTCTAGCCAATGAGGACAGTAAGAGCTGAAATCTAAGCTGGCCTGCAGGAGCAGGGCAGGGTCTGCCTTGAGGAAGAAGCACCATTTGTTTGCAGTTATGTGCTTGCCAGAGGGATGTTTTTTATAATTCACCAAAGAAGAAGTGTGGATTAGCAGGAGCTTCCTGCAGGCGACATAAATCCCTGGGGTTCTTTTCTCCAAAATCTAGGTCAAGAGTTGAGGAAGATGGACATACAATGGGAAACATCCTGCAAAGAACATTAGCAACACACACTGGATCCGACTTACAGTCTGAGTCTCTGAAAAGGCTTTCCTACGCTGACCACAGAGTGACTGAGCCGTGGGGGTGTGTTGAGGACAGCGAGCCGGAGAGGGCATGAAGGGAAAAGCGAGAGCAGGGACCGAGGCAGCAGCACACAGTCGTGCGCATGACGTTTCCTGTCAGGGTCGACGCTGCGTGCGACGGGGTCTGTACTTGCGACCCTCTTCCCTAGCAGGAGTCTGCGATGCTCGTCAGTTCTGCCCTTCTATCTCCGGGTGAAGAGGGCTTCTGCCCTCTGCCGTCAGCGCCTTCCTCCCTGGTGTGGAGTCTCTCCCCCGTGAAGGATCCTCTCTGGTCCTTTTGGTAGAGATACCGTCAGGACCAGAAGGTATGAGCCGGTCCCGAGTCATGTGACCCCTGGTCTCAGAGGATCGATGCATGCGCTCGGGGATCTCCAGCCAGGAAACTGTTGACCGTGGGTCTCAGCCTCTGTCCTGGAAAGTCCCTCCCAGACGAGACCCAGCAGGAAGGCTCCTGTGGTGACCTGTGCCAGGCACCGTTTCTGACATGCTCCCTGCACTCTGGGCGTTATTGGGCACTTTACCTGCATTATTTTTCATTGGTCACCACAAACCCTTGGGAAGTTGCTTTACAGCTCTACCTCTGTTTTCTGGTCTAGGGAAGAAAAAAATAACACCGTGTGGTAGGAGTGTTGTGATAATGAGACATGCTGTGAACATAGCCCCAGCGTGCTGGGGTGGGGGCTGCCGGGCTTCCTGTGCTGGGAGGCGCCCCTGTGAGACGGGAACACGCAGAACAGACATTCGGGTCTCATTCAGACAGATCGTCCCGCGCTGGGGAGAGCTAGGTTGAAATGATTTTTAATATTCTATCCACGGGGCCGAATCCTACTTGCTGGGCTGCCTTTGGGAACTTAGAACAAATTGTCATCTAGGATGTTAAAATGATCTCAGCCTGAGTGTGTTTCCTGCTGTTGGTTCACTCGGAATGTTCTGGGCTGCGTGTCAAATGCATTCTCATTGTGAGCTGCCAGAGGGGAAAATGCCCATTGTCTTGGCTATGGCTGTTTTTATTTAAATCGCTGTCCAACTTTTAGCAAAAACCTTGAAGGCTGGAAATGCAAAGTGGTGGGTAAAACCGAGTCTCAAAAAAAAAAAAAAAGAAAGAAAGAAAGAAAAAGAAAAAATACATCGTTTTGATTAAAAGAAGGAACGCGTGTTCCTAAGCACGGATTTTGGAGACCAAAACTTTAAAAGAGAAAACAAATCCTACAGAAGCGTTTTTCTGAACATGAGCACTTTGTGTATCTTGGTGAATTTTTTAAAATCCAGGCATCTAGGCAGCGATGCAGATGACAGATACACAACCAAACTGATGGCACAGGCGTGCGGCTGCTGCAATGTGTGCCCCCCACACACACATGAGTGACACCAACAACTTGATATCTGGACATAAACCCAGATGCCCTGGACCTACTTCTGTGACTGCTTCTGTCAGCCTGATGCCCCAGCGGAAGCTTCACTTTGCCTCTTACACTGTTGCTCATGGTCATCAGTTTACTATCGGCAATAGGCCACCATCACCAATGACATCTCAGAGGTGGGCCATGCCGCGCTTCCTACGGCTGCAATGAGAGGTGGTTTCCCAGGCAGCCAGCCTCGTGCCCCTTTCTCTGCGCACAGTGAGCTGGGAGGTCTCGTGCACCAGCCGATTTGCAGAGATGAATGTCTTGGAGGTGCACGGCGGTGGCCGTCAGAAAATCAGAGGAGAAAGAGTTGAAGAAACAGACTATGAGTAGCGGCGGGGAAGCTGAGAGTGCTCCGGAGCTGGAAAATACTACAGTGACTCCAAATAAGGCAACTGTCTGTCCAGAGTGCACCAACCATGGGGCGTCTGCCTGGAGTGTGCCCAGAAGCAGGCCGCGATGGCGGGAGAGAAGAAGTAATAGCGCAGGGAATCCAGACGAGCTCAGAACAGGGGCACCTGCTCATCTGATAACACATGGACGTAACTCTGCTCACATACACACGAGCACGCATGCCTGTGTACATGCTAACATACACATCCACGTGTTCACACAAGACACAAGCCCACAGGCCTGCAAACACAGGCACACACACAAACGTGTGAAGCACCAACACACCCCATGTGCCTGTGCACACATATATGGACACACAAGCTTACACACATAGACAATGTGTGCACACACAGGGATGCAAGCACACACACAGATGCACACGCACGCACGCACACACATGCAAACCCCTGACACACCTCACCTGCTTGTACACATATGCACACACATACAGGCCCAATGTGTGCACACACCCACACACATGTGCGTGCACACACAGACGTGCAAAACACTGACACACCCCATCTATTTGGCTCATTCTGTAGTTTGCCTTCAACTCCTTTCAAGTAATTTTTTTGTTGTCCCAACAAATCTCAAGTTTAAAACATAAAAATAACGACAAACACACAGAGGCATTACTGAGGAAAGGGATCTGCATTTGGGGCTTCCTGTGACCAGGAGGAGAAAGTCACGTGATTCCAAAGGGGGCCGCAATTTTGAGCAATCATTCAATTATGTACATTTAATCAATCAACGTATTTGGGATACTTATGTGTCAGCTACCCCGTCGGTTATTTTTATAAGCACTCACAGAAAGCCAGTCTCTGGGACAAAATATCACTGTACAAAATAAATATTTAGAACAGAACATGGGCTAGAACGAACTCTGCTTTATCATCAACGACCCGTTTCCTTGAGAAACTAAGAGGCCGCATGCCGACAGCTGGGCCCGGGTGCCCGCGCGTAATTAGTGACCAGACCTGCGGGCCAAAGCCTCTTCTCTCTGACACCAGGGCCAGCGCTCCCTTGACAAGACCCCCTTCCCAGAAGCCCTCGGAAGGCAGAGGCGACTTCTGAAGGTCAGAGAGGACGTCTGAGAAGATAAACACGGCCAGTTTCCCCAGGCTTGCGCGCTCCCCCCATTCACTGCCAGAGGCAAGAGGAAAGCGGGAGCCTGTTGCATGAAAGCGTTAATTCTGGGTCTTTCTCTCCCTATGAGAAAGACCCCCAAATCACGTACTTCAGGAAAGAGCATCCTGTCCTCTGCTGGGTGCAGTGAGCCCACAGTTCCCAGGGGTCCTGTCTGTGCAGCTGCACCAGGGCGTGGGGACCTGACCCACAGTAGCCCACAGAATGGTGGAGCTCCCAGCAGCATCAGCACAGAATCCCAGCAGGTGCAGCTCCCGGGGAGATGTTCCCCTGGCTCCACTCCAGGGCTTGGATCCAGGGTTCTACCCCTTCACAGCCCCTAGGGTCCCTGAGCCTCCAGGGCATCCCTCACGCTCACGGTGAGGTGACAAGCACAGCAATCTGGGAGACTAAATGAGGGCACCTCGAAGACGCGCCTGGCCCTGCGGGACTCAGCGTGTCACTTGTCATCTCCGCCATGCCACAGCACCTGCCTGGGAAAGAAGCAGAGCTGGCCGGCAAACCCATACCAGAGTAACCAGAGGCAGTCATCAATGCAGGGACCAGGGAGGGGCCGGGCTCAGGGATCAGAGGGACAGAGGCTCAGGCTGCAGAAGACGGAGAAAGAGAACTGAATGTGCGTGAGACGGCCAGGGTCGCGAGCACCAGGAAACGTGAATTTACCATAATCTGGGATTATGATGCAGTTTAAATTTCCTCGGAAGGAACGGACACACAGCGCCAACCCTTGAGCCGTCCTCGATGGTCCTCAGTCCCTGAATTAATTGAACTCGTAACAGAGAAAGGGGTTGAGATGCTCATTACCAGAAAGAAAATTTCTTTCTTTCTATACCTAAACTTGCAGCCGAATTTGCGCTGTGCTCCAACAGCTTGTGGCTAGTTTGGGGAGGACGTGAGGAGCGCAGCAGGTGGGGTCGGCCCTCCCCGCACGTCGTCCCTGGAAGAGGCAGCAGCCGTGCGGTGAACTGCCCTCTTGCACGGACAGCAGAGCCCCCCCAGCTCCTGCACCCTGGATGACACGTGGGACGGCTGGTTGGAGGAACGACTAGACACATCAGCCAGCATGGGCGTGCTCATGAGACGGACACCCAAATCCCTCTAGGAATCAGGACACAGATCAAACCAGGTTATCACACACATTCAGAGAGGTGTGATATTAGGTCCAGACATGGAAGCCAAAGGAGGGGGACAGGGGAGGAGGCAAGGGCAAACCAACCAGCCGGTGGGCTCTGATCATAAGCTGGACAGCCCAGGGTCTCGTGGGGGAGGCCGGCCGCACGGGTGGCCTGAGCGGGTCCCCCATGCACCCCACAGCTTGCCAAAAGGGACACATGCATGTTTGTACGGTGGTGAACTTAGATGTTCATAAATTCAATGTCGAATATTTAATCCTTACGACGACCCTGGGCAGGAGAGAGTTCTAGTGCTGTTGGGATAAAAGAGGAGCTGGTGCTCCGAGCAGCAGTGTGGCACTTCCAGAATCCCCTAGAATCTTCTAGAATGCGCATTTGAGGGCAGGTGGCTCAGAATCCCCCAGAACCACACAGGGTGAACTTAGCTTGGGAGCCCAGTGAGAAAGGGGTCAGGCGTTGCGGGGGGAAGACTAGGCAGTCACTCCGAAAGGACGGGACTGCAGAAGCCCAGTGCCTGGGCCCCAAGTCCAAGGCCAGGCCGGAGACACCTCTGTGGCTGGGATTTGTCCTGAAGAAATACTCAGTGCCCTTTACGAAACTGTATGCGGAGGGGACGCTGTCCCCGAAAGCGATTTGCAGACAGTCCAGCTGCAAACTACACTGAGAGACACATGAGGTTGTCTGTGCCCACGGCTCCCCCAATGGGTTTCTCCGAGGTCAGCCCATGCACGTTCAAAAGCCACCGAGTCCCGGCGCAGTGAGGGCTGGACAGACAGGAGCCTGCTGGTGACAGGCTGATACGATGCTTATCCCAAAATGAGAGCTCAGCCAGGGCTGGGCCCCGGGAAGGCACATGGGAGGCAGAGACCATGGCGCGCTCTTAAGGAATCATGACGGTGCTCGGCCCACAGTGGCAAGACCCGGCTCTGAGCCCTGAGGCCGATCACCGTTCTTTCCAAAAGATCTGCGGCGGCCTCGGGGCCCTGTGACACGCGCCTGTGCTGCGCTGGGGAGCAGCCCACGGACGGCTGGTTTCAGTCCGTGCGGAAGAAACGTGCGTGGACTGATTCTCCGTCGCTGGCTGGCTGGCTTTCTCCAGGCTCATGCGGCCCCGCTCTGCAGGGCCACCTTCTGACCTACGACCGTCTTCACAGCTTCCCTGTGTCTTTCCTAGACGGAGGAGCCAGCAGGATGCGAGGGCGAGAGCTGGGATCGAACCGTGTCAGGAGAGAATGCCAGGGGTCCCCCAGGTGCGAGAGCGCCACAGTGCCCTCGGGAGCCCAGGGGAGGGTAAGGCCGACATACTGACGTGGCCACAGGAAGAGAGAAGGGGCTGTCGTCATGACGGGACACGCGTGCTCTCAGAGATAGGCAGGCCCCTCCGGTGTCGCCCTTGCTGGAGCACAGGGACCAGGGGACAGGGCTGCATTCGTGGAAATCCGCCCAACCGTCCCTCGGCTTCCTGGTCACCTGTCCCCACCCTCCTTCTGGCCCTGACCCCGAGGGCCCTCTTGGGTCTCCCGCTGGCTTCCTCCCCTGACTCTCAACCTCATCTCTCCTGGACGCGTGAGAATCGCATTTCTCTCCGCGGCTGGTGGCATGAACGACCCACGCCAGCCACCGCGTAGGACGAGGGAGTTTTATAAGCTTTATCATGGGACACAGTACAAACTGCACACGGTGGACCATGGCTTGGTCACCTGCAGCTGGTCAGAGCTAGACAGGAATGAGGTGTCAAGAGTATCGGGTGTCTTGTAACCCGACACTTGACTGTCCCCTTTCCTCCCGTCTGTCCTTCCAGAGACGTGTCCCCTCAAACAGGACAGGCCCTGCCCCTTCCCGGCTGGCTGGACCCCCTTGGCCCAGCACACCTCATCTACCACCTTGCTCCCAATGTGGTGATTCCGACCCCCAGGCTTCTCAGGGCCTGGAGATCCACCCCAGTAGCTCCAGAAGGACCCCTCCTGGGCCCTTGGTCACAGACAAAAGCAGGATCACCTCAAATTCATGCAATGATGGTCCAAGAACGAGGACTTTCCCAGCTGGACGACAGGGACCCCAAGTGCATGTGAGGTTAGTTTGGAGGTTTGAGTGTGGGGTGCGCCCTCCTCATGACAGGCCGCGGGACGAGCAGCGCAGGGGACAGACCTGTATTCACGAGGGGGCTCGGGGGCTGGCGGACACCTCGCAAGGGACGGGAGCTCAGGGTGTCTGGTGCCTTTAGACTGCAGCCCAGCCCAGAGAAAGTCCCCTCCTGCAGGCTCCCCAACCGAGCAGAAGTCCCCCCTGCACTCGTAGTCCTCAGGAGCAAGAGCACACGGACAGGAGTCCATGGACAACAGCTTCTTAACGTCTCCCAAACCAAGCCAGCAGGTACAAAGCCTGCACGGGACTCCAAAGCGGACGGGTGCCCCTGGTCCCTGGCGTGCACATGTGGACTCACCAAGTGCCAGGCACCAGCGTAAGTATTTCTATCTGTTAACTCTCCACTCATCCTCCTAACAGTGGAACAGGCAGGGACCGCTCCGGTCGGTCACCTGTCTCGGGGGAGGAAACTCAGGAAGGTTAAGTAAGGGGCCAAGGGTCACACAGCCACATAGATTAGAATGGAGCCCAAGAAGCCAGGCTTCCAACACCGTGCTCTCCACCACACCCCACAGACACTCATGCTTTAAGACGTGTGTTTGTAGGGCACCCGGGGGGCTCAGTCGTCTCAGCCTCTGCCTTCCACGCAGGTCATGATCTCAGGGTCCTGGGTTCGAGCAGGTGGTCTGCTTCTCCCTCCGCCCCTCCCCCTGCTTGTGCTCACTCAATCGCTCCCTCTCAAACAAATAAATAAATTCTTTAAAATAAAAATAAATAAAATGTGCACTTTCTATTTAGAAAAACAAACAGCAACGAGACAACAAAACTCACTGCAGTTTCCCACAGTCACTGCAGCTATAACACATTTTGGTGTTTTTTTTTTTAAGATTTTATTTATTTATTTGTCAGACAGAGATCACAAGTAGACAGAGAGAGAGGAGAAAGCAGGCTCCCTGCTGAGCAGAGCACCCCATGCGGGGCTCGATCCCAGGACCCTGAGGTCATGACCTGAGCCGAAGGCAAAGCCTTCTGACCTACTGAGCCACCCAGGCATCCCCCATTTCATTGTTTTAAACTCTTTTTAGTATGTATCTATCCCCAATGTGGGGCTCAAACTCACGACCCTGAAACCAAGAGCCCTGTGCCCCTCCGAGGGAGTCAGGGGGCATCTGCCCATACGCATGTCAAGGACGACACGCTCTGAGCGCTCCTAGCATCAACTCTTAAACATAAACTTTGGACTGAAAGTTCCATTAAGAGCCTCGTAGGTCCACTTAAACCTTGAAGCGAGAAGTGAGCTTTTGTCCTTATGTTCGCTGGCCCTCAGTTCCGTCCTCAGTTCGCTACTGAGCCCATCTCACAAGTATATTATCAAAATTTCTAATAGCGATTTTCCCCATCATTTCCTTTTGTCCTATTGGACCCGTTTGTTCTATTCCTTCACTGAGACTTTCCAGGGTTTCTGTCTTGCAGGATGGCTTCACCGATCCTTGGCACCTTTCCGGCAGCTGCCCCCGGTCTCGATTCACCTTCGCCTTGGCACGGCTGACCTGCCTTTCCTTGCTGGTTTATGGTGTTCTGGCCATGGGCTACATGGCAGGAGGTTCCCAGCCACGTCCGCACATTTGTCTGTGACGCTGCAGGAATCTTCAGAACCCTGCAGGAATCTTCCACATCAGGGGGCAGGTATGCTGTTCACGTCGGCGAGCAGGTCCTGGCCTGCTCTGTGGGCTGGGGCCCCACGGACGGGTCAGTCCTTGGAGCCTCTCAGGGCTCTTGGGGTCAGTGGGGCGCTTCTTCTGGTCCCTCTCAGTCTCTCTCATCCTTGACGACTATCTGAGGGGCAAAGGGGTTTCTGGTAGGGTTGCTGTAGTCTGAAATGTGGGGGAGGAAGCTTTCCTATTGGATCTTTCTCAGGAAACCCTGAAAGCTGCTCCCTGATGCCCCTTGTCTTGGGGGAAGGGAACAGGGTCTTCTGAGCCAGGCCACCTGCTGTGGCTGGGCCTCTCTCCCCAAACCCCTGTCCACAGTGGACAGTGGAATCTCAGTGCCACGGGGGGGATTTCTTTTCTGGCAGCACCCCTCTGCCTAAGCAGGGAGAGCATCCTGGCCAGGACACCTGTCTGGCTGGGTCCCTTCCACCCACCCCAGTGTTTTCCCTTTGAGAGACAGAGTCTCCAGTCCCCCCCACCCCCACCACGATGCCACACCCAGTCATGGTCCCCAAGCCGCCTTTCCCGGTGTGTCTGTCTGTCCCATCACCCCCGGGCATCCTAGCTGGGCCTCATGGGGGAATGGACCACATCAGTCTACATCTTCTACGGGTAGGAAGGCCGCACAGCACGGTTCGTAGTCATAGCATTTTACCCTCTGCTACAAAAATAAGAAGCTTCACCATAATTCAGCGAAGGAAGTGTAGCCACAAGTTTAGGCAGCGAGACCTATGCAGCCCATCTTCCCAGCAAGTATCTTCTGGGTCCCTCGTGCACACGTACCACGGGTCTGGGCTGCACGCCTTGGGCCATCGACAGGACGGCTTTGCCTTCTAGAGAGGTTAGCCAGTCAGCAACTATAAAATGTATGGAAAGAGGGGTGCCTGTGGGGCTCAGCCGGTGAAGCGTCCGCTGCCGGCTCAGGTCACAATCTCAGGGTCCTGGGATCACATCCCATGTCAGGGATCCCTGCTCAGCAGGGAGCCTGCTTCCTCCTCTCCCTCTGCCTGTACCTCTTGCTCATGCTCTCTCTGTCAAATAAATAAATACAACCTTTAAAAAATGGTTAAGCAAGTGAAATAGCTTTGAATATTAGGATGCTCACCTAGAAGCAAAATACCCTGAATTTTATGAGTTTCCACTGTGGAATAAGTGAATCTAGAAAAAAATTAACAGGGCAGAAAGTCCACAATTATCAGAAACTTGGAAAAACAAAACCAAAAAAAATGTTAAATGTCTTCTTTTCTCTTGGCCTCTCTGTGAAACAAGAAAACCCAAGTAGACCTAATTCGTCTTTCCAGACACAACTGGAAGCCGGTTAAACCCCCTGTCAATGAGCCAAACGGCTGAGCAGAGGCCTCGGGCACTGGTCGCCCCCTGGCCGACAGATGTCTGGTCCGAACGTGTTCCCGACAAGCCCTCGACGGCGCGGCCATAAACCCACGGGCACAATGGGGTTTACGCTGCTCCTGTAAACTGTATCCAGGACACAACTAAGAAAATAACAAGAAGTGACCCATAAAGTTCTCGAATGTTCAAGAATCACAGGAACTTCCTAAGAAAGAAACAGAACTATTATGCTTTATAAAACCTCTCTGCAAGTCGAGCTGCCGTTGTTTTGTTTGGTGAGCAAACCTGGTGATTTCTTGCCTCCTGACGACGTTGGCTCCCATTCCCGGGGACTGAGCCGTGTCCCCACGGAGCAGGGTCGCGTCCTGCAGCCCGCCCTCTGTGGTCCGCCATGCTGGAGGTAGAAAGATGCAGTCCCCCCCACCCCCACTCTGACCTGCAGGGCACAGCTCAGGGTTCCCCGAGAGTGGCTTTCTCAAGACTGAGGTGACAGATGCTGGCCTGCAGGGCCAGCCTGAACCAGGAGGCAGAGGGACAGCCCAGGGACGGCTCCCCCTGAGCGTCCCACCCTGCTGATCTCCCGGGAGCCTTTCTGCCTCACAGGGTCTCCACCAAAGTTCACCAAGCCTTCCACGGGGCAGGCTCCCCTCATCTAGGGGCATCGCGTGAAGGCCTGCTGAGCGACCCACACAGTGCCCTCAGGAGTCAGCAGGTGCCCAAAGACGTCGCAGGCTCCTCTGGGGCCCCTTGGCTAGAGCAGCTCAGGAGAAACTGGATCCCAGATCGTGGGGTTGCAAGTTCTCTGCCCTCTGGCTCCCAGCGACCCCCTCCTGGATCTTTACGCAGCAAACTGGGAGAGATGGCTGTACCCACGCTCGCTGCAGCACGGCTCCCGGCAGCCAGTCGCTAGAATGGCCCATGGGTCTACTGACAGACCACATGGGCGCGCACGGTGGAAAGTGACTCAGGTGAGCAGGGAGAACACCCTGCCGGGGGACATATGCCTGTCCCAGGACGACAGCCACCACCTGGCTCCACTCACAGGATGAGCCTAAAACCGGCAACCCTTAGAAGCAGAGAGTCAAGTGGTGGGAATGGGCAGAATGTCACAGTTCCGTGAAATGCAAGGGCTCCAGACACGCGCTCAGCTCAGCGCCCACCATTGGCAATCCAGCCCCACGTACTTGAAAATTTCGGAGGGCAGATCTCCGCGCCCAGTGTTCTTATCTCGAGGCCACGGGCATGGTTCCTGCTTTGTGGAAGTGGTGTCTCAGGAATATGCCTTCGTCCAAAAGCATGAAAACGGACACGTTAAGTCCGTGCGACTCTTGGCACATGGAGGGCATCTCCATGAAGGTGGGAAACCCAGAAGTGTCAGTTGGCAGGCGTTGTAGCTACGTGTACGTGTTTGCATTCATTTCCTGGCTGCTGATGCCACTGGGGGAGCCCAGGGTGTTCCTAGAACGCTGCTTGTTTCCACCCTTCTGGCCCCCACGGTCCCTGACGCCATGGAGGCAGGGAAGCAGGCCTGGAAGACAGGCCCCTTGTGGGACCCCAGCCCCCCAACCCGGGGCCTCGGTGACCCGTGAGGACAAACATGAAATCTCATCGCAGCCCACCAACTTCCCCACGCCGCTGCGGGCCCCCTTGCCCAGGGCTGGCAGCGCCGTGCAGGGAGAAGACCCGCCCTTGCCCGGTTGTGTCCTCGCCGCTCCCAGCTGGAAGGGTCGTAAGAGGCTGTTTGACCACGGTGGTTTTCCAGGGCAGGAAAAACCTGACTAATGTGAAGAACGCCAAGGAGAAAGAAATCCAGCCAAAGCGGCAGACGGAGCCCGATTGAGGGGGAAACTTCAGGTTGCCAACAAGCCCCTGATTTAGGGGGAAACTTCAGGTTGCCAACAACAGATCTGGGAAATGGGTCTCCTGGTTTTGCAGCCGCAGACACAGCGGCAGATCCGGTGAGGGCTCAGACTCACCCACCCAAACCAGACCCAGACCGTTCACACGGGAACCAGTCGGCGGCCGCCACTGCAAGCCGCGTTCAGACGTTCGCGGCCGCGTCGGGAAGCATTGTGCACGGCAGAGGGAGGCTTGGGGAGGAAACTGCAGGACAGTCAGGAATGTACTGTTCTTTGAACCATTTCCTTTAACAAGCTGGGAGAAATAAGAATTCCCATAAACAGTAGTCCCCAGACCAGCTTGGTGCAGGAGAAGCAAGGGCACAAGCTAGCAAAGACTCGAGTTCAGGCACCGGCTGACCCGTGGGAACCCAGCCACGTCAGGAAGCTCTCCGGGGCTGCTTCCTCTCCCGGAGCCTGGCAGACACCTGCCTCGCACGGCCGCTGACGGGCCACAGGGCCCCGCGGGGGCAGGAAGAATGCCCGGGCTTCCTTATTATTCCTAATAATTCTGTGGCCTGCTGTTAGCCGATCCCCGAACAATGAGAAGAAAAAACACAATGAAAGGTAAGACAGGATTCCCGGGGGAGATCTCCAGCCTTCCACAATGGTGACAGCCACAGGGCCAAACTGTGAAATTCATTCATACTTTCTATTTTAAAAAGGAAAAAATGAACAGCCTTCCAGAATAGGTAAAAAGACATTTTTTAAGAACCACATGTATTCTGCAAAGCAAAGGTCCCATGTCTCTGGGCTCACAGGATATGCAGACTTGGAGAGGAGAACCTCATGGATCAGCAACCAGAATCCCCACCGACAGCCAGGGGTAGAGTCAGAATTCAAGCATGGGCGCAAACGGGCCTCTGCCTAACCCAGGGAGACGGGACCCAGTGAGGAGCGGTTCCTCCTGACACTTCTGTTCAGGACTGCGGGGGTCACCCGAGCCCACTCGTTACTTCCTCACGAAGTCTGAAGTACGTTGTGCCTGTGGCAGAGACCGGGGCTCGAGGCTGCGTGTGACCCTGCAGGGAGGAGGCGGAAATGAGCCCCGGTGCTGCGGGAGGCTGGCAGAGCCTGGCGGTGCATCCCTGGGAGGGGGCTCGCGAGCACGACCCAGAGGGGACCGAAGAACCTCCCAGAACCTCCCAGAACCCCAGAACCAGCCTCAGAGCCATAACCAGGAGAACTGGCCTCGTCCCGTCAACCACACGGGCCTCGGCCCCTGCGCTGGTTAATTTTCTGAGATGATAAACATATCTTGGCCTCTTCAAGCAGCAAGATGGACGCAAGTATTTTTTATCAGCATTTCCCAGGTGTGTTTTCAGTCCCTGACGAGGCCAGCTGTCATCAAGAACCTGGAATGCACACCTGTCTTTCTTTGAAGACTTGTAAAAATTTAATAATTTTTTTAAAAGATTTTATTTATTTATTTGACAGACAGAGATCGCAGGTGGGCAGAGAGGCAGAGAGAGAGGAGGAAGAAGAGGCGGGCTCCCCGCTGAGCAGAGAACCTGATGCGGGGCTCGATCCCAGGACCCCCCAGCCAGCATCATGACCTGAGCCGAAGGCAGAGGCTTAACCTACTGAGCCACCCAGGCACCCCATAAAAATTTAGTAATTTAAGAAAAAAAAAGTGCATTTCCCTAAAATTCAACACTAATAATAATATTCAAATTCTACTTCTATAATTTTAGATTCACCCAATTCTCTTTACTTTTTAGCACCCTGGAAAACATATTGTCCAGGATGGCCTGATGGTGTCCGTGGCCCTTGGATGTGGGACAGGGCACGTGGCGGTACAGTACTGTGTCCTGGCCCCGGAATTCCTGTTCGACTGGCCTCTGCCACTGACGCTGACTGTGTGATCAGAGAGATCAAAGGCTTTGAATACGGAGCTTAGGACATGGGCAAAGACTCATGATTTTTCTTCTCTTTCAGGGGCAGATGGAAACACCACGTTTTCTTTTCCATTCTGAGACGGCCAGGGACTCACGGTGCCCTCGTGTCCTAAGAACTAGCTCCTCTCTCTAGGGGAAGACGACTGCCGGGGCTTGCAGCGGTCAAGAGCTGTTCTCCCCGTGACGCAGGTGGTGCAGGGGGCTGGCGGGAGCTGGGGGGACGGGCCCCAACATGAGCAGGCCCACAGAGGCTGTCGGGGCTGCACCAGGCCCTCAGCTTCCTAGCTCCATGGTTCGCACGTGGCCAGGAGGCCCACTCCCGCCGCCTCTGGGAAGTCCTCCAAGACCTCTGACCCTGAAGAGTAGGCACCCTGGTGGGGCTTCCTCCTGCCAGAAGTCAGACGCACATCAGAGGGATTCACCCGCAAGCGGCCTCACCCACCAGCCTCCTAGGAAAAGGAGACACTGAACTTTGGGGTGAGCCCATCTTATTTATGATCTTTTAGAGAAATAAAGTCTTTTTTTAAAAAGATTTAATTTATCTTAGACAGAGAAAGCATGCATGGGCACTCACACAGTGAGGGGGGCAGAGGGAGAGGGAGAGAGAGAATCCCCAAGCAGACTCCCCACTGAGCACGGAGCCCAACGAGGGACTTGACCTCATGACCCATGAGGTCACCACTGGAGCCAAAACCAAGAGTCAGGTGCTTAACCGACAGAACCACCCAGGCGCCCCCAGAAATTAACAGCTTTGATAGGTGCATTTTAATGAAAGGAGCCTGGTAGATTCCCACTTATGGGCAGAGGAACACTTGGTCCCACTCTGTAGGAAAGTCAGGAGGCATGGTTCAAGTTCGTTTTCAAACATGGAAAACCCAGCTCCTTCATCCACGACATGACCCTTAGCGACCTACAGAGGGATGAAAATTGGAAGCTCACGTGTTTTTTGGTCATTTCACTTTCCTTAAAAATTGCATCTGAGAAGACAGAACAATTTCTCTTTGGTTTTTCCCCCACTAGGTGTGGCTTCCAAATGGCGGGGTCCGTGCAAACTTGGCTATTTGCACCTGCTGACCTTGGGCATAGCTGGGACCCTTCTCCTCACTCTAGAAACCATAGGAACCCTCTTCACAAGGCCGTTCTTGTGATAAGATGGGGTTTCCCCCCGGCTGTCGGCCCTGCAGTGTGGTCCTTCCTCCTCCTGGGGGCCTGAGCCTTGCGGGCCCCCAACAGCAGGAGACCAAGAGCAGGTGAGGGGCTCATCCCCGGCCACTTCGCCCACTCCCTTCTCTGTCCCCTGTGGTCAGGTCATTGCAGCTACTCCTTGAAAACCGTTTTTGGAGAAAAGCGCGGGGCGCTCTCTGTGACCCTAATCTTTGTGCAACTTGGGATCCCCGCCTCCCCAGCTGAAGATAAACTCTCTTGGAAGGCATCCTAAAGGAAAGCAAATATTTGGACCGTGCAAAGAAACTCTAAGTAACAAAGGTCAAAGGCCTGGTTTGTGTTAAGCAACTTCCCAATCTCCTGCACCCAGGCCGCTACCCTGGCGTCCCCAGCCCACATGCGGGGCTGCCGCGTGGGGACCCGGACCCCAGAGGACGTTCTGCAAAGACACCAGTGCCACAGGCAGCCAGCCTTTCCCTTGTGTGGGCGGGGTTTCCTGCTGAGAATTAACCGCACCGCGGTCCACGCGTCTCCTCCTGGAGCCTGTGCACAGAGTTGGCGGGAAAGGTTCTTTATCCCGGAGGACTATCTTTTCAGAGGGCTTGGGCTGCTTCATTTCAGCAGATGTGAGGATTTTAGAAGAATGCTTACAGTATTCTGTAATTCTGTGCTTGGAATGGTAGGACTGAGTCTGTCAACAAAGGTGGTGGGATTTACTATACGGCACGGACTACCCACAGTTGTTACATCCATTCCCTTCACACTGGTGCTGCCTGCTCATTCAACACACTCCTTTGTGAGCCGGGAGTTGCTCAGTACATGTCCCCAGGACTTAAACCTCCTGGGGTTTGAATTGTTTTAGTTTTAGAGATAGAGAGAGGGGTCAGGAGCAGAGGGAGAGAGACAAGCAGACTCCACACTGAGCACAGAGCCAGACACAGGGCTCGATCCCATGACCCTGAGAGCGTGACCTGAGCCAAAACCAAGAGTCCGATGCTTGACCCACAGAGCCACCCAGACGTCTCACACCGAGCATCCACAGAGCATGGCCAAGAGTTTCTGAGCATGGGTTAGGCGTGAGGCCCTGTGCTGGCCCATTTCTCAGCACACTCCTACAAAAGGGTAGGTCAGTCATCCCGTGTTGCAGACAAGAAGCTGGGGGCTGGGATGTACCTGGGAGTTCCCTACCCCCCACCTCCAGGTGGGAACTGCTCGGGAAGCTCATGCACCCACCCTCCCCACGCGTGTCTTAGAAACACAGACGCCAATGACGTCACCCTGTCTGTCCACAGGGTCGGCGCTGCGTCCGCGTGAGTTCCCCGTGTTCTCCAGGACTGCGCTCCTCATTTCCTGGTGGCTCACACTGGTTCGCTCCTGTCCTTTTTTTAACTGGACTTTGACCTTATTTTCATCTGACAAGGACTGGGGCTCCTCTTGGGCCCATGGTCGGTCCTATTCCACCACCTGCCCGTACGGAGCGTTAGTGCGCGCCAGTCTCATAAAGCTCAAGTGACCGCGGCGAGCATCAAGGAAGCATATAAACAAACAGACAACACATACACACACACACACACACACACACACACACACACACACATTCCTTCTTCTGCTGGTCCTTTCTTCACCCTAACCCTGAGTGTTGTACACGCTGCTCATTCTCCATATTCTCACCTGCTACGACCTTGCTCAGCTCTGGTCTATCCACCATTTCATTGCTACAAACCTCCCGATTTAGATTTATTCCTGGTGCATGTCAGGATACAGGGCGTTTTGCTCTGCTTTCTCCTTCTTTTTTAAAAAAAGATTTTTAAATTTATTAACTTGCCAGATTGAGAGAAAGAAAGAGATAACACAAGCAGGGGGAGTGGCAGGCAGAGAGGGAGGGGAAAGCAGGCTCCCCAATGAGCATGGACCCCGATGCAGGACTCGATCCCAGGACCCCGCGATCATGACTTGAGCTGAAGGCAGATGCTGAGCCCACTGAGCCGCTGAGGCACCCCTTGCTTTCTCTTTCTAAATGGGGTTCCCAGAGCCTGACCTTCATTTATAAAGCAGCGTATCAAAGCACTTTGATGAATGCATACATACCTACCTGAAAGTAGAAAATACACCAGTGGTGTAGGGACAAGAGCACCCATGCCAGTTACACAGTAACAGAGTTTGAGTCACCCTGACCCCTGCAGGGAGGTATTACCCACCAGCTAAGTCTCCGTGCCTTTCCCAGGAGCAGAGAGTGGGAGGAGACAGGCGGGAGCGAGCGCCCCTCTTCCCAGACCATCATCTGCACCGGGATGCCCATGAATGATGGCGCAGATCCAACCAGCACACAGAAACCAAAAAAAAACCATGATTACGACCACCAAGAAAAACGGAATGCCTGATGTCGGTGTACATCTGACAGAAGTGCCCAGGACTGTGCACTGAACCCTCAGTGTCCTGATGACAGTTCGGGGAAGAGTCGAATGAATGGAGACACACACGGTGCTCACGGACTGGAGGCCTAACCTGGCAGAGCCTGCACTTGGCCCCAGCCTGAGCCACGGTTTTAATACAGCTCCTACAGAAACGTCAGCAAGGTTTCCACTCATAGGGACACATCCATTCTACAATGCATAGAAGGAAAAATAATAAATAAAATGCATCTGAAAAGACAGAGACCCTCTGGCGAAAAAATCTTGATGAGGAATAATCAAGTAAGAGGAATCTTTCTTCCTGCTGTGAAGGCTTGTTACATAGTTGCAGGAATCAAGACCCTGGCTTGTTAGAAAAGGATGTTCCATATCATGTGTATTCTGGGAAATGCTAATCGAGCCAGGGTGCCCGAACACCACACACTCAGCAGGATAACTATTTATAGCTAAAAACAGATAGTAACAAGTGCTGATGAGGGAGTGGAGGAACCGGAACCCTCAAACATCACAGCGAAATGTAAATGGTGCAGTTTGGAAAACAGTCTCAAAGCCTCTTAAAATGTTCAACAGAAATGGACCCGGTGACCCAGCCATTCCACCCCACACCAAGAGAAGGGAAAACACGAAAGCTGTGCATGAATGATGGTGGCAGCACTAGCCATGGGAGCTAAAAGGGCAAGCCACCCAACAATCCACAAACTTACGGCTGAATAAAAAACATCTGGTGTATTCACACAGAGTGTATTCTCAGAGTGGGGTGCTACTCAGCAATAAAACAGAAATAGGTTGTTGATAGGTACTACAGGGATGCCCTGAGACCATGTTGCTGTGTGTCAGAAGCGACACAACACAGCGTAGGATTCCATTTATGTGAAATGACAAAAAGAAAAAAAAAACAGCAAATAGGGACTTACTGCAAACGGGAACCAGGGATAGCTGCCAGGTACTGGAATTATTCTAAAACACCTCTTTTTGGACTGTGATGGTGGTTCCACAGCTCCATAAATTTACTGAAATTATCATGTTGTGCCTTAAAATGGATGTAATTTGGAGATGTAAATTAGACCACAATAAAATCACTACTAATATTTTGAAATCAGTATTTAAGACAGTTTCCTGCACAAAGGTAGTTAAACGCCTTGAGGAAAAGGTGCCCTTGTCATCTTCACAAGGACCACATGAACCTTGAGACTCTGGGGTTTAAAGGGTAGGGAACAGACCAAATTGCAAAGGGCCTTGGGCCACATGGCATCACTAATTCTTTGGGTAAAGGGAGCCAGTCTGCCATGTTCAGGCCAGGGGTGGGTTCGGTCAGAGCTCCAGTTTAGAAACCTCATTTGCACATAAACACGAATGATGGATTCAAAGAAAAATTTAAGAAGTGTAAGCCATGTGAAAATAAATTCTCATGAATTGTTGATACTATGTCTAACATGTGCTTATGTGTATACATGCACTCACACAGGCACACACAGGTATACACACATGCACACAGGTGCATGCACAGCTACACACACAAACAGGAGCACAAAGGCACACACAGGTGCACACATGCCAACACAGATGAACACACAGGGGCATATACACATGCACAGGTGCACACAGGTGCACACACACATGGGTGCACACACGTGCGTATGCACACCATCCTAACCTTGATTTAGCTTCTGCAAGCTCACCAGCTTTGAAGCCAGAGGACATCCAAGCAAATCTACTTCTGTCATCGCTTAGCCATGTGACCTGAGGGCGTTCCTTCACCTTACTGTAAAATTAAACTGAGTTACACATTGGCGGAGAGAGAATATCAGGAGATGGGGACCTGGAGACGGGGAAGGGGAGGCTTCCTTCTTGGGTTGCTCCGGTGCCTGGCGCATCCCCGCTCAGACCACTGGACGTCCTCCATCCGGCCAGGCTGCTGCACCCACAGGCCCCATCCTTGGGATGTCGACCCCACCCAGCCCTTCACCCCAAACCCCTGATTCCCAAAGTCACGTGCTCGCATCTGAAGCTTCTCCTCAAAATAGCAACAGTCAAAATAACCGCTTTACAAAATGTTAAACCTCCAGTGACCATGGTCACTTTCCAGCCATTGGACTTCTGTCCCTGGTGAAAGATCCCCGTAGGAATCCACGGCCTCGCCTCCTGCCCAGGCTCTGCTCCTGCAGCGTCTTCTCCTGGACGCCGTGCGGTGCCCCTCACATGAGAATACATGACCCCCCCACACACACACTTTCTGAGTGAGCTTCCCAGCCAGTCTGCAGCCTGGGAGCTGCTCCAGATCTTGCATCAAATGTCATGAGTGCTTGGGAAGCTGGGGACCTTTTGTTGTACATGAAACCAAGAAAACATAACTGTCCTACTATCCTTCAGCCCTTCTGCTACCTCCTCACTCTGGAACCCCAGCCTGGGACCTTTCATGCCTTCCTCTCCAGGCTGGCCTCCAAACACCAGCTCACAGTGACGATTCCCCATCCCAGGCCTCCAAAGCAGAGATCCATGCATCCTCCTGCCAGAGGCACTGCCAACCTTCCCGTGTCCAGACATTATCTGCTTTCCCCATGCTCTACACCCTCCATATTCCCCGATGCTGTGATGTCCCTGATCCTTGCAACCAATCCTGAGCACCAGTGTGAGCTGAGCAAGGCATCCTCAGTCTCTGACAGCCTCGCTGTGGAACAGACTGTGCACCGGACACCCGACCAGGACGCCCACCAGCCCGTCAGCCTTCTGCTGACTGGAGCTGTCCGTGTCCCTCAGACTGACACTTCCGCATGATCTGTCCTCCGTCCCCCGGCCCAGCACGCCTCATTTCTTCACCCACCCCGCCGCCAGAATGATTCTCCTTCACAGAACACATGTCCTCCCAAGTGCTGGTCTATTTCAAATTCCGTAGTTTGTTTTTTTAAGGACTTTATTTTATTTACTTGACGGAGAGTGAGAGTGAGAGAGATCACAGAGAGAGAGGGAGAAGCAGACTCCCCCTGGAGCAGGGAGCCCGAGGCAGGACCCGATCCCAGGACCCTGAGATCATGACCTGAGCTGAAGGCAGACACATAACCAATGAAGCCAGCCGGGTGTCCCCAAATTCTGCAGCTTTTACAGCGCGATCCCCCCTTACCCTCAGGATAAACATACAGCTCTGTGGCATGATATTTAATACTTTAGGCTGCATCCCAGCAGTGAAGTCTTCGCTAAGTGCACCTGTGCTCTGTGCGCACCATTGCCCAGAACTTCCCATCACCTCGCCTGCTCCTGTTTGTCTCAGACCCCTGGGCCTTTGTATGTGCAGCCTCCTCTGCCAACACAAGCTGCCTCGTCCTCTTCTTTCACTTGTCCTCCTCTTTGGGCTTGGTCCCCGAGTCTCGCTGGGAGCCTGCCCCACGTTCTAAAACACGGCATTCTGTCCATGTGTGTCGCGCCTCCCCCATGGGGATAAGACCTCCTCGAGGAGCGGGGTCTCTGCTCTCCAGCTCTCCTTCCTTCCTTCCCCGGGGTGCCAAGAACTCCCACAAAACCCGGGTCCGTAATATACTCCTGTAATCACAAGAGTCTCCATGGCCGATCTCAGTGAAAAACCTTGAGGCCATGTCTGGCCGTGATTTCTCCTTCTGGGGAAGGAGACGATTCTGTTTCATTCTGGCACCGATAGTGCTTTTTGGTCAGAAATCACTGTTCCCCCCTTATCACGGATCAGAAGGAGCTGAGTGTCCTGGTGAGGGCGGAGAAGAGGACAGGAAGTGTTCTCAGGCCCGTCTGCCTCGCTAGCGCCGTAAAACTAAATAAACACTGGACGGCTGACCGCTTGTCTAGTGCGGTTTGACCCTCCCGAGATTCCGCGGCGCGTCCCACAGCTGTGCGGACGTTCCTCTCTGTCTGTTTGGTCTGCAGCCGGAGCGCACGGCTCCTGACTCCAGAGGACTCTTCAGCCGGGATGGGGCGACTCTGGCCGGGGTGGGGCTCGAGCCGTCCTCCTCCAAGACCTCCTGGCGTCTTCCCAGTGGGACGCTTCTGCTGGCGTCTCGGGACCTGAGCTCAAGATGCCCGGTGCTGTCACCTCTGGAACGAATAATGTTCGAAGCAACCTTCAGCACGAGAACCTCAGCGCTATTCCCTCACCAACCCAAAATTCAGGGTCGGCCCTTTCCACGGCAAGGGCAAGGAGCCTTGACATAGATTGTGTCCGTGACGAGCTGTCTGCAGCGGGGGACGGACGGATCAGGTCCATTGGGTGAGGGCCACACACCGGAAGGTATTTCTGCAGGAAACCAGCACATGGCCAGGGACCTCCTAGTCTGCACGCTGCTGGACCACAGGATGAACGTGAGACCCTGAACTAGGTGCTTGCTCCACTGCAGTCACTGAGACCCTAGAGCAGGGCCCACATTTTATCTAGGATGTGGGAGTAAGTGGCCCAGAATCGCTGACCGTGTGCAAAATGTGGGAGAAGCCAGGGCACCAGCTTCTGGCCACTAGCCTCGTGACTCCATGGAATCCCACAGACAGAGCTCGTCCCGGCCCTACAGACATCTGGACTTTCAGGGAAACAGAACCAGTGCTCATCCCGACCCCTGTCTGTCCACATGCCCAGTGCAGGCTAAGACGGAGGCAGTGGGAGGTGGCAGGGGTGGACACAAGCCCCGTGGAGGAGGGTTGGGAACACGGTGGGGTCAGGGGTCAAGGATGAGGGATGAGGGGCCAGGGTGAGGCCAGTCAGGCCATGAAAGGGGTCAGGAAATGGACTCTCGGTCAGCTCTGGCTGTCAGCCCCGCGTCCCCAAGGTGAGCACGTCCACAATGTGTCCTGCCTTTTAACCAGCAGGGCTGAGTCTGACTCACGCAGGCTCGCTTGTCCCCAGCCTCCCACAGTCCCTCGTCTCGGGGTCTCTGCTTCCACAGAGGCCGTGAAGCCCAACGACACCGGAGCTTCCCACCTGGGCTTGTGCTGCCGCCACCTGGCATCCCTCAGCATCAGGGTGGGACCCGTACCTCGCGGCCTGTGGGAAACTTGTCTCCGACAGCCAAGCCGTGCACTTCGGTGAATTTTGCATTACAGAGAAAAGAAAAGAAAAGCCGCTCTTTTTAAAACTGCTTATTACCAGTGAGAAGAGAGGGAGGCCTCCCGAGGTGCCGGGAGGGGTGTGACTGTGGGGCAGGAGGGCCGGGGACCCAGGCTGGGGACAGGACACAGGCAGGTGTCTCCGGCAGGGGATCGGGCTGCATCCACGGGGCGCCGAAGCCCATGCCATGGGTTGTCACCAGCCTTTCGAGATGGAAATAACAAGGAGACAGGAGGGGGAGATGGTGGAGACGGCACGCGGGAAGCACCTGCCTGGGGGTGGCGCATGGGGCCAGCGACGCCGTGACTTCAGCCCTGCATGCGGCAGTGGGGTGTCGGCGTGCGTCGCGGGAGAGACAGCTTATAAATATACGAATGGTGCTTCAGGGTAAAAAGGTTTCAAAGCCACAGGTCTGCACACTCCCACACCACCCGGTCCTCCCGTGAGGGCCCCCTGGCCTGCCCACGAGGGAGCCACGTGCAGACGAGGCGGCTCCAGGGACCGTCTGAAACGCTCCACCGCCCTCCGCATGACAACAGAGAAATACTTTTTAAAAAATCTATAGCAGTACTGGAAAATAAAAACCAGAGCCTTGCGCCAAGCAAAACATTTACAGGACTCCTAGGAGACAATCAGCAAACACATCTATGAGAAACAAGCCCGGGGAGACCTCAGCCAACCCCCCGGGCCCCGGGCCTCGGAACATTCTAGCTCCTTAGACTAGGAGCGTCCACGGCCACAAAGGCAGCGTCCACGGCTGTGCCCAGGACACCTGTGTTCAGGGGAGGAGCGACATCATCTCTCTGATACCCCTGTTGCCACCCACGGCCGTTCCACGAGAAGCCAGAAGGTGTGGGCATGGATGCCGGCCGGGCACTGTGGTGCCCACGAAAGACACAAGACTCGGAAGGACGCAAGGCACAGCCCCAGAAAACAGGTGACCTCCTCAGCCAGGATGACGGACAGATGTGCAAGCACAAAATTTAAAATGTCCTTGCAATGACAGTATTTGCTACCGACGTCACACATGGGTTGAGTTCTAGAAAAGTCCATTTATCACAAAGCTCCGACAGCGGCTCCCGCACCAGGACCACTGGCTGCCAATGCAGGGTCTGTGGCAGGGGGCTGGTGGCACACGGTCCCATTGTCTAGATTTCGTTATTTTTCCTCCAGATGTTATAAGCTGAATTCAGGAAGCAGAACGCCTAAATCCATCCCCGATTTCCAGAATAAAGCTCAAGCATATCTGTCAGAAACAAATACAAACAGTTCAATAAAAAATGGGCACAGATGGGTGCCTGGAGGGCTCAGTGGGTTAAGCCTCTGCCTTCAGCTTGGGTCATGGTCTTCAGGGTCCTGGGATCGAGCCCCCCCTCAGGCTCCCTGCTCAGCCGGCGAGACTGCATCTCCCTCTGCCTCTGTCTCTCCCTGTGAGTCTCCCTTCTGCTTGTGCTCTCTCTCTCAAAAAAATAAATAAAATCTTTAAAAAAGAAAAGAAAAGAAAATGGACACAGGGTACAAATAAATAGCTGTGAGAAGAAGAAATGCACGTGGAGGGAAACACGGAACAAGCTCGTACTCCAGCTCACCCGTGACTAAGAACACACATATTAAGATAAAAACCGAGCTTCCTTTTTTCCCTTTGATACACAAAACTTGAAGGGATTGAAGATATTTGTCCACAGTGAGCACGCATGTGATTTGACACGCGTCGGTTCACACGTGAAATTACCAAACCTTTCCGAAGAGTGAATGGCACGCCTGTCCAGACACGCACGACCTCGCACTCTCCGACTCGGCTCCCGGGGTCTGTCTGGCGGACCCCCCCGTCCATGCAGGGTGCGCCGGGGGCACTCACCGCCGCCTTTCCAAAACTCTCCTTAACGTCCCGCGGCGGGGTCCACGTGTGCACTCGCTCTGTCTTCAAATGCACTGAGAAGGTTCGAGCCCTTTTAGGAAAAGGGCTTGTTCCCCCCAGTTAGGAACGGGGTCCACTGGTGAAATTCTACAGTTAAATAAACTCTGCTCAGTCAGGGCCCTTGAGGAGGATTTAGTAGAGCTCACACACAGTCGGGTCTCCGGCTTCCGTCTCCCCAGATGCCTAGTCAGTGTCAGGTCTTTGAACCCGTTTTATAGATATTTATATATATTTTTAATATTTCCTTTTTTAAATGTATTTATTTCTATGGGAGAGAGAGCACATGGAGGCGGAGGGACTAAAGGAGAGGGAATCCTGAAGAGACTCTGTGGTGAGCTCAGAACCTGACACGGGGCTCGATCTCACGACCCTGAGCTGGTGACCTGAGCAGAAACCGAGAGTCAGACGAGTAACTGACTGAGCCATCCAGACGCCCCTTTTCTTACTACTTCTCCCGGCCCCTTTGCTAATACAGTTTCTACCCTCCCAACCTCCTGAAACGTCTGGCCTCTAGGACGAGCGAGGTCTTGCACTCACCATACGGCGTGACTTTGCTCTTGAACAAACACTATTTTGTAAGTACAGTCCGGGCTGGCTGGACTTGTGACGTCGGCCCGTGACTCATCACGTGGTCTCTGTTCAGGGCCGTGAACCCTGTGAGCCCACCTCTGCGCACGCCCACCCTGTTCCCTGAGCTGTGGCGGCAGACGGAGTCACACACACGCACACAGCCTTCGGCTACCTTCACAGGTAGAGTCAACCTGGATCCGAGTCCTGTGTCCTCCCCCTGCCCAGTCACTTACCTCAGGATTCACAGTAAAGAAATCCTTGCGAGCAGTAGGCGAGCCGTGGCTGTAGGGCAATTGTCTGGTGGAGGACGACATTACCGCTCCCAGCGGGGATCACCCGACACCCAGTCGTCCCCAGCATCATGCACGTGCAGGCCTTTGTCCTGAGCCCCCTGCCCCGGTCCCAGATCCCGCCGTGCCTTGACTGCCAGCACCATTCCACCGGCCCGTCCTGATCCCCACACAGGTGCACCTGCCCCAGAGCTTGCCCTGCCTCTGGGACAGACTCCCTGCCCCGGGGACCTGCCACAATGCTTTCACCTGTTCCTGCAAACGGTGTTAGTAGGGAACACAGGGTCCCGTGATTGTTAGTAACTATAAGAACAAAATTCTATGAAAAACGGAGCATGGGACTGCAGGCACGACTGTCCCAGAGGAGGGGGTGGACCTGGGGCAAGGGGGGTGGGGGGAAGTGAGCAGACGTCCTCACAGCAAGCAGACATGGATGCACCCATCCTGTGATTCGGGCTGCACACCGTCACCAAGTGATGGGAGTAGGTGTCCCAGTGCAGGCCAAAGAGAGGGAGCAAAGTCACCATCCCCGGGAGAAGCAAGCCCCATCCTCATACCGGAGAAGGGCAGCTGGACATTAGCAGAGGCAAGCATTCGGGTCCCTCGCTCGGGGGAGCAGAGGAAACATCGGGAAACATGGAAGAGCGGCAGAGGGCCCAGAAGATGCCCAGATGAATTTCCTTCCCCTACAAGTTCTGCCCATTCCTCCAGATTCCCAGAAAGGGTGGCCACCCACCCTCCACCGGTCCAGCGTGTTTACTCCAACACTACGTTCAGGCGGGAACCTCTCTGCCTCTCCTTCTGGCTGGACCCTCGGCTTCTGGAAGGCACGAGTAATCCAGCCTCACTGACACCCGCCCACGAGACGTGGTGCAGCCGTGGCCGCTGGAAGGGGTAGTGGCTTGATGAATATGCTGTGACCTTTGCACACCAGGGTCCCTTGAGGCAGAAGCACGAGGTCAGTCAGTGGGGCTCCTGGGCCGTAGACTGGGGCTCAGAGCATACAGGCCCGTGGGCATCCTGCGACAGAGCCAGCGTGGCGCACCGCGGAGGAAGATGGCCTGAGGGGCGTTGGCTGCGGCGTGTGAGGCAGCAGAGACATGGAAAGCCCCAGCAAGGCTGACGTGGGGGGTGCAGCCACGGGCCCCGCAGAGCCTTACAGGGCGGGCGCTGCGTCCCCAGCAGACACGGCTCCACGGTCCCTGTGCCACGGCCACAGCTGCTGCCAAGTGGCTGGACTGTCTCCTCCGACTGGAGAGCAGGCCCAAGGCCCCAAAACAAGGATGGGATCCATCCTGGGCCAGCCTGTGACTTCGGTCCTTCAGCAGGAGAAGCCACTACCAGGTTTTCAAGTGAGGGCTGGGCTTCCGAGACGGGTAAGAGCATCGGGAGCTCAGTCCCCTGGACGCACACACCAGACCCTCCTCCCAGAGCCGCTGGGGGCTCTGCAGGAGCCGGCGCCCGCCGCCCAGGCGTCCCCGTGCAGGGGAGAGGAGACCCAACACACAGAACCAGAGAACTCTTTAAAGAGATTTGTCTAAGAATGCAAACAAGAAAATGCTTTTTTTTCCCCCTTTGAAACAAAGCACAGGGCAGATTGAGTTTTGTTTTGGCCTTCGTGCCGCTAACCGAATGGAAAGACTGAAGGGAAAGTCACGTCAAGGCTCCAATCACCCGAAGTCAGGGAGTTGCCGGGGGTGCTGAGGACTGACGTGTCCCCTGGAGGGGCGCCCTCCCCCCACCCCTCACCGCAACGCAGCGCGTGACAGGAGACGTCGTGGGAGGCAGTGACTCCGGCAGCGGCTCGGCGTGGCGGTGGGCACCTAGCAGGTGGGGCCACAGATTCTCCGCGGCACGTCCTCCCGACGCCCTCACAGGAGAAGTGGGCAGAGCCGTGGGCACTCAGCCAGGCACTGTCCCCAGGGCCGGGCAGGGTTCACCGGGCAGCCGTGGGGAGGCACAGCGACAGTGTAAGGGCTGTGGCCTTCCTCCCACCTTGGCCGGGAGCCCATGGGCCGACCGTCACCCCCACCCATGCGGTTCCTGCTGGGGCAACGTTGGACGTACTTCTAGCACCTGACAAACACCAGAAATGGAATCTTCACAATGAAAATACTCATCTGTTTTCCGGGGTCCTGGGGACAGATCGCCGGTCTGAGTCCTGCTGCGGTCACACCGGGTTGGCCGTGCTCCCCGGGGGGAAGGAGGGTCGGGGGGAACGTCGTCCCAGAGACCCTCACCACCCCCAGTGGTGCTGGCAACTCAGTGACCCTGGGGACTGTGACTTCAACATGGTGATTGAAAATCTGTACCCTCTTGTCCACAGCTCCGCGGGCACCTTTCTCAAGCAGGAGCCCTTGCTTCTGGAACCTCTCGCCCCTGCAAGACTGCTCAGCGCTACTGCCCACTGACGCCCTGTCTCCCTTCTCTTCTTCTCTGTGTGCAAGCACCCTCTGGGCCCTCATGGAAAGCAGACGTTTCTGGGACGGGGCTGTCCCTTCTGGCATGGACCTGCTTGCAAGGGTCATAACAAGTCCCTGTGCCTCACCACTCCTTCTCCTGAAAGGGGATCGCCGCTTGTTAGCACCTGCTTCGTGCCAGATGCGGGAGACACGGGTGTAACACGGCCACGCCTCCCTCAGGCTCACACACGCCGGCAGGACAGACCTGGGGAGACAGCCCCCAATACAACAGGGGAGTGCGGGAGAGGCACAGTGGTGCCCACGTCTCCCAGAGGGCAGGTCTGCAGAGCCCCACACTGAGACAGTCCTGGGGCTCCATCTCCTCCCCTGCCCTGTCCCTGTTCGGGTCCCCGCTGGGCCCTCACTGGTGGCCTTGTTCTACACCCCACATGGAGGGAGTGTTTACCCTTCTCTCTCGGTCCCTCTCCCAGGCACGGCCACTCCCTACACCTGGCCAGGCAGGGCTTCCCCCGAACCCGGAGCGTTCCCACAGGGACACAGGGCCCCCAGCTGCCTGCAGGGTCATGCTTGTCCTCTCCATGAATGTGGGAAGAGGGCACTGAGCCTCATTTGGAACCTAGCCTGCCGACGCGCTCCTGACCTTGGTTCCCACCTCCACGGGGGAGGCCGGGTGGACCAACGCGCCAGGGAAGGACTGAGCAGAGAAAATGAGCCAGCAGGGTGGGGTGGCCTGAGCCCAGTCCCCGGGGCCGCCACCCCCTCTGCGCGTCACCCAGACCAAACTCCGGGCCTCCGTTTCCTCGTCTGTAAAGAGGGCCCTGCGGCACCGGTCTTCCCCGGGGCAGGGTGAGCTGCTTTCCCACATGTGAATGTCTGTGTGTCCTGTCTGGGATGTCTCCACACAGGGGATGTTGTTCCCAACTCTTCCTGGGGTCTCCCCTGGCCACGCCCGGGCCACCTCCCTCCCCACTCCACCTGCGACACAGCGAGCACCCAGCGGCCCCCACGCGGGGACAGGTACTCCATTCTCCACCCTCTGTCCAGCACGCAGAGCCTGGGGGGGAGTTCCACGGGGCTGTGAAGGGAGGTGGCCGGCATGCGAGGAGCTCGGCCTGGCCTTGCTGGAGGGCAGCCTCGTCTTCTCCTCCCCCTCAGTGCCCCGGCGAGACGCCAGACCCTTTTCCCTTCTAGCGCCCGCAGCTGATGTTTCTGGAGAACAAGGACCCGGTCAGGACGCACCCGGCATCTCCTGGGTGTTCTGTGTGGTCGGGGACTCAGCCTGCGGCTTCCCACGGCTCCCCTGCAGACAGTCTCTGGGCTGCGGCATGTCCTCTCCAGCCGACTAAGTCTGGCCTCGCTTCACCCACAGAGGAGCCCACCAGGGGCCCCGGGTAGCCCAAGGTGGAGAGCAGGTTTTCCTGGAAAGAACGTTCCCACCCATGTCTCCTCGGTGCCTGGGGCTGGTGTGGAGGGACACGGTAAAATCAGGACAGCAGGCCCCAAAGATGAGTGGACCCTGGCTGGTCTGCTCTGGGGTCTTCTGAGCTTCACAGACAGCATGCCCAAGGCCTCACACGAAGGGGGACTGGCCACGGGTCTACTGGAGAAGTTTCTGAAATGTAAGTTCAGCAAGTGTTTGAGGACAAGTTGAATGGTAAGAGAGGACACGTCTGCCATGGTAAACTGCGGTTTTCTCCGGGCTGGTAGGAACCCCTCATAGCCATCTCCTTCCTCCCGATCTCACGGGACCCATTTCCCGACGACTCCAGCCCTGGGTCCTTGCGCCCATGCAACAGGAGGCTCTCTGGAGAGAGGGGCGTTCGAGCGGGAGCAGCTGATGGGCGCTGTCACTTGCCGAGGGCTCCGAACGGCTCAGAGCCAGCTGAGCAGGAGGAGCGCGTGTTGTTGAGAAAGTCACCGGAACGGCCCCAGCCCGGCTTCTGCGGGTGTGCGTGTGCGTGTGCACAAGATCCCCCGTGTGTGCGAGTGTGTGTATGTGTGTGTGTGTGCGTGGGGGGGTATTGTGTGCATGTGGGTATTGCGTATGAGCATCTGAGTGGTGTGCGTGTGCATGTGCAAGTGTATTGTGGTGTGTGGAGAGAGCCTGTGTGTCTGCGTGGGCGTCTGCACACACTCGTGTGAGTTGTGTGCAAGTGCACGGCGTCTACGCCCGGAGTTGCTCCCAGCATGTGAGAGAGGACACGCGTGATCACTCACAATCAGGGTCTTCCTGTCATCAGTCAGGGACGTCCGTGTAAGAGAAGCCAGCGCCGGGTGCTGGGGAGGCTCAGTCGATTGGGCGTCCCACTCCTGACTCCACTCAGGTCATGCCCTCGGGGTCGTGGGCTTGAGCCCTGCCTTGGCTCTGTGCTCCGTGCCGAGTCTCCTGGAGATTCTCTCCCTCTCCGTCTGCCCTCCCCCTGCTCTCTCTCTAACATAAAGAAAAACAGGAGAAACTAACATTTGTCCACACAGGAAGGTCCCCGGCCTTTGTGCTCCCCCAGACCACCTGCCTTCCATCCAGGGAGGGTAGCTGCATGACACAAGCCAAAGTAAGAGCAGAAAATCCTCAAGACGCAGAAGGACAGCCCTGTTTCGGGGCATCACTCTCACCCGGAAGTCCCCGGTCCCCAGCAGTGGTTGCAACAAAGCACTGTGGTGTGCCATCGAGTCTGAATCCCCCAGAGGCGTTCTTGGAGCAAAAAACACGTGTTGAGGGGAGTGTGGCGAAGTTTGTGCCGGAGGACTCTCAGAGGACACCACTCCTACACTGGGCCGCTTTTGCTCTGGCCGTGACGTTTCTCATGTGGGGGTTTGTGCATGTGCTAAAATGGAAGGACGAAACGTTTCCAAGGCCTGTGAAATCCCTTCCAGAAGTCTCACGCAGTTGTGTTTAAAATGAGATCAAGTTCTCGATATCATTTCAAGCTGTTTGGAGGAAACTCATTGTTCCCCGTGCTTGTATGCTCGTGTTTCCGTTTATATTTTAGTCGCCGGTTTTGTTCCTAAAACAAAGTTTTTAAATGTGTTTTGTGTAAAGCATGTTGACAGCCATAGTATAATTTGATGTCATAATTAAAGGGCATGGCACAGAAATAGCATCTCAACATTATTTTTAGATGATGTGGGAGCGCGATGGCTTCCTTTGAGGGGCAGCCAGCGACTGGGTTTTAAACACCCACGTCCATGAAAACTGGTTCTTCAAAATTTAGCGATTGGCCGTTGACACTTACGTCACTGGCGAAATTAAGGCCATGTTCTAGAGCAGCATTCCCGCCATGGTTGAGGCTGGTGGCTGAGCGGGGGGCAGAGCAGACCTGCGCCCCCCCAGGGGGTGAGCGTCTGTGGGCGCGTGTCGAGGACAGAGCGGTGTAAGCGGGCATCGTGTCTCCCAAAGATCTACCCCGAGAGGCGGGAGTGGGAGAGACAGAGACACACGGAGAGGTTACGCACAACCTTCCCATTAACGGAGAAAACCCGCAAACAACCTGAAGACCCCAGAAGCTGCTCACAGTCCATGGAAGGACAAAACGTAAAGGCATTTTAAGCAATGACTCTTGTCACTGCAGAAAGCACCTCAGCCTTCCGTGCATGTGACCAGACGCCACCAAAATTATTTTTCACCTCTTCAGAGAAGAGTCGGCCCCATGTCCTTGCCAGCTGCATGTACCATGTCTCTTGACGGCCGTCCACTTCTGAGCGCCCCAGCTCAGATACTGGCTCTGCTTTGAGGGAGTCGCACCATATTGGAGACAGAGATGAGGCAGGACGGCAGGGGCTGAGCAGAGCACAGGGGTGCCCTGGGTCCCGCAGTCCAATGGGGCCTGGGTGGACGACCACAGTCCTGACTGAGAAGGTATGTGGGACACGCTGCCAGACCCTGGGCCCATCAGGGCAGTGCTGGGGGCCACGTCAGGGCAGGACACTCACAAGAACCAGGGCAGGGCGCTGATAGGGGAACTGCAAAGGGCCACCTTGTGTCCACAAAGCCAGAGGCGTTCAGCCGCGGGAGGACAGAGAGCACTCAGCAGACTTTCATCCCGGCGCCAGACGTCATCTGCGGGCATCAGGTCTTCCCAAGCCCACAAGGGGGAGGAGGAAGCTGATGCCGGTTCTCCCGGATGCCCCCAGGCTCACACCGACGGCAGGCTGGGTGGGGGAAGCCCACCGAGCAGGTGAGCAGCTGGCAGGGGTGGAGGCACGATGCACCACAGATTAACGTCACTACTGCGGCCATGTCCTTGAGAGCAGGTGCCCTGTGACCATGGGACTCATCCTCACGGACGCCCTCCAGGCTGCCAAAGGAGCACAGAAGGAAACCGCAGGACCTGTGGCAGCCTGTGTCCCCAGAAGAAGCAGGATGCGGGGTCAGGACCTGCACAGTGCTTGTGGCACCTGTAAGGAGTTATTTTAGGCACACTTACTAAGGAGAAAAAAAAATCAAATATTCACATACATGGTGGTGAAAGAGGGGAAGAACATCGATGTTCAGCCAAAGAGAAGAGGTCTGTTAAACTCTTGACACATGCAACACATCACGTTACAGGGCAGTGTGGTGTATTTTAACTATTTTATAGTAACAGGAAAAACTAGTAATACCATACGTTTTTGAAAATGGAAATGAAATTACATATATGATAAAAATTACACACAAATATTATTTCTACTTGATGTTTATCACATAAATATAATTCATTTACACAGATACCTAGAAAACAAAATTATTGACATAATTATACACGTATTCATGGCTATGTGAAAACAAAGCAGAGACTCAGAAGAAATGTCACCAAAGAACGGGTCCTTATTTATTGGTTACTACTACTGTAATTATTTTTCTTAATATTTGTGTATTTATCTTGCAGAGAGAGTGAGCACAAGCAGGGAGACCAGGAGAGGGAGAGGGAGAAGCAGGCTCCCCGCCGAGCAGGAAGCCTGATGCGGGGCTCGATCCCAGGACCCGGGGACCATCACCTGAGCTGAAGGCAGATGCCCAACGACTGAGCCACCCAGGTACCCTTTCCAACCTATATTTAAGATAACTTTGTAGGCGTATAAAATGTGCGGGGAGTCTCATCTTGTGGTCTTCTTTCCCATGACCTTGGGGCGGCCGTATCTCCCAGGAGCCCTGATGCTCTTCAGTGAAAAATGGGGATTTGTGATCTCAGCGAGACCGGGACGCTAGGAGTGCTCACTGCTCCTGAGATGCTGCTTCTGGACACTCCCACCAGACAAAACGTGTGAGTGTGTGTGTGTGTGCACGCATTCACACACGTGTGCACACACACAGCCACACACACACACCAGCATACACATGCACCAGCATACACGCGCATGTGCACACATGTTCACGCAGTGCCGGCATACACACGTGTGTGCACACATTCACACACGCACACGCCAGCATACGCGCGTGTGTGCACACACATTCACACATGCACCAGCATACACGCGCATGTGCACACACATTCACGCACACACCAGCATCCACACGTGTGTGCACACACATTCAATCACCCGCATGCGCCAGCATACACGCGCGTGTGTGCACACGTTCACACACGCGCACGCCAGACCCTCCAGCCCCACCAAACCCCCCGCGTGCCCCCCTTGCCTTCTCCCTACTCCGACGAGAACCTGACTCGCGTTGTCCGTGTCATCGTGGCGCTGACCCACGACGGCCTCTGAGCCACTCCGGCCCATCCCCGCGCCACAGCACCAGGCCCCCAGTTCTCCGTCGGGTTCGTCGCAGCAATGACACGTTCACGACACGCCAGCCGCCTCATGCCGGTTGCTCGCTTCGACTCTCCCTGCACACCGAACGCGCAGCGCGTCTCCCCATGCATCCCGCTCGTGATCCGCTCGCGCTCCCCTGCACCCCCGCGACGGCTGATTTCATGCTGTTCTCTGAGTACGTGGAATGCTGACTCGTCTCCAGCAGTCGGACCTCGAAGACGCACCCAGACATCCACTCCCTGCCCCAGCCCTTCCTCGACTCTGTTCCCTCCCCGGAGGACCCAGTCCCCTCGTTCTCTGCTCCTCCGTCCCTCCCGGGCGGCGTTCCCTGCTGCTTTTGCCGGGACTGTCGGACACGCGTGTACTTCGCTATCCCCCTTCTTTCTTACTACGCAGCGTGCTCTCTGTCTTCTTCGGTGTCTGCCTGCCACAGCCCACGGCACCCCCGAGAAGCCGCTCCCAGCCCTCCGTGCACATCTTTCCTCTTCCACACAATTGCTTTCTTCTCCTTCTGTGTTAGTAACCTATTTTTTTTTAAAGCCACTGTTCTATACTTGGACAGTTCGGTAATTTCCAATATTGTGCAATGACGAGCAACGCTGCAAGGCGTGGCTGTGGGCACACACGAGGTTTTGTGTGGGGAGGTGTGTCCTCAGGGTGAATGTCTAGAAGCGGGGTTGTGGGCCAGCGCGTAAAGATGTCCGTATTTTGGATATCGCCAAGTTTGTCTCCCCAGGAGTTCCCTCAGCAGAGTAGAGCAGGGACCCTCCGGCAGACGCCCGCCGAGCACACGGTCCAGGTTTTGGAGTCCCGACAGCCTGCGTTCTCCCCATCAGTGTCGTTATGATGCGCGGGCCTCTCGCCATGCGTGAAGTTCGGGCACCGTTTGATAAGTGTAAGAGCTGTTTTTACGTCTCTTTTTTGTGAATCACCTATTTTTACCTCCCTTACAGCCATTTTATAGGGCTTTTTGTTTCAAAATAATTCCAATTTATTCCAAACTTTTGTCCAGATATTTTTCCCACATGTACATCCCGAAAGACAAACTGATGAATTTGTGATTCTCGGTCTGTCTTTTAACCAAATTAAAGAAGCTTTGAACTGGTGTACGTGGGAGAGAGCATTTGAACTGTGGTAAAGACTTAAATTCAAAAGAGAAAACGATGCCCTTCTTTGTTCCTGAGCCTTGGGGTCCCGCAGCCCCCAGAGAGCAGGGAGCCGTCCCTGCCAGCCCTCAGCTGCCAGGACCCTCATCACCAACGTTACAGAGCAATGCTGTGCGTGTAATTCACGCGTGTCAGCGAGGACAGGCTAGTGCCATCAGAAATACGTGTTCTGGGCTTCCCTTCACCCGAGGAAGTGCTAAAGTGTTAAAGGATTTTTCAACATAATAAAAGTAACTCCTGAAAAGTAAAGTGTTTTGGGGTGTCTTTTATCCACTAGGGATATTGATTCCCTTACCTGTGACATATGTTGCTGGGGCACCTGGGGGGCTCAGTTGGGTGAGCGTCTGACTCCCGGTTTCTGCTGAGGTCATGATCTCAGGGTCGTGAGATCGAGCCCTGCGTGGGGCTCCACGCTCTGCACAGAGTCTGTCTGGGATTCTCTGTCCCTCTGCCGCTCCCCCAGCTGGAAATTTGTGTTGACTTTTAACTGAAGACATTTGTATCATCTAAGGGGGGAGTCATGGGAGTCTCTTCCTTAGACCCATTCATAAGATAAATAGCATTAACACATTTCCTAACACTGACTCGCCCTTGAGCAAGGTGCTAAAACCAGTCGGTCTGGGAGGATTCTTAACTAGTTCCCAAAGTGATGTTGGAATTGGTTTGTTTAAAAGTTTGTCTGGGTGCTCTGTTTGGTTATTTAAAATAACATTAGTTTGGAAATCTTTTTTTTCAGGTTATTTTATCAGGTTTAAATATCGTTACTATATTTGCTTCATGAAAAGAATTCGAAGTTTCAGTCTCGTCTCAAAAAGCTCGCTGGAACTCCCCGTACTGAGGCCTTGCTGTGAGATACTCGACGATAAGGTTCGGCAGTTTTCCTGTGAAGTGTGTCTGCTGGTGAACTCACCTCCTCCTCCTCTTCCTGCCTCCTCGGCAACCTACTTGTGTGGGTTTTGGTAAACTGTATTCCCCAATAAATGTTCTGTTTCACTAAGATCTCCAGCTGGGTTTGCATAGACACAGGCAAGGTCCTCTCTCCAGGCTTTCAACCTTCTACATGATCTCTGTCTCCAACGTCTGTCTCTGTGCCTCTGTCTCTCTTTGTGTCTCTCTGTCTCCCATCTCTGTCTGTCTCTCTGTCTGCCATCTCTGTCTCTGTCTCTGTATCTCTATCTCTCATCTCTGTTTCTGTCTGTTTCTGTGTCTATCTGTACCTGTGTCTGTCTCTGTCTCTCTGTCTCTCTCTCTCTATTTTCTCTCTGTCTCTGTGTCTCTGTCTCCCATCTCTCTATCTGTCTCTCCATCTCTCTGCCTCTCTGTCCATCTCTGTTTCACATCTCTGTTTCTCTCTCTCTCTCTCTGTTTCTGTGTCTCTTTCTATATCTGCATCTGCCTCTGTCTCTCTCTGTCTCTATGTTTCCGTATCAGTCTCTGTATCTATGTCTGTCTGTCTCTGTCTCTCTGTGTCTATCTCTGTGTCTCTGTCTCTTTGTCTCTGTCTGTCTCTGTCTCTGTCTTTGTCTCTCTGTGTCTGTCTGTGTCTGTTTATCTCTCCGTGTCTCTCTGCCTCTGGCTGTCTCTCTGTCTCTGTCTCCCATCTCTGTCTCTCTGTCTCCCTGTCTCTGTCTCTCCTCATGGTATGAACCCCACCAACAGCGCGTCATGCGAGAACATGGCCGAGCTATTTTGCGTGACTGTCACCCGCAGCCCCTTGGTCCGCCTGATTTTGTGGCAAGAGACGCCGTGCCGCAGCCATGCTTGTCCTGGAAATTCTCTGCTCAAGGCTGAGGAACATGACCCCCACCTGGAGGAGCCAGCGTTCCTCCTCTCCCCAAGGCCATTCCCTGACGTCAGCAGGGGCGCGTGGGGAGGGGTGAAGGGAGCGGTGTGCCGAGCACTTGGCCGCCTGTAGCACTGGCCTTGGAAAATCCCTAGAAGTCCTTAGAAGTGACAGATTGCATTTTTAACCCCAAATCCAAAGGCATCAAAGCAGCTCCAGCATTCTTACCCACGGAGACCCCCGAAAGCCAGTTCCGTCCCTGAGGGCCGGCAAATATGTTCGTTTGCTTTCTGCATTGGCATCGGGGCGGGGGGGCAGTCCCCTGCCTTTGCTCTGGGCCACCTGAGAGGTGGGTCCTACGATGCCCATAGCACTGGGTCTATCACCCTCTGCCTTCCTCACTGGGTCCCCTCTACCCACCTCCGCGAGTCCTGTCCCCGTGGTGGGCCGCTCCGTGCCCTAGCCGGAGACCCAGGCTGTGCAGGGTCTTTCTAACCTACAGAACCTTCACTTCATGGCCTCGGCTCAGCCCGTCCACACCTCGGGGCGGGAAATCACCCCCGGGGATGTCCAGGCCCCGGACAGTTCCGTGAGTGCCTCCAGCTGGGCGTGCTGGTGCGGTGCAGGTCGAGCAAGGCCCCAGAGGGACATGGACCCTCTGATGACCACCAGAGACCCCAGCACGGCCGGCCGGCTCTCCACCACCCGGTCCCTGTAGCCCCCCCCAGGCCCCACACCCGGACACATCACTGCCCCAGTGCCCTCCGTCTGTACCTGCCCACCCTCTCATTGGCCCTAGGAGCTGGGAGATTGAAGAAACCACTAGAAAGGAAGTGGACTTGGTTGACCCTGTCTGCGTGATGGACTGAGAAGAGCCTCAACACATGGACGTCAAGTGCACACAGGCTCTCTCCTGGTGCAGACTTGCCACCTGATGCTGTGGGCAAGGGAGCCCGTGCCTCCGGGGATGGACAGCTGGGAAACAGGAGCAGAGCCGGGGGCAGGGTGCAGAGACAGGTGAGGCCAGACCCGACCCTGGGAAACACAAGGACTTAAATTTAAGTCCCTGGGAGGGAGGGACATTTTATTCTAGTCGGATGGCCTGGATCCTAATTCAGGCTCTGACCTTTCCCTGTGGGGGTCCGTGGGCAGAGCCCATTGCTCCTCCCTGGACGGTGATGAGAGGACCCTGCCAGCCTGAATGGATTGCAGCGAGAATAACACAGGCCACGCACAATACCCAGCACTGTGCCTGTCACACGGCGGGTCTGGACACATGCTGCCCCTGCTGGGTTAGAGAAGGTGCGCGTGAGGTCCGGCTTGTATGGAGGACCAGGTGGCAGTGGGTGGTCAGTGGGAGCAAGGTTTACCGGCTGGGAGTAGACCACAGCTTCTGGGGAGAGCAGGCAGCACGTGAAACACAGAAGCACAAAAGGGCTGCACATCCCCACCTCACACCACACATCCCAATGGCAAGGTGGGTAGAAAGCAGGGGCTTCCAGCCTGGACCATGCAGGACCGGTTTTAAGGCTGCTGTATGCGTTTGCAAGAGGGACCTGAGTCACAGCATTTGTCAAAGCAAAGCAGAACTATGCAGTTCTGTCTGGACCCCCCACCCTGTCCTCCCCACACGGTGGCTTGTGCACACTCGCTGCTCCTGGCAGGGCCCATTCAGCTCGCCAGGACAGTGGCCAAAACTCTGGGAAAACAAACAACGTGTTAATGACTTTGTTTTTACTCTACCTGCATTCAGATGCCAGCACCTTAATCTTATTTTGGGTTTTCTTCCTCCTCGTTATGGTTCCATGACCCAGGCTTATTCAACCCCCTTATCAACCCCATCCGACTGGACATGCTTCCTTTCCCAGAAGTTTTGCAATGGATGCTGGAAAAGGCAACTTTGCAGGGGCCACAGAATGTGCGGGCCGGGCACCCTCAGACAGGCACCCGGCAGCCAGCCCCGGGGGACTTCGGGGCCGGTGCCCTTCGACTGGCAGTCCTGGGCGTGGCAGAGTAAGGCTCCTTTGCTCCAATGGGCCTGCTTGGTTCGTGTGCGAGTGGGGCCAAGGAGGGGCAAGGTCAGGGGCCAGAAGAATGTTTTCCTTGGCAGAGGACTTCCAGCATGTCTCCCTTGGGGACAGAGCCTTTCTGGACAGCCAGGCCGGCCAGACAGACAACGGAGCCCTGTGACCCTATCCTAATGGCTCAGCTCCAGGACGGCCCCTTCCCTGGCCACCCCACCATTCTGCCCAGACCACCAGCAGGTGCCTCTGACCCCTGATGGGAAGCAGGCAGGACTAGGGGCATCACTGATCCGGGACGGTTCAATTCTGGGCTTCTGTCCCAAGTCCCACAGTGGAGGGCTGACAACACAGAAAGTGATCTCACAGCTCTGGAGGTAGGAGAACCCGCTTTTTGTCCTGGGTGGAGCCGTCCCTCTACGGGGCAGGAGGGTCTGGGGGCCGTCTGGAGCTCTGGGACAGGACGCTAGTCCCACCCTCCTGCTGCCCCTCAGGCTCCATGCCAATGCCATCATACTGGGCACTCCGTTTCAACCCATGAACTTGGAGGGGACACAAGGGGTCAGTCTCCAGCAAACCCTCTGGGAGTGAGCGCATCTCTCAGCTGTCAATCTCTCTGTTTTGGAAAGAGGGACAGTTGCTGTGACTGGGACACAAATACACGTGCAAGCCCACGCCCGGAAGAAGGGCATCTGAGCTCTGTAGGTGTCACCGACAATATCGAGGTCCAGAATGACTTCGGTGAGGACATTCAAAGCCTTAGACAGAGTCCCAACCCTTGCCAGTCTGTCCGCAGCATCATCTCTTCTCTCACTGGGTGGTTTTCTCCAACTCCATGACTTCTGGTCTGCCAGCCCCGAGTCCTCCTCGGAAACAGAGAGCCACATTCTGAATGGAACCTAAAGCTTCGGCTGCGAGTAGTGGGTTTGTGCAAGAACCCCGTCCTCGGTGAGGGTGACAAGTCCAGGGCCGGGCAGAACGCCGTCCCCCACCAACCCACAGAATCACACTAGAGGGGCTGACAGGGCCAGAATCATCCCAGCAAACCGAGCAGAAGGAGGTGTCAGCTGAAGGGACGGCCGCATGGGACGGGCCGGTGGGGCCGAGGTTGCACGTCCCAGAGCGTCAGGGCTGCACGGGAGGAGGCCCTGCCAGGCGCGTGGGACTCGTGAGATTCTCAACCACAGGCAGTGTGCACCCCCGCTCCGGAGACATGGGAGGGGTCCTGATCCACTGCCGGCCGTCACGGGGTGGGTGGTCCGGCTGGCACGGAGAGGACTGTGCCCAGGGCAGCCACAAGGATCCTGGAAGGCCGAGCACCGGAGGTGTGGAGGCTGAGACACCCGCGATCTCCCACAGGAAACCTCGCATGGCCACGGCGGGACTTCGCTGGCCCCAGCCACAAGGGCTGGCACCCAGCAGAGAAGAGTGGATGGGACATCCAAGCCAGATGAGCTCCACTTCCCGTTCAGCCAGCACTGTGGCCCCTGCGACCCCACCTGTGGGGGTTGCTGGGAGCAGGGTCCCCGCGGCCCCAGCCTCGGCTGCACTTGACGTCCACTGGAACGTCCCCGTGAGTGTGCGATTCCTCAGGGTGCTGACCTGCACCCATCCCTCACGAAGCCAGGCTGGGGACCTGGGCTTGGCTGGTCCGGCAAAGGGGGTGGCCCCGAGGGCCTGACCGTGGAGGCCCCAAGACTGGATGGGGGACAGGCTCGCTGGAAGGACGACAGGTGATGCCGGTGCCAATGACCAGGGTCCCCCAGCCCCCAGGGCTGGCACGCGTCCCGTGCAGAAGCACGCAGAAGACTCCGGGATGTGGGGAGCCAGGAGGCCCCGTCCACGGAGAGGGACAAAGCCGGCCACCCCGACACCAGGCTGAGTGAATCGGCCCAGGCCACTGGGGAGTTCTGTGACAGCAGGGGGCACTCCGTCCTCACTCAGTGTGGGGAGCAACGTCCTGAGTTTCACAGGAAAGGTCCCCTTACCTGCGTCTGTCCTGACTGACGGACTCTCAGTTCTGTGCCCCCTTGGGCGAGTGTCTTGAATCCAGCTAGTGTCCCAGCAGAAATCCACAACAGGGTTTCCCAGCCTTCATATAACCGCGTGGGGAGAGGGGCGGCTTAGCTCTAAGGAAAAGGAATCAGAAACACATCTCACTTGTTTAACAGTATAAGAAGCTTCTCGGTCTTGGAACTCTGGGGAGTCACTCCTGGAAATCCTGTGTTCAGAATGGGTGTCAGCACCTGCCGTGGTCCCTCTCACCTGCCGACACCGGCCGGCGAAGCATCTGACGGCTCACACACCTGCGTGAGCCTCTCCCCGCTCAGCACCGGGCGCGCTGGGGCTGACGGACCCACTTCTCTCTTCAGGGGAGCCCGCGGGGTCCCTCACGGTGGGCACCATCGCCAGTGTCCTTGAGTGGGCCCACCCCACCTTGGAGACACCGGTCAGTAGGAACAGGTTAAACACCATCAAGCCTCACTCCATGGGCACCTGCGGTTCTAGAACGAGCACGTGTGCATGGCCTGCAGGGAGCCCTGAGCCGTGCGTAGAAGTGTTGAATGGCCATACTACAGCCCCAGAGCTAATAGTGCTCTAAGCTGACTACACCAGAATTAAAAGAAAACATTCCTAAAAGATGGCTAAGCTGACACTTACATCCTTTCTGTGTTTATTTTTAGAGACAGTTGCTGGGGGGCAGCCTTGTACCTGCAGGGGAGAGGGTGACCATCCTGGACCCCAGCAGTTCTCATCAGACCCCGACCAGCTCCCGTGTCAGGACCGGCGCCAGGAGCCTCCTGAAGTGAAGTGATTTCCCTGGACGTTTCTCGTGGTTCTTGTGCATGGTCTAAACCCACATGTAGTGTCACTTCTGAGCTGATCTGCACCAGGTCTAGAAGGTGAGGTTGACGGGGCCTTTGGTTTGGTTTGGTTTGGTTTGGTTTGGTTTGGTTTGGGGGCGTGTTTGGTTCTGAGGAGGCAGGAAAGCCATCCGGTTTGCTGTTGTGTTTGTGCTTTAGAGACGATGCTGTTTTCTCGTCTGCGGGTTTCCAACAGCAGTTGGGCCGGCATCTCTCTCCCCGTATGTCTGGTATCACACGCTGCATTTTACTGGCTTCTCTGAGAACTTCACTCCCTTTGTCACCAGTGGGGAGCCATTTAAACAGGACCTGTGTCCGGTGACTGACCCCTTTGATCTGTACTTTGACACTTCCCACCTGATTTGGGAAGCGTTTGGCAGTGACTTATCTGGCCCTTTCTCTCTCTGCCTCTCTGCCACGCCAAGGACTCCGGTTCCACACAGGCCTGATGGTCCCCAGCGCTCTGCTGTCCCCTCACTGTGGCTCCGGGTCCCCGTGTGTCGACATGGCTGGGCACCGTTGCTGGATGCCACACACTATGAATTTCACTTTGGTGCTGACCCGCCTGCATTCCTGCAAACACTCTTAAGCTTTGATTGGTTCAATGATTTGAAACGGTCCCAAACCTTTTGGTTTTAACCGTGTTCGTCATGACCAGAGTCATGCTCAGTCTGGGGCTATGTGTCCCGCTCCCAGGCAAGACCTTTCCGGGTCCACTGTCCCGTTCCTCACAGACCTGGAGCCTTTCCAGGCAGCCCGACAGAAGAGTGGGGAGGACCGGGCGCTGTTCCTTCTATGCCTCCCAGGTGCTTCTTCCGTGGCCCTGGGGAGCTGCTTCATAATCTTGTCTTCAGTCGGACAAACCGGCTGCCCCCTCCCCGCAGATCTCCAGACTTCTCTCAAATGTCCCTCTGTCCCTCCAGCAAATTCTGCTCCAGACACTTGGTCCCCCTTCTCTGCTTGTCTCCACCAGGGAGCCTGAGAGGCTCTCCCTGTGCCCCCTTCCGGCACCTTCTCTGGGAAAGTCTCCCAGACCAACAGCTGGGGCCATTGTGGGCTCCCCTGTGCCGTTCCTGCCTCTCACGGAGCACTCAGCCGGCCGCCTGCTCTCTGGTGTCCTAACAGCATCTCATGGATTCCCCAGTGTGTTTTACTGTTTCAGGCGAGAAGTAAACCCACATCGACTTTGCTTTGGCCAAAAAGAGAATCCTGGTCAGCATCGCTGCTTTCTAACCTTTGGTGTGTTCTAAGATTTTAGAAATCATTTAAGGCACCTTGTTTTCGTTGTCCTTTGTGAAAGGGTCATTTCCCAGAAGTGTGATTAATTTTATCCATTTGTCAAATAGGTGCTTCAAATCCCATGTATAAAAGTTCAAAAAAAAAATGCAGTTGGAGTAAAAGAAAGGGACAGACACATATAAAGGTAAGCAGACCTAAGCAAAAAGACAGGGACGGCATACCCGTAAAGTAGAACAGGAATACACAGCCCATTCCAGGTGGTCCCGACCACAGGGGTCCTGATGAGACTTTTCTGGAAACGGACCCACAGCCATCGCCAAAGGGAGGAAGACATGAGGCTCCTTCCGACCCCAGAAGCCTCCCTCTGGCTCGGCACCTGTCACTTCTGCTAGCCCGTCACGGGCAGAAGCAGGTGGCACAGCCCTGCACATGTTCAAGGGGACAGACTCACATCTGAGCCAGATGTAGAGTGAGAGGAACCAGAAATACCGGTCAGCGCCCCTGATGCCCATCAGCGCCGCTGTGAAATCCAGCCCCCGGCCGAGGTCGTGCGGACGGCAGACCCACCGCAGGTCCCTGCCTGGAGGGGGACCCATCTCCATCTGTCACAGGACCCGAGTGCTCAGGCACAGGACATGGCTGGATTTTTTCTCTGAACAAATCTCGTTTTTTCCCTGAGAGTGAATCAAACACACAATGCAGGGACAAGTAAAAAGAACGTAGTGTTTTTCCCACTGCTGGGTGTGGAGTCATTACCAGAAATTGGTACCTAGGTCTTTTGCAAGAAATATCCCTATTTCCATCTAGGAAGATTAACTTCAGACAAGGTTTCCACTAACACTTAAACCAAGAAGCGTTTTCCGAGTAGCGAGCACATCTCCTCTGCCCGTGACTCGGCCACTCTCGGTCTATGTCTCCGAGGGCACAGAGCCTCTGCACTTCCTGACGGGGACGTGAAATGCCGCGTTCCCCGGAGGCCTTTACCCTGGGGCTAGCTCCGAAACGGAACCGAACGTTCCCAACGCCTGGTGCCAGATCATGGCTCACACGTTCCCAGTGAACAAACGGCCGGAAGGCTTCTGACCATGGCAGCGGCCGCGGGACGCACAGCTGGTACACAGCTGGGGTCCGCGCACACCTGTGCTGGATCCTGCCCGCTCTCTGTTCACATGTCACTCTCCCTGGTGGTGAAGAAGCAGGTGCCTCTTTCTTGCTATGACTGGGGCTGTGTCCCCCCAAATTCCCATCTTGACATTTTAACCCCCGGAACCTCAGAATGTGACCTCGTTTGGATAGAGCATCGTGAAAAGAGGTGATTGGGGTAAAATGAGATCCTCGAGGTGATCCCTAGCTCACAGGGCTGGAGTCCCTCTAGGAAGATCAGGCCAGGACCCAGATCTGCACAGAGGGACAGCCCTGTGGGGACACCGGGAGGGAGGCCGCAGGAGGAACAGGTTCCGCCCACACCTGGATCGTGGACCTCCAGCCTCCACGCCTGGGAGAAATAGATTCTATGGTTTCAACTGCTGCCCCGTTTGCGATACTTTGTTACGACTGCCCGAGTGGACTGAGACACGGGGGGACATCTGTCCCTTCGGCATTCAACCATTGTCATGCCTTTATTAAAGTCGTTGGTTAAAAAAAAAAAAAAGAAGAGTGCATGCAGGTGGGCCCAGAGACAGATTTGGGGCCCCAGCCCTGGAGACCAGCAGACCCACTGTCTGTGCCCCCCACCCCCACCACGTGAGCCCTCCCGGCCTCTCCCTGGCTCCTGTCCCAGCGTGTGCATCTGACGCATGGCCAACCACAGCCTTCCCTCTCTCAGAGAAGAGAAGATGTGAGCACCATGTCCCCTCACAGGAGTAAGATCCCCTGCGGACACGTGAGCCCTGCCTTCTGCGTCCCTAAATCTCAGGCAGGTCCTGGGACAGCCGTTAGGGGAGAGAGGACCGCCTGCAGTGAGTTCTCACCACGGCGTAGGGGCTGGCGGAGTCCCCCAAGACCCGCTCTCCGATGGCAGCCTCAGGCCCCGCGGGAGGACGGAGGTCGGTCCAGCTCTCGGGACACAGACCTCCAGTCCCCGTTCTCGGCGTGCGGCGTTCCCCTCAGCCTTGGCGTCGCTGAGCCTTCCCTGGCTGGCTTTGATGAATTTGTTTGTTTTTACATTTGTTTAGGGATGATAAGCTTCTCCTTTACGCCCTTTCGTCTGATTTCCTGAGTTATTTTTAACCCTGGATTACAGTCGTGGAAATTCCTTGGGAAATAACTTAGGAAAACCGGCCCTGGTTATTTCTATTTAGAATTCTACCGACAGCAGTAATCCCCACACTTGTGCTCGAAAATGCATTGTGCAACGAGAAATACTCCGTGTGACACGGTTTGTCGAGGAACGCAGCCCCCGTGACTCTCTGCCGTTTCCCTTTGGTCTCCACACGGCTCGGCGAGGTTCCTCGCTCTCCTCCACAGCAGCTGGAAAGTGTCAGGACATCGTTTTACTCAAGAAAGTCGTTTTGCAATGTCAGGAGTCCCCAGACGTCCTGCATCTGCACACGGGACGGGCTCGGCCCCCGGATCCCAAGTCCCCGCCATTCCTGGCCCCTGGCTGACTATGTGGGGTCCCAAAGGGTGACTGGGGTCCAAATGAGCAGGAAAGGGGACAAAAGGGGGCAGGAAGGAGCATGGCAGTGAGGGGGTGTCTGCTAGGCTCCCGGGGATCCCAGTGACGAGACAGAGGGCCGTGGGGAGAGGCGAGGCTGTGCTGTGCTCATGGGATGGCCCATTGGGAGTGACCTTGAGAGGACAATGGAAACCAAATCTAAGAAAAGGGCTCCGGTGACCATCCATCTGGGCCGAGACAGAATACCGCAGCTGGACGGCGTGTCGCGAACAGGGCTGGACTCCCCACCACTCTGGAGGCTGGAGATGGGAGACGGGGAGCCGGCAGATTTGGGGACTGCCTTCCTGCCACCAACCCCCTCAAGGGGCTCCCCCCTCGTGACCTCATCGCCTCCAAGATCCACCTCCAACTACCACCACCTTGGGGTTCAGACTCCCACACACAGTTTGGGGGACACAAATAGTTCGTCTATGGCTGCAACCTAGAGAGGATGCCCAGGGTGGAAAGGAAGACGGCCACAGCCAGAAATCTGCGGACAGCGCCGTTGGCGGGGCCCACGGAGGGGCCAGGGAGGAGGGAGGAGGACTGAGAAGAACCCGAGTCCCCCATGCAGAAGCACGGCAGCATTTCCTAGAGGAAAGGGGGCCACTGGGGAGTCACATGTGACAACGATGAGAAGACATGGGAAAACCAAAAAGGCCCAGTCACCCTCTACTTGCGAAGCTGTGGGACTGGGCACCGGCCTCACTTTGCTGGGGACCCAGGAGCGAGTGGCCGAGAAGAAGCAGTGCACGTTGGCTACGCTCTCAGGGACCAGGGGTGTATGTTGAGGTGGGAGCGGGTTGGAAATCCAGGCTCCCAGTGCAGGGAGGCTACAGCAAGCAGGGAGGACCCCATGTCTCCGTGTACCTGGGTCCAGGTCTCCGGACAAGCATGTCCACCCCAGGACGTGAGCGAGGGCCCGCCCAGCCAATGCCAACACCTGCCAGCCCACCTTGTCCCAGGACAAGCCCCCACCCGGATGCTGGGGTGCGTTAGAGCCACGGTCAACCAGAATTCAGACACAAATCGTGCAGTGCCCCACGTCCGTTATCATCACTTAAAAGTCCAGAGCCGAGGAAGTATTTCTCACCAGGATATTTTCAATCCAAAGAACCGTAATATTTTTATGATAAACTATGAAAAGAGAACCTTGGTATTTTTAATGCCCAATCTTGAAAGGAGAACCGTGGTATTTTTAAGCCAAAATCTGAAGGATTTTCTCACTGTGTTCTGTGCCAAGGAAGAGGGTCTGGGCAGCTAAGCCCACCTCAGCTTGGGACAAAAGCATGTCTGCCTTCAGTGCTATAGTCTGGCAACAGCTACTTTCTTCGACTTACCAGCAAGGAGAGTAGCAGAACACTCCCAGGCCTGCTTGAGACCTCCTAATTAGTCATTATTAAGAATAATTATTTCCATATATTTGGCAGTATGTGTGTTTGTATGTTACGTGTCTTTGTAAGATTTTGAAACTCCAGATTACATTATCTGTGATGTAATAAGTCCATTAAAATGACTCAAAATCCCAACTCCAGGGAAACGTGCTTTCAACATCACGTATATTACTTTCCTGATGTTGATGCAAAAAAAAAAAAAAAAAAAAGGTGAAAACAGAAAGCGAAGAGATTTCTATACAATATTATTTCAGAGATGAGCAGCATTTTGTCACTGGGGGAAGCCACACTTGCTCTAATGACAGTCTGTTGTTGGAGTTTAGGTGGGATCCAGCTGTGTTACTGTCTTCAGCCAAACCACACTGAGAAAAATTTCATGCGTATGTGTATCACATCTGTGCACTAGTTCATCAAATCTCCTTTTTTAATTTTTTTAAGATTTTATTTATTTATTCGAAGAGAGGGAGAGAGGCAACGAGCACAAGCAGGGGGAGGGGCAGGGGGAGAGGGAGAAGCAGACTCTCCACTAAGCAAGGAGCCCAATGTGGGGCTCCATCCCAGAACTCTGGGGTCATGACCTGAGCCGAAGGCAGACGCTTCACCAGCTGAGCCCCCCAGATGTCCCTCATCAAATCTGTTAATAAATAAGGCTGCTCCAAGGGATTGGCCAATCAGCTAATAAATCCTACTTGTAAGTACAGCTCCTCGATGATATCGTCAATTTCCAGATAGAGACATTTCCAGCTGCCCAGCATCTGCGAGACAAAACAGAAATGTGGGATGAATATCTTCCCCATCAGCACCAGAGTCCGAGGGGAGGCCTTAGACATCTGCTTCTGTCTTTGGTGGGATTTTTTTTTTCAAAGATTTTATTTATTTATTTGACAAAGAGAGACAGAGATCACAAGTAGGCAGAGAGGCAGAGAGAGAGGAAGGGAAGCAGGCTCCCTGCCGAGCAGAGAGCCCGACGTGGGGCTCGATCCCAGGACCCTGAGATCGTGACCTGAGCTGAAGGCAGAGGCTTCACCCCCTGAGCCCCCCAGGCACCCTTTGGTGGGATTACCGTCCTTCGCAAGCTCTATTTGCAAATCATGGCGACAGAACACAGACTTGTGTAGAAGAAACCATCGACTCACTGGCCGCGCCTGGTCCCATTTCCTAGCATGAGGGGCAGTTACCAGTGACTCGCACTCCTTCCAAACAGCCTCATGTCCACATTGCCCCGCAGCCACGGCAGGGAGGAAGCAGTAAGCAAACAGTCGGGAGGCTGCCCTCTCTCTGGGGCCTGGTTGCGCTGCTGATCATTGCAATCGGCAAGTAACATGGGGCGAGACAGACTTCGTGTTTCCCATCGCCCCGGGGAACAGGAAGACGGGCCAAGTAGGAATGGTGAAGAGGCTGGTCGTCTGCCAAGAGAGGAGACACGGTTCCTGGAAGGGTCAGGAAGTCCTGAGCCTGCAGGTGGGGGTGGGTGGTGGCTTCACCTCCTCCTAACCAGGCCAACAGCATTTGGATGGAGGTGTTATTAGGGCTGCGTGAGTTCATCTACGCACAACACCCCCTAACCCAAAACCTAGACAGGAAAGACCAGCTGTCATGTGCCGGTAAAGTCTGGGGCCCATCACCTTCCCAGACCCACACATGCACCCAGACGGGCCCTCCCAGCGCATATCCAGTGGGATTTCATTTTGGAGAATCATAGATATTAAAACCAAGAGCTCTGGAGCACCTGCGTGGCTGTCATCAAGCGGCTGCCTTCAGCTCGGGTCATGATCTCAGGGTCCTGGGATCGAGCCCTACATCCGGATCTCTGCTCAGCGGGGAGTCTGCTTACCCCTCTCCCACTCCCCCTGTTTGTGTTCCATCTCTCACTGTGTGTCTCTCTCTGTCAAATAAATGAATAAAATCTTTATAAACAAACAAACAAAAAAAAACCTAAAAGTTCAACGAGAGGCTATCCAGTTAAACATCTCTGTTTTTTAACCACAAAGACAGCTAACCTGTCCAAAACAAAGACCGTATGGCTTAGGGACGGACAGATTTTGAATCCAAGCCTCCCATGTGCCCCCCCCACTCTTTTTAATCTTCTTAAATTCTGAGTATAATTCTGCTTCACAGTCCATGCTACGTTTTCATTTCTTTTTAAAACCCTGTGATGTTCTGAGATGACAGATCAGGGAAAACATCTTCAAGTGTAGTTGCAAAGTCGTAACACTGTTGCAAGCTAACATGCGACATCAGCTGGGCCGCCCCCAAGCCCCACACGGCAGGGGCGCCCACACGGGAGCGAGTACATGGGAAGCACAGCTAGCCACAGGAAAGGACACAGGGATGCCAGGGGCTGCACTCCCCATCTGCCACGGACAGGAGTGGGGTCCGGGAGCCCTGCTGTTGAGACGCCCGTGTAGGCGGCATCACACCGGAAAAAGACCAACGTCCACAGAAGCAACCTCACGAATGGCAGAATTTCCCTTCCGGAATGGAGAAGCTCTCGTCCAGGTTGTGTAAAACGGTTCATTAAATCTATGGTCTGCAGGGCACCTGGATGGCTCAGTCGGTAAAGTCTGTGCCTTCAGCTCAGGTCATCTCAGGGTCCTGGGATCAAGCCCCGCATCGGGCTCTCTGCTCAGTGGGGAACTGCTTCTCCATCTCCCTCTGCCTGCTGCTCTGTCGGCTTGTGATCTCTCTCTATTTCTCTGCCAGGACTTCCGGTGTCCAGGTGCCCAAGTGCCATGTGGGAACTGTGGGCGCAGAAGTGTGGGGCCACACCTCTGTGTGGGACCAGGGACAAGCAGGTCAGGGACCCATGCCAGCCCCTGCTCCATGAGATCTGGCCGGCCATGTCAACACACTCAGCCTGGGAAGAACCCAAAACTTACCCTTCGGAGAGTTCCGCAAGCAGTGGGCACACCGCCGGGCTCCAGGAGGTCAGCGTGGCTCACTGAGCAAAGGATGTGAGGGAGCACCAGGACCCCCGCAACTCTGGGAAATGGAGTCCTGCACCAGCGCGACCCCTTCTGCCTGATAACCGCTACTCCAGGGCAGCACAGCCTGAGCAAGTGGTCTCTACTGGCCACAGACTCTCACCCCCGCACCCTGGCCTTGCCCTGTGTCCTTAGCGTCTCACACATACCTCGACAACAGAAATAATCATAGAGGGAAAATCAAAAACATCGTTTTGATCTAATTGTTTCCCTCTGTCCAGAACCTCCTAGGTTTTTTCGTTCTGTTAGGTGCAGGTCACGTCAGGCATTTTGAGGTTTTCATCATCTACAGAAAGAAAGGGCAGCCAGCCTCCCGGAGTTGGGGCAATCCACACAACAAGTACGGTGGGATAACAATCTGCTGTCGTCATGGAAGCATAGCTCACTCCTGCTGTTTCCTTCGTCACCCCTTTTGATGCTCCAAGAGAAGGTAATACATTTTTTCTGCAAGGAAGCATTCTTACAGCAGAGCGCAAGACACAAAAGAGGCAATTCTCAAAAGTCAACAAGTATGGGCTGCCTCTCCCCGCCCTCCAGAAGAGCAAGCATTCCCCAAGCTGTTGGAGGAAGAAAGACATGAGCCGGCCCTAGCAGCTGGGTTATCTTGGCATTCCTGACACGGGCGCTGAGGCTGGGATGAGAAACAGCAAGCTGGGCAGGCCTGGGGGTCCGAGGACAGCAGCCCTAGCCTGGCCCCAGAGCCAGCCACTCAGGAGTGTCAGGGACAACCTCAAAGAATGTCTTAGAGCTGCAGATGCTGCACACACGCAGATTCCAGTCTACTTTGAGTCAGCATGGGATTAGAAAGAATCCTGGCCAGGTCCAGGAGGTCAGAAGCGAAGATAAGCCAAGGCGGTCAAAGACAGGATCATGGCTGTGTGTTGGCGATGAAGGAATGGGCCAAATTGGATGGCCCCAGTGGCCACCGACCCACACAGCCACTAGTAGAATCACAGATCCCTAGGCTGAGGGACCCTGAGTTGTCAACATTGTTTCAGAAACGCAAGGATTCTAAGTAGAAATTGTGTTCAAGGTAGAGGTCTTGCACACCAGACTTTGAAGGACGATGCTCTCACATCCAGCAGAAGCAGACAGGTCTCTCCAGGCATCGGGATAGTGGACGGGCAGTTTGGTTTTCAACTGTGTTCATAAGCACGCTGCTGCAAAAAACCAAGGTGCAGAGGACGGGGCAAGGCTGGGTTGGGAGAGCAGATGCTGGGCAAACATGGGCTCCTGATCCCTTGCCCTGATGATTCTCCAATGCTTCTTCAACGTTCCATCTGATGTCAGCAGGCACAAGTAGAGTGCTCCCTTCTCTTAGCTCACCAGGGTTTCGACGAACTCAAAGAACCAGGGGCAGGTCAACGTGGTCCCAGTAATGTAACAGTGGGTTACAGGCTATTTACCTCAGGTCTCACCACCCAGACATCATGGTGGCCTTCCAAGAAGAGAATGACAGAGCATGATAAAGGCAAGAGAAAACACTTGCTTTGTTCTGTTTTTTAGAGGGAGAAGGAGGAATGGGGGAGGGACAAAGGGAGGGAGAGAATCTTAAGCAGGTTCCACACTCAGCACAGAGCCCAATGCGGGGCTCGATCTGAAGACCCCAAGATCATGACCTGAGCAGAAATCAAGAGCTGGATGCTTACCCAACAAAGCCATCCAGGCGCCCCAGAGAAAACCCTCAGAAGAGATGACACCGTGCACTCAGACTCAAGTGGGACCCGGATCTGAGAACGATGGACGGGGAGCAGGGCATAGCTGTGAGGACACATTAAGGCTCTTGTGGGAAAGTAGAGAAGTTGCAACAGATGAGTAACAGAAGTGGAGAGATGGAAAATTTAAAAAAGAACAAGAGGCAATTGCTAGAAATCAAAGACACTGTAACAAATTAAGAATGCTTTTGATGGGCTCATCAGGACCATGGGCACAGCCAAAACTTGATCTTGAAGATAGCCCCATGGAAATTTCCTAAACAAAACTGTGAAAACAGGGAAAAAAAAAAACCAGAACATTCAGGTACTGTGGGACAATTTTCAAAAAGGTATGACATGTGCATGACTGAGATACCAGAAGGAGAAAGAAGGAGACACGGACCAGAAGACAACTTGAAGGAATGAGGACAGAGAATTTACCCAAAATTAATGACACACTGCCAACCCCAGATCAGGGACACTTCGAGAGCCGCAAGCAGGACAAATACCAAAGAGCCTACAACATTTCCTATTCAAACTGCAGAAAACTAAAGACAGAGAGAAATTCTTCAAAGAAACTCGTGGGAGACAGCTTTGTCACAGGGGAGCAAGAAGAGTTTCGGGGGGTCTTCATTCCAGAAGTCATGTCAACAAGAGGAGGATAAAGCAAATGGTTAAAAAAATTAAAAGGGAAAGACATCAACCTATAGAATGCAAGGTTGGTGAGATCATCTTTCCAAAGACCAGCAGGAAAAAGACAAATGAGGAATGGAACATGCTGTTTTGTGGGGTACTCGGTGCAGAATCTGAAATGCACGCATTTCCTCTTTGAAAACCAGAAGAAGGGGTCATGCAAAGGTGGGACCTGGATTCTCTGAGCCCATGGCTATGGTCCACATGACGATGCCAACCACAGCCCCCTTATGCCTGCCTCACTGTGCTAACGCGGCACAGGCGGAGCGTCTGACCAGACAGAAGGGAGCCTGGTGGTGATTCCATGAACAATCCACTTACTTCGGGCTGTTGAAGGAGAAGTGAGTCAAGCATGGCCACTTGTGTGCATATGAATGGCCTTTGATGAACCCTCCCCTGTCGATGACGGTCCTCGAAGGGCATGTTATTTTCCCCTCGGATTAGGTGGGTCTTCCTTGGAACCCAGGGTGGTGAAGCCATGTGCTTCCCTTTGGCCTTGCCTGCTGCCCTTCAGAGGTCACAGCTAAAAACCCAAGGGTTGTGCTGCGCTCCAGCCACAATGACGCTGTCAGTGCTAGCAGTGGACGGGTTGCCTGTGCCAGGCTGTCTGCTGTCCACTGACCTCCTCCTGGTGGCAGGTGGACACGTGCCCTCGCCTCAGGCACACACCCCTGGTTTGGGTGGGCTCCGGGATGCCTCTCAGCCTTACTCTTGAGAGAAGTGACCCAGATGGCGCAAGGTAGGTCAAATATAGGTTGACATTTAAGAGGAAACTCATTTATCCTAAAACAGGAACACAAATATGCATGACAGTTTAGCTAAATCGATGCCATACCAGAGTTCTTTATACTAGACGAAAATCAGGTACACCTCCTTGCCCCACCCCAAAAAATAGCTTATTTTTTTTTTAAGATCTTACTTATTTGAAAAAGAGAGATCATGAGAGAAAGAGATCACAAGCAGTTGGGGGGGGTGGGCAGAGGGGGAAGCAGGCTTCCTGCTGAGCAGGGAGCCCGATGCGGGACTCGATCCCAGGACCCTAAGATCATGACCTGAGCCGAAGGCAGATGCTTAACCCACTGAGTTTCCCAGGCGCCCAAAAAAAAGATCGTTTAAAATAGAATTGTAACATAACCAAAATGGACTCATATAGCCACGTCACGTTGGTCTGTGAAGGAAGACTTCAGTAACCCCCAAATCCCTGAGGACACACATGAGTCCCTGCTGTGTCCCCAGGCCTCTGGGGCACAGCTGCCCCACCTTCCTGGTGCCTGTCATCCCCTTCTCTGCTGTGGATCTCTCTCACCACCCTCCACTGTCTCACTCCCCCACATGCCCTGCTTCGGAAAGATCTCGAGCTGTGATCACCCTTTATGGACTTGGGTCCCTCACACAGCCCTGAGTTTGGGGATCATGCAGGGTATGCCTTCACGAGGCTGCCTTAACCGAGGGCCGCAGATGGGGTGGCCCAGACAAAGGATGCTCATGATCTCGGTGTTCTGGAATCCAGAAGTCAGGAACCAGACAGGGCCATGCTCCCTGGGGCACCACAGAAAGGAAAGTTCCAGGCCTCTCTCCTGGGCTTGTGCCTGGTCCCCAGCCCCTAGGTTGTTTCATATCACCTCCCTCTCGAAGATTTTATAAAGATGAGCAATCGTATTGGATTAGGGCCTTCCTGATGACATCTTAGCTCCACCACGAATCTGCTACTCTGTGTCAGACCCAGTGATGGTTGAGATGACGTGTAACTTTGCAGACACAAAACTACTCTGTCATGCACAACAGAGATGGGTCGTTTTAGGGAGACTCTGGAATCAAAGCTGGTAGAGCCCCGAAGTTCCCATCGGAAATCCCTATCTGCGCACCGCCTCTCGGTCAGCTTGGCGCTGACCGCACGTCCCAGCTGGGCATGCCGCAGAGACTCAGGGGTCGGTGGGGGCGCTCTGTTGGTGGGACGCCTCTGCCCAGATGCACACGACTGCCCGCTGCACACACGCAGCATTGTGAAACGGGACCGATTATGTCCATTTCGCTGGGTGGGCCCGTGGGCCCCAGGGCCCCAGGGGAAGCAGCCTTCCAGCTCCCAGAATGAAGGGCTGGGCACAGTGGAGTCCAGGAGGTCAAGCCTACACCTTCTGCCGGGAGAGGCCCACTGACCCCTGAAAAGGTGTGCATGTGAGCGAGGACAGGCCCGGGGTGCCCTCCTGTCCTGGCAGCCTGCCGGGAAGACCCACGCTGGACACAGGCCAGTGCTCTGGACGCCAGCAGACCCCTGGCCCAGCAGAGTGAGCTGCCCCTGTCCTGAGGGACAGCTTCATCCTGGGAGGAAAGCAGGTCAAGGGCACAAGACAAAGCATGTGCATGTGGGAGACCAACACGACCGGGGCACCGTGAATCACGACAGTAGCTGGAAGCATGGAAATGGCCCAGGAAGCATGAGGAGATAGAACATTCTGGAACCTGGCAGCTGCATCCCTGCACGAGAAGCAAAGCACAAGGAAGAAAATCCCTGAATAGAGGCCTCGTCTCACTGGGGTCCCCATGTCCTACAGGACAACCATGCACAGCCACAATTAAGGGAGGGGGTGAGGCATGGACGCCAGGGGCCAGTGCATCACGTGGGTTTGGACAACTTTAGTTAAGAAGTCAGCACTGGCACCAGCGGCTAACACCTGAGAGGGAAGGCGTCTGATTGTGGGCAACTTCTGCTGTTTCTTTTTGGGGGTGTTAGGAGTCAGAGAGAGTCCCTTTTAGGGTTGGGGACATCCTGGCGGATGGGACCCCCCGTCTCCCCATGTGGAAGCCGAGCTGGCTGGTCATTGCTGGCCCAGAGCCGAGCAGCCCTGCTGAAGTGGGCCAGCTGTTGACACCTCCTCTGAGCAGACCTCACCAGAACCCGCCCACCGAGCCAGGTCTGTCTGCAGGAGGAGTGCCCCCCGCCCACTGAGTGTAGACCCCAAGACATATAAACTGTGTGGGGAGAAAAGGAAGATGGGAATGAAGCAGCCGGCCCCCACCGGGGAAATCAGCATTTCCCTGTGGATTTTGTAGAACAACAAACTCTTTCAGTGGGTCTTGGGCTGGAGGCCTCTGTGTCCCCAGAGCCAGAACGCAGGCAGCCCAGAGCCGGGGGAGAGAGGAGAAGGGGGAGGGGTGGCCAGGACAGGACACTCCGCCCACAGGGGAGCCCATGGTGGCCTTTCAGCTTCTCCTCCCCCAGCGATGAGAACCAGCAGAAAGCTACCTGTCCCCCACCCCCACCCCCTCATGCCTGTGACCTAGTCAAGCTGTTACGGAAACTGAGGCCACAGTGCCTTTGTATATCCTAGGAAAACGGCAAGCTACAAATCCAGGGGGACCAGGGGTGGCCAAGCCTGGGAGAGCCTTAGTTCAATTTTCCTGACACGCTGACATCTGAGGCCATCGTGCTCGTGTTGCAGAAACTAAGGGGGAAAGGCAGGTCCGAGCTACAGAAAGACAGCATCTCCTCCTCAGACAACAGGGACAACAGCTTGCGCTCTCTTTCTCAGGAGCGGTAGGGGCCGGCCCCAAGATTCATGGTCAGAGACCGCCATCTGCTGGAACAGAAAACAACCCAGACCAGGCTACTTTGGGGCAGCTTGAGATACAGGAGGGCCAGCCGCTAGCTGGGACCCTGCAGAGAGTTCTGGAAGCACTAGAGCTGCCCGCAAAGTGGCCCCAACATGAGCAGGTGTCAGAATGCATCTCTAAGCTCTCCCCTGACAGTGCGTGCCGGAGGGACGCATGCCCAGGGGACCCTTAGCATGGCCCAGGAAAGACAGAGAACTCGTGACAGGTACACAGCCTGGGTGTGGCCCGTCCCAATTCCAGCCACTCCCTGGAGTCCTGGACAAGCCAAACCCCCAGACAAGGGCAGAGACCCCATTCCACCACCCCTACCCCACCTTCCTGCCCACCGCAGGACATACAGCCTACGTTCCTCAGGGGACCTTGGGCTCCCCCAGCTCCTGCTGTCCACACTCCTGCTCACAGGGTGCGGAGATCTTGGGGACTCCACCGACTTCGTGGCTGAGGACAAGGAAAGCCCCGTGGCCCCACCATCACCCACCACCCCTCTTCGCCAAAAAAACTGTCCCTGGTGCTGGCAGACAGGAGCCACGCAGGTGAGAGCAGCCAGGGCGTCTACATCCCATCGGTTCACAAGAGCAGGACTTGGGGAATGTGTTCTGCCAAGGCCAGTGGTCCACCGAGGCCCTGGTCCCTGTGGCCACACCAGAGGCCAGCAGTGCAGCAGGATGCAGCCTCCCATGGTCCCCCGTGCACAGCATAGCCGTGTTCTCAGAAAACCATCCCCACCGCCTGTCTTCAGCCACTGGTTCTGTGTGACCGAAAAATAAACCAACAGCGGGGGTAAAATGGGACTGTGGTCCCAAGGGACGGCTCAGGGCAGGTGGGTCCTGGCTACGGCAGAGGGCGTGGTCCGGGCATCCTGAGATGGACACCAGCCACGGGTGCCCGTCTTCACATTGGTTAGCGTGCCCGAGGGTCCGTCAGCCTTGTCCCACCAGTGAAGAGATTAAGGCTCAGAGAAGGGACGGCATAGGACATGGAGCACCTACGTGTCTGTCTGTCCTGGCGTGTCGGTGGCCCTGAGCCCCTCCTCCCGTCTGCAACCTTCCTGAGGTCAGGGCAGCCTGCAGGCCTTCTTCATGCCCTCACACATGGCCCGGAGCTGCCTCCAGCCCGCCAGATCCTTTCTGCGGGAACCAGCTCAACCCTCCCTCTCACCTGTCTCTGTCTCTGTCTCTCTGTCTCTCTCCCATGTTTCTCTCTCCCTGTCTCTCCTTCTCTGAACCTCTCCCTTTGTCTCTCTGTTTCTCTATCCCTCCCTGTCTCTCTCTCTCCATCTTTCTGTCTCTCCCTCCTTGTCTCTCTGTCTCTCCCCCTCTGGCTCCCTGTTTCTCTGTCTCTCTCTGTGGCTGTCCTTCCCCAAAGGCTGCTTCTCAGTCCCTCAGCCCTTGGCCAAGGGGCAGCCGGGAACAGCAGGGCCAATGCAACATCTTCAATCCCAGCCGTTCTGGACAGAAAGGGCGCCACCACCGTCGAGCCCATGGGTGGTTTGGGAACATGGATTTGGCACGTGTTAAAATCTGTCATCTGTGGACGAGCCCTTACCGAGGATGCACTCAGGGAGAACATCGTAAGGTCGGCCCTGCAGATGCTGGGATGCGACCTGAGGAGGGACAGGACTGGCCTCATGCTTAGTATTCTGTCTGCTGGGGCCCGAGCACCCCTGTGTGCCCCGAGCCAAGCAGGCACACCAGAGTCCTGCTTGGAAGGGGGCCCTGGGCAGGTCACCACGAGACTCGGGACAGGGCTGGAGTGGGCTGAGGCCACTGGGGTTGCCTGGGGCGTCCTGCCCAGGCTGGGAGGGGGACTTCTTCCACCTGCCCAACTTCTAGCACATGGACGGCTCCAAGGTGGGGGCTCGGGGATGCACAGTCTCATGCCGACCGAGGACGAAACCGAGCGTGTGCCCTGGACAGACCAGAGGCCATGCCCCCCTCCCACCTCCCGGCTTCTTTTGCGGAGAAGATGTGGAGCCCACGCCCAGGGGCAGCTCGCCTCGACCCCAGTGCCCTCTGCACTGTTGATGGGCTCCTTCCTACGCCGTCCTGCTGGGCCAGCCATGGTCTGAGCCGATCTCACCGGCCATGCTGCTCACGGTCTGTGTCCCCCCCGGAATGCGTGTCCCGTGCACACAAGACTGTTTCATCCCCTGTGACGAAACCCAGCACTGTCGAGCCTGCACGGGCCCCGGGACACACAGCCACGCTGCTGGGAATGCACGGGTACTCCGAGGGGAAGGCTGTGGGGCAAGGATGGGCTCCCGCAGAGTGAATGCCCTAAGCAGGTGGGTACGGAGTCCTCGGGCAGGACATCTTCAAGAGCAATCCCAGAATCACACAGTCCCAGCAGCCGACGTAGGAAGGGGCAGGAACGGCAGTCCTATAGAGGAAAGTCTCAGAAGCACCCCATCCAGCAGGCAAAGCGCGTGGCAGAGGAGGGACGGGGAAGGTTCCCGGGGACGGGAGGTCAGCAGCAGCCGGCTGAGCTGGGCGTGCTGAGGGGCCCGTGCACAACGTGGCTGTCAGCAGACACGCGAGCCATGGCCACGGCATCCAGGACCCAGGATGGTGGTGTTGGCGGGGGAGGCCCACACAGAGGCCTGGGGCTCTGCACGGGGGACTCACGGGACCACTTCTATTCGCCAGGACCGCTAGTGTCTGCAACAGCCACAGACGCTTACACACTGCTCCCCGGTGAGATCACATCTCACACTTCCGGAGCAGAAAGAGGAAGACAGTAGGGGTCCTTCATGACATCCGCACCGCAGGGGACTCCCCGGCTGACCGTCCCCCGAGCAGAAGGAGGGAGCAAGACCCAGCACCCAGTGCAGGGTCTCTGGGCCAAGCCCTGCTTGGTCGCACAGACAGACGGACAGACCACTTTCCTCAGGGCCCCGTCTGCCGTTTCTTACTTAGCATTTGCACTGTTCCCTTGCGTTTGGCACTTCCGGCCTGGAGATGATTTCTGCTGCAAGGCAGGGAGCTGGGGCCTTCCGGAGAGCAGCCTGCACCAGACGCCCTCCCGGTCTACCATCACTCTGTCTGGAAGTCTCATCGAAGTGACGGCGACCTGCCACTCCGTGCGGGTTCTGGGAAGGCCACCTGGTGAGGGAAGGAAGCCAAGGACATAAATCCTACGGACGGACAGACAGGCAGCAGCAGCAGCCCAGGTCCCGCTGAGGAACGCAGGGGCAGGCCCACCCCACCCACCCAAGCAGGTGCACCTATGCAGACTTGGGAAGGCCTCAGGCTCTTCCCACAGGTGCACCCGGGCCAAGGAGAAGCCGCCTGGGACCTGTTGTCGGGCCTCTAGAACACCACCTTGCCCCCTGCCCTGGCGTGAAACTCCTCGATTTGTTCATGAACCGACTGCCCATTTCTGAGCTAGACGACTGTGCTCAGCGCCTCATTTATCTTCCGTCACTGTCAACGCTCCCCTCCGTCACGGGGCCTTCCAGACCGGGTCTCAGAAGCAAACGCTGACCCTGTGCCCCAGCTCTGACTTCCCCAGGCCTCAGCTACATCTCTGGGGCATGTGCCACGAGTTCTGGCCCACGGAGAGGCCCCGGAGCTCAGACATGGTTTACAACGCGACCAGGCTTCCCAGGGGCTTGCCGTGGTGATGCTGGGACAAACAGGATGGGGACACTCTGCACAGACACTGCAGACACCGGGGGGAAGGGCGGGCAGACCGGCTGCATTTCCTCGTCTTCCAGACCTTCCACGCTCAGCCTGCTGCGTCCTGCACGTGGCCCCCAGAGACAGGCGTCTGTGCAGAGAGGAAGGGCCCAGGCCCAGCTGCAGGGACCACGCAGACTGCGTACCTGGTCCTCCCCGCCCACAGCCCTCCTGCAGGGATGGTCATGGGTGGTTCCTGAAGGAGCCGCTGCAGCCCCGTCCTTGAGCATGACCGAGCCCTGAGCCAAGGACGCGACGGGGGGAGCAGCTTGCCCTGGAGACCAGAGGCTTGCGGATAAATGAGGGCAGGACGCAGCCTCCAGCAGCAGGAACACCCCCACCACGGGCTTCCGGCCCCGCACTGTGCCCCTAGACCCCTCCCCTTGCATGGGCCTCAGGGAAACACTCCCCCTCGAGACCCATCTCAGACGTCGCTGGGCCTTCAGCTGGGCCCTCCTCTCTGCTCGGACATCCCATCCAGCAAACCTCACGGCCCCCAGCCCCCAAGAGCGGGAGCTGCCCCCTCCCCGAGGACCGCTGACCCACGGGACTGCCCATGCCCACCTCCCGTGTCCGTGCAGAGAAGGTGCTGGGTCTGGGAGGGAACGGCCTTGTGCACAAAGTGCAGGAGTGGGCTGACGTGGCTACCTCGGGATCCCCAGGGCCACGCAGACCGTTGCCGGCTCCCGGACTCGCTGTCCACCCTGGGCTCAGCAAACAAGGTGACTGTGTGCAGATCACCTCTGGAGGAATACCCATCGGAAGGCCCGGCTCTGGATGTAACGGCCGTCGCTCCGGGCCTGACCCTCCGGCCTCATCAGGCCGTGCGGCGGGCACATCCCGGGGCCTCCAGCACGCCCCTCCCAGACACCATAAAGTCTCTCCGCGCCTCCAGCACGTTCTCCTGCTTCTCCGTCCCGTCCCCCCAGGGGAAGGACGCCCCAGCAGGCCCAGGGTCAGTGGTACGGCACTCGAGGTGACCGTGCTGCACTCATGCCTCGGGAAAGCATCTGCCATTCATTGTTCCTCGGCGGGTTCCAGAGAAGAGCAGGGATCCTAAAAGCACATAAAGGAACTGGCAGAACAAGCAGAAAGTTTTAAACTAAAACATCTGTGGGTGTGCGCAGTGCAGACCGGCATTTCAACTCTGACCTTTCCTTCCAGAAGCAAGAGGGGCGCCTGGCCTAAGACGGGGGTCCCGCCCGTGAGCAACACACACCACGGGGTCCCTGCAGGTACAGAGGGGGGAGAGAGGACAGACATGGAGACAGGGAGACAGACAGAGAGACGGGAGCCCGACTCAGAGACAGACGGAGACCCAGGAGAAGGAAAGACGGAAACCGAAAGAGGAGACATGGTGGGGCTGGCAGGACCGAGGGCCCATGTTATTGGGCTCATCTTTTCGGGCACCCAAATCCCACTCTTGAATTCTGGCGGAAGCGGAAGTGACAGGGGTGAGGGCTGACGCCCCACTCTCCCGCCCCCCTGTCCCCCAGGAGCTCGCACCGGGCTCATGCCGACACTGTGAACTCCGTCCCTCAGTCCTCACCTTCCTCTCTGAGGCCCTCCCGGGGCCTCAGCCTATCCCGGGGCTCCTGACCCCGGGACCCCTGGCCAGCAGGGAGCCCGCAGCCCCTCAGCCTGTGCTGTCTGCAGCTCTTGTCCCCAGCGGCAGGACGGTCCATGTCCTCTCTGCAGCCCAACATCTTGCCCTCGGACTGGGCACAGGATCCCCTGTCATGCCCAGGCCCTGAATTTCAGGCCGGAGGGTAATCCTACGACGGACGCGGGAAGGGGAAATTTCGTCCTACTGAGCGGACCTTGGCCTCCAATTTGTTGTCAGTTTAATGCCACTGCTCCTGAATGGGGAAGCAGATCTGACATCAACCTCATACACGGTGCTTTTGGAATCTGGGGCATCACACTGGGCTTAGTTAGGGTTTTGTTCCCACCAGCATGCTGAGCCCCTGACCTGAGGGCCAGCCTGCCTGACTCAGATGCCAGTGCTGTGATTAGAAGAGCCCCGCTGGATCACGACGCCTTTGCATGGGCTTCTGGACGGGTCTCCTTCCCGTGGATCTGTGTTCCCTCAGCTTCCTAGAGTCCTGCAAGCCCATGCAAGACCTGGCCAGGTGGGAAACAGACCCCCACCCACGGGCCTGGCCCCCCTGCCTGTGGGCGTCCCTCCCCAGGGCAGTGAGTCTCTGAAATAGGGCCCCGACCCAGGTGGACACATCTGTTCTGGCCCCCGGGTCCCTCACACTCACCCGGGTAATTGGGAATGCAGCATGACGCCAGCCCCCGCAGCCACAGGACAGAGGGATTAGCCATGCCCTGACAGGTGCTGGTCCCCAGCCCCACCGTGGGGCCAGCACAGCCTCCCTTCAGCAGCGGGGAAGAAAAGGTCAAGAACGACGGAAGGTGCCCCGCAGATAGGGGACAGCAGGCCTGCTGCTCGCCAGGACCCCCGCTGCCGCCTCGGCTCTGCTCACATTTCACGGGGGAGGAACCGTGTCACAGTCTCTGTGAAAGGACGGGGCAGAGTCTCCGCCCCAAGGCGGGGGGGCCAGGTGCACAGCCAAGAGCGACCCCCGCCGGCCACTTACAGCTTAGCAGACAAAAGGCTGGACCGGGAGCCCGAGCTGAGGTCTGTGAGGGGCAGTGATGTCGAGCAAAGCGCCGTCCCTTTCTGCATAAAGGGCACCGGCCTAGAGATCCAGCACGGGAGCCTTTCCCACTTGTGGGCTGACCGGCCTGCTCGGGGCTGGCCCCCTCGAGGGCTCCTAAGAATTCTGAGGCCAGGTGCCCACGGGTCCCACCCAGAGGCCCCATCCTTGGGCCGCGAGCTGGGAACACCTTCACAGCAGAGGTCAAGCATTAGACGTGGCTTGATCCTTTCCGCCTCGGCCAGCACCCTGCCTTCTGTCGCCCAGAACCTTAAAAGAATTGGATTTCTCATCCCAACGGCACCACAGGGTAGAGTAGAGAATCGGCAAAGCCCCCAGGGGTCTGTGCACGGAGCTGAAATTTCTGTCCTACTACTTTGTGACTGCAGGACGTCAACAAATTTACGTGAATTCACGGACTTCATCAATAGGTTATGAAATTACTCTCGTGTTTGGACAGTGAGAAGGGGTGAGCAGCCTAGAAGACCCAGTCTGCATTGGGTCCCCACAGAGTCTACTGTCCCTGAGAGCCAGAGGTCAGCTGTGTGTTCTTGTCACCCACATCTGCCGACAGAGGGGGAACACGCTTGGCCACTGATCTTCCAGCTGTCTGGGGGAACAGATGTGGTAAGGCCCCTTTATTCCCCTTCGACCCCTGGATGGCCCAGAAGCTTCCTGGGGAAGACGGGAGCAAGCAGGTGTCCTTCCGTGTCTGGCAGATTTCAGGCCCTGAGCCCAGCACTTCGGGGTCGGTGGCTGTGCCCCACAGAGGCCCCCAGCAGATTCCGAGTCCCAAGTCCCAAGGCCAGTCTTCAGGCCACCAGCTGCCCGTGGTTGTCAAGGTTCCAGGCAGGTTTGCACCAAGATGGGCTTTCACTGAGCAGAAGGCAGGGAGGAAGGACGGCAGCCCCGGTCCCCTGTGGGCGCTAAAAGCCTAGTCTCTGGTGACAGGGCAGGAATGATGTCTCTGAAAGTGGCCCCACTTGTTGCGCACTCGCTAGCAAACAACTCAGCCTCTCCATTGCTGTCTGCGTTTGCCGCCGCTCCTTCTGCGCAGGCGCAACACAGAGCAGCCTTGGGGCGCACAGATAGGCGCACAGATAGGGCGCACAGATAGAATAGGTGCACAGATAGGCGAATGGATAGGGCACACGGATAGGACGCACAGATAGGGGTACAGATAGGGTGCGCGGATACGGTTGTCTGAACACCATCCGCTTTCCTTCCAGTCTTCCACGCCGGACACCCAGAGCTGAAAGGATGGAAGTAACCTCGTATTCCAGCCTGCCTCTGCTTGACATCGGGGGTGCCCAGATCACCTCTGTCCAATGCGAGCACCCAGGGACCAGAGGACATTCAGTTGGAAAGCTCGGCCGCAGCAAGCAGGTGCACCTGAAGACACAGAGTGGAGGCAGCAACGTGCTGGCCGTGCTTCTGTCCTCCGTGCGGAGAGCATGCAGCTATGGCCTTTTGTGGGTCCTGGGGTGCTAAAAATAAGACAATGGTGGTTTCCCATGGTTTTACTGGGAGGTAACAGCCGAATACCATGGAGTCAGACAAGGCCCTTGAAACAAGCCTGATTCAAAACGGAAAGCTCTCCAGGGGGTCTCATGCACGGCACGTGCCATTTTGCACACACAGAGATGCACCGACAGGAGTCTGTTCAGGGCTCTGTGGCTTTGAGACCCCAAACGGGTGACTTCCCTGGCCAGACATGCAGCACCCTGGGTTCCTGTACTGGTCAGGGAGACGTGCGTTCTTCAGCTCTCCTGCTGTCAGGGATCCTCAGCCACGAGGCAACAGCGACAGGCAGAGCTCCGACCTGAGAAGACGTCTCTGGCCTCCCGGGGCAGGCAAGAGGACAGTGCCTGTCAGCAGAGCTGGGGAAAGAGCGCAGCGGTCAGAGCAGGGAAGTAGCCCGGCAAGTCTGCTGGGGTTTGGAGCTGAAGACGGTGCATCCCGGGCTCAGACCCTGACCCAAGACCGCGACTTCTGGAGGTGCAACTGTGCTGAGGGCTCGGCACCTTACTGCACTTTATTTTGCACGTCTGAGCCCATGCCAGGGGGTCCCCAAGCTCTGGTCTCAGCACTGGCATAAGATGGACCTTCTGGGGACAGACGTCGTAGGGACGGAGGCGGAAATGGCAGACAGTTACTAAATTAGGATTCAGTCAAGGGCACCTGGGTGCTCCAGCCGGTTAAGCCTCTGACTCTTGGTCTCAGCTCAGTTCTTGATCTCAGGGTCATGAGTTCAGGCCCCACGCTGGGCTCCGCGCTGGGCGGAAAACTACTCAAAAAAAAAAAAACCACTCGAATAGAGGAAGTCGTTTGCAAAGTGGCCATCATGAAGGCCTGGCTTCCACAATGGGGTGCGCAGACTCTGCCGCTGCCAGCGACAGGAGTGCCCTGAGCCCCGCGTGGCTCAGAGTTATTAGCAGAGCACTGAGTGAAGGCTGGGGCCAAAGCCCTCGTGACAAGAAGAGAGCGCATACGTGTGTGAGCTTGTCCTCAGAGCAAACACAGCACACACAGCGGCTCCGGAAAGCCGAGTGGCCGTAGGTGGGAACTAAAAGCACCAAAGGCACCTCAAGTTGTAAAATTACAATCCGATGCTTTCCGTGCTCAGCAATACCAGCAGTTCTCCTCCTGGTGGGGCCCTGCGAGGAATGGCATGGATCCCGCGTGTGCCTAGAGTGGCCCATGATGCAGAGCAGTGGGCTTGCGGCCAGGACCCCGCTGCCGCCCCATCCACCCCGCCACGCACTGGTCCACGTCCTGCCAGTTTCGCTCCCTGGTGCCAATAAAGTGGGGTTTTCTGCCTCTTTTCCTTTTCACCAGGCCAGCCTGGCGCCTGCTCTCAAGGAAGGCTCCCCCTCCCTCACTATGTCCCTGGGCTCTCCTGGGCTGTGGCGGGGGGGGGGGGGGGGGGGGGGGAGATGGGGGAGGGGCAGGGGGACAGGGCGTAGTTCACATTCCATCCAGCCGAATAAAACGAGGGCGAGCGAAACACAAACCTGAAATGCTACGCTCACTTTGCGGAAGCTGGAAGGATTTTCACTGTACCAAAAATTTTGATTTTAGAGCAAAGTGTCGTCATGGCCCAGGACCATCATGGCCCGGGACCGTCATGGCCTGAGACCTAGTTGGGCAGCTGGTGGGTGATGCTCGCGGAAGCCTCATGACCACCAGGGGTGCAGCCAGTATGGGGACCCCTGAGACCCCAGCTCCCAAGTGTGGGCAGGAGGTCAGCCCTATGGGGTCTACACGGAGGCCCGCCTCCCACAGTGATTATGATGCCGGACTGGATTCCGTCGCATGGCAGCCCTCCGGTTCCTCCTGGGCCCTTGGGAAGTGCCCTTGACCGCTCGAGCTCTGGGGCTGAGGTCAGACCCCCGTTTCCCATGGCACTCTGTCTTCCCACAAAAGCACCAAGTCCCTAGTTCTGTTTTTGTTTCATCCACATTTCCCCAGCAATGAGGATTTTCCCCAGCTTCTTTCATTTGGAACCCTTTCAGGATAGAAGAAACAGAACCTAACAGAAACCAACGACGTAGGTAAGAGAAGAGTTCGCGTTCCTTGTCGCCAGCCTTCCCGGTTCGTCCTCTGATTTTATTTTTAGGCAGGTTTGACATCAAGTTCATAAAAGTGAACCAATCTCGGTGCCTCCCTGAGGATCTTTACACACAGAGACAACCGCGTAGACATCCTCCCAGATGAGGATTCGGAGCGGCACCCCAGAAGCATGCTCTGGGCCGCCCCCAGTCTGCGCCCTGTACCCCCCACCCCCTGCACCTGTCCCACCTGGTAACCGTGATTCTAGCGTCCACCACCACCAGTTGGTTTGGTCTTTTGTGCACCACGAATCACTGGAATCACCTTCCTGCCTGCCTTCTTTCTGTCACCGTGAAGCCCACCAAGAGTCACCCGTGTGTGTGAGCCACATCAGTAGGACAGTTACGTCCCTGAATGCTTACCTGCTCTCCTCTCCCGGACACTCCAGCTGTGTGCAGTTTTATAAAGAAAGCACCTGGGACCATTTACATACCTGGTTGGTAGAGGAAATATTACCTTTTGTTTCTGTTCTTATTGATACCAAGGCCTGGACTTACCACCCTCTTCCCAAAGAGTATGCTGGAGGCACGACTGTGTCCCTGTGGGACGGCAGAGACTGATGTCACCCCACAGTTCCTATAGGAAACAGGTGCTGACAGCCACTGCATGCACCAGTCACCATGCACCTGTCACGCACACCTGCCACGCATGCATCTGCCACTCATGCACCTGCCACTCATGCACCTGCCACGCGTGCACCTGCCACGCATGCCCTGGGAATGGGACAGCATGTAACCTTCCCAGTGACACCCCCACATGCCCCATCTCCCCCGCCATGTTGACTAAACACAGAACTCCTTAGAAGCTCTCACAATAAAATGCTGCTTCCAGGACTCAGCCCGAGATCCCAGCTCTGACTTGAGGTCTCTGAGAGCAGGGCAAACACCTAACAGTAAACCTAACTCCATGGCTATCATTTTTCTACAAAAAGGAAAAGAAGAGGAAACCTTTATTCCTAGCAACATGAAATGCTTCGAGGGTCAGGCAGGGCGCTACACCCGTCTGCTTTCCCCATTCATGTGCAGCCCTCACCGTGCAGGGAAAGGTCAGAGCACGACCGAGCCTGGACATGCATCTCAGTATCAGTCAGGAATCCATCCCCAAGGCTCGAGGGCCTCAGAGCAGAGCGGATGTTGAACTTGGCCTAGAAGGGGAAGACTGTTCCAGGAAGCGCAGCAAAGGACGTGGTGGGAACGGACAGACGTCTGAGTGGCAGGTGCGGGGAACGCGAGGGCACAGAGGAGGAGGAAGCCCGCGGAGGTGGCATCCAAGGACCGGCGAGCAGAATGTACCCCAGAGGGAGGCGGCGCGGCCAGCGGGGCTGGCAGCAGGAGAGTAGGGGTGACCGCGGGAGAGGGGGTGGGGGACAAAGCACGAAGCGTCCCGCGTGCCTCGCCCAGGGGCTGTCGATGGAACAGAGGTGAAGGATAAGGGTGGCAGACGGACGGGAGTGAACCAAGCGGCTCGCGGTGATGGCTGCAGACCAGGCTGACACTTCACCCAACCCCGGATCCGTCGGCGTGGGCTGGTCCGCGCACGCTGACAAATGAACCCAACGGCCTCGCGGTTCGCGCAGCAGAAATTCGCCAATACCTTACGCGGAAGTACACCGCGGGCCGGGAAAGGCTCCTGCCAAGCAGTGGCCCTGAGACCCCAGCGGCTTCCAGGCGGTGGGTGCACCACCCCAACAGGGGGCTCCCACGGCCGCCACAGCCCGCAAAAGCGTTGGAATGCCACGGACCCCATGTGCCGAGAAGCAGAAGCACGTACCACCGCCTGCAAGGTAGAGCCTTCTGCGAGGCCAGTACACATGGGGAGCAGATACTGGAGACGCTGGGTGGCTCTGTCCCCAGCACCGAGGAGTTAATGTCCCCTTGGGGTCCCCCTGCTGACGTGAGCAAGGGATGGTGCCAACACGTCTCTTCTTGTCGTTTTCCTTGGTGGTTTTGTTTCCAGAACGAATTCCGCTCTTCGCATAATCCGAGGTTTCATTATTTGGGTTCGGAAATGGACCTTTGTTTAATATTCACCTGCAGGAAAGAGAATCCTTTTAAATAGTGATTATGTCAGCTCAACAGCCATAACGCTAAATAAAAACAGTTTTAAATTCTAAAAAAGACGTCGCCACGTGGTGTGGATGGCAGATTCCAGCCTCTCCATTCCAGATGGTTTTGCACAGAGAACCTCAAGGCAGGGAGCCCGGCTTCCCTCCCCCTCTCCCCCATGCTCCTGCACCCCACAACCTGTGCATCAAGGTGAGCTGCCGAGGCACCTACTGCCTCCTTCCTTCCCAGGCAGGCGTTCCCACTTCCCAGAGCCCAACCTGCAGGAGTCTAGAATGTACAGCCACGTGCTGAGAAGCCCAGTCCGGCATGCGTGGCTGCTTCTCTGGGCCTTTGCCTTGGGTTTGCTCCACCTACCCTCCCCAGTTCTGGAAGGATCTGTCAGTCCCCCAGTCTGGTCTCCTGATCCCCAAAATGAATACATTTAGATGCCAGCCTTACCACGACCCATTAGCAGACTCTAGGTCAGTGAGGGGAGTTCACACGGTTCATCAACACCGCTGGGACACGGGAAGCAAAGAAGGGACGTCCACGTGCTGTGACCAGGGCCAGGAGGTCTGCCCAGGCATGACACACATCTGTCACTCCCTTTACAAAGGTGGTCAGATCACCATGTCATTCTTTTGGTCTCCGTGGGATTCCCACTGGACAGCTGAAGAAGACTAGCATTCGCATGTGTCCAGATGGTGTGGACCTCCATCGTGCTCAGGGTAACTTAGATGCCATGTGTCCCTATCCCAAGCCAGCCCTTCATCCTAGGTCAGGCAGCATGCCCAGATACACTGAGAGGAGACCCAGTCCGATGTTTGGTCACTACAGCCACAGCCTTCCACTCAGTGACAGAAGAGGCAGGTGTCCCCGTGCAAAGCTCAGGAGGGGGAGGACACCCAACGCTGTGCAGCCCACCTGCCAGTTTCCCTCCTACAGGAGACCCAACACCTGCCAAGAGTTGGACGACGTCCCCTATTAATTGAAAACCACTGAAGTGTCCCCTCAGAGCTTTCATGAGACCCTGGAGAGTCCCACATCCCAGGAAACAGAAGTGGCTGGTGGTCCTCCTATTCCACCCATGAAGGATGACAGGCTGCCTCTCCAGGAACAGACCACGAAAATAGACCCTGAGTTGGCGCATCTGCTTTCTTCAGTCTCTCCTGCCTCCTCTCGTTACCCTGTATTGGGGCGAGAACTCAGAATTTCAGCTCAGCCGCCGTCACTGAGAGCCTTTAAGCATCAATCGCATGTATCAGGCACAGCATCTGTGACCTCCACCAGCTCCCTAAAACCCAGGAATGCCGACATTTCTACTGTGCAACTAGGACAACGAGCGTCTGAACCAGGGGGAGCCCTACAGCACCAGCGCCCTGAATCAGGATGCACAGTCGCTTGTCCACCGCGACCCGCCGCCCGGCTGCACTTCACGACACAGGAGACCCTAGCACCTCCAATTCTTCCAGCCTTGCTTGCTTTATACATCAAATGCACATGATGATCTTTTATCCATCAGGTTCTGCACGGGACCTTAACTGTGTACCTGCTTGCTGGGAGACCGGTGTAAGGTGGGGTGCAGTGCGCTCTTCTGCTCAAGGTGCCTCCCCGACAGATGTAGGCACTGTCTGGAACCTCGGCCCGGTGCCAGGGGCCAGGGCAAGGACGGGCAGGCACCCCTGCTCCAAGCCGGGCCGTGGACAGCTGTCCCTGATCGATGACCTGTTAAGGACAGCCCCCCTTACTGGCCGTCACCTCTAGGGTTTTCTCTCTCCATGTCTTTGTTTCCTAATCTTTGAGGACCTACGTACTCTGTCTTACAAACCCTTACACCCATGGCGCTCTGCCGTGTTGCATGCACCCCGTGTTTCCGATGGATGCTGCCTGCCTCTATCCCCTTCTGCAGCCTCGTCCCCCGGCCGGCCGCCCGCCTTCCTCGTGCTCAAGTCTGCAGGGGTCACCAGCAGGTGTCCTCTCCCTGGCCTCTCCCTGTCCCAGGTGGTTGCTCTGCGGCCACTCGGTTCTACCTTTGCCTGAGTCTGTCTCTTTGTGGCGCCAATTTCCCGTGTCACCAGCTTGCTTGGTGGGGATCGTGATGTCGCTGGTTCCAGGGCTAATTTTGTTACTTTACCCTTCTTCCTTTTCATCATTAATCCTCGTGCTTTCATTTTGCCCCTCAATTTTTAATGTCTCTTCATTTCAGCGAGTCTTTTCTCCAACTTTAATTCTTTTTCTTTAACGTGTATAATTCCGTGGGTTTTAGTACAGTCACAGGTTTGTGCAAATACCTCCAATTTTAGGACATCTTTATCGACCCCAAAGGAAGCCTTGACCCTTCAGTAGCCACGCCCCATCCCCCTAAACCCTTCAGCCCTCCTTTCTGGCTCTGTAGCTCTGTCTACTCTGGACATTTCACAGAAACGAAAGCCCACCACGTGTGGTCTTCGGCGATGGCTTGTCTCACTCAGAATAATAGTCTCAAGATTCATGTATGTCACAGCATGTGTCAGTACGTTGTTCCGTTTTATTGCCAAATGCTTTTCCAGCACGTGCTGCGTCCTTTCTGTCCAACCATGCATCTCTTTTTACTGTCCATCTCTGGGTCTGTCTGTGTCACTTGACACCGGGGCTGGATGGGACCATCACAAGGTGGGTTGTGTGGCACAGGTGCCACGCTGAACCCTCTGACTCTTCTCTCACAGGGAAGCCAGCACGCTCGGCCCCCCTTAGCCCCTCTTGGCCAGCACTCGGTCCCACTCGGCTGCCACTCACCTCTGTTCGGTCCCCAATGGTCCGACCTAGCCCCCATTTGGTCCCGTGCAGCCCCACTCTGTCTCCACTCTGCCCACCATCCATGTCTGTGCCAAACGAAGGGGATTCTGCATCTCTGACAGCACTGTGGGGTTCGAGCCTCTGCCCCCGGCTGACGCTGGGCCTGCGAGCTCCGACCCAGCATGTTCATGTCCAGCCCAGGCAGCCTTCCACAGGCAACAGGGCACCCTCCGTCCCTGACGCTGCACCTCTCTGAACCTCGGTTTCCCCAGCTGTGTTCCTAATAACCCACAGGGGTGCAGGTGTACTGACAGTGCTCCCAGCAGAGTCCTCGCATGGCCGCTGTGAACTGTTCCCCCGTCCCAGCCCTAGATTCAAGTTAGAGACTGCGGGGTGAAGAGGGTGTGGTCCGTGGAGGAGAAGGGAGTTACTCATCAGTGGGCCTCGAGTCCTGCAAGATGCATAAGCTCTGGAAACCTGCCATGCGTCCTTGTGCCCGCGGTCAGCTCTGGTGGACCGTGCACACTGATGTCCGCTTAGGAGGGCTCCCGTGTGAGGTGTCCCCACCATAGTGAAATACAATTAAGGAGAGAGAGAGGGAGAGTTGCATGTCTCCAGGTTGGGGCTCACTTCTCCCAGGGGCTTGCTCTCTAACTAGGTCAGCGTCCTAACTTCTAACTTCTAACTACTTCTGGTCCTTGTTGCCAATGCCTCAGCACACCCCAGTGCCACGCCTGACCCACTTACAGAGTACAGCAGCCAACTTAACCCTAATGTCCCCAGGGGCCTACCTCCCACCAGCAACTATTCTTGGTACGCAGCACCTCGGCCCGTCACCTGACAGTGTGGACCCACGGTGGGGCTGTTATTCTTGCCCCTCACCTCAATCCCTGCCTCCCCATCTGACATCCATTGGGTAACTTGGCCACAGGCAGCTGTAACACATCACAATTATTTGCAGCAAGAAGGAAGCCTACCCCCAAAGCACTGACTTCTAGGAACTTGCGTCTCGATTCCAAGAATAATATTTGTGGCTGACACCATGACGATGCTGTGAGCGCTGGGAGCTGCATTTCCTTACAGCTCACAAGGCAGCGCCAAGGATTCTGCATGCTGTTCTTAGTTAGGCTCAGCCCCTGCTGCCATCTAGTAAATTATTTCCATGGTGAGTGTCAGAACTAGCTGTCCTCTAGACAAATCCTCCTCTAATTCTGGCTCTCCCTGCGGCACGGCCAGGAACGGGGCTGAGACCACACTACCACCCCAGGAGCGGGACTGAGACCCGCACTACCACCGTCGTCCTCTACCTTGTATGAATGACCTTGGGAAAGATGGGGTTGTTTGGGGTCGGAAAGTGAATCTGCTCCCATCAGGGATGGGTGGTCGTTTCTGTAGGGCTAGGACAAAGGAGGGGATGTCGCAGGTCTCTTGCACTGAGATTCGGGTGCACTCACCTCTCTGGGTCTTCTTCGCGACGTCTTGCCATCAAGGGTCAGTTACACCCACGCATGTTAACACGCCTGTTCGATAAACACGCACTGTGAACCTCACACGCTCCAGGCTTTCTGCTGGCTCTGCAGATTAAACAGGAATAAGAGAAGAGTCAGACCGTTTCTTCACTGTAGCAGATTGTAAGAGCAATGAACACAGCAGGACTTATTATTACAGGTAAGAACTTAGTATATGATAAAAGATCCATTAGAAAGAAGAAAAAAAAAAAAACGGGGCATGGGCCAATTTTGTTAGGAAGATGACTCACAGTTTTTGACTAATAATAATTTCTCATACCATCTACCAAAATAAATGCCCAGTATATTCCAAAAGTAATTCTAAAATTTTCTGCAGAAGTGACTCTTTTTCTGGTGGGCAGTGGACTTGCCCCGTATGAAACATAGAAGTAAATTAAAGTGGAAACAAAAGGATAGATCAGCCAATATAAGGATTTTAAATGTATTCATATCCATACATTATTTAAATGATTGAAATATAATTAGATATCTATCAATAATTTGACATATTATCAGTAATCATAATTTGATATATGCCATATATATAGTTATCTGACATATATATATATATGGCACAAATTATACAGAGAAACCTCAAATAAAACCCATTGCAGCCTAGTATTTTAAAAATCCACACAAGGATTAGATGTGAGCTGACAGGCAGCAGAAGACAAAGGAAAAGGAGTGATAAAAACAGGGAGAAGGTGTCTTGTGGCTAATGTCCCCTGCGTGTGGTCCTCCACGCCTGCCTTCCTCCTGGACTTGTGCCAAGTTCGAGGACAGCATGAGCTGCTCTCACGTGTGAGGATCCCTCGGTCTTCTTCTAGCCCCCAAAGCCTGGCACAGGTTCCTTAGGGCTTTCTCGTGTTTGGTTCTTTAGCTAAGACGTCATGAGCACGGACGTGGAGATGGCCTTGTAGGCGCAGGGCTGGAATGGGTGTGCGTGCCCCTGTCTAGGCTGAATCCCTGGAGGACACGAATCCGTCCTCCTCTGCCTGGTGCACTACCTGGGACAGAATGGTTGGAGAATGTCTGAGGAAGGAGCTCCCAGCGAGGCGGCTGTTCTCTGCGGAAACTGCCACGAGCCGCTGCCCCGCATCCCTCGCCCCAGCCCCCGGAAGCCACAAGTCAGATTTCTCTCTCCACGGCCCTGTCCGTCCTGAATGGTTCACACACATGGATTCCTCTGAGACTCAGCCTTTCGTCTCTGGCTGCTCTCACCTTCCATGTGCCTTCGAGGCTTATCTACGTTGAAGCATGCATCAGCTGTCCGTTCCTTTTCTTGGCTGAATAATATTTCATTTCACGGTGAGACCCCATTTTTAACCCTATTACTGACTGACAGACTCGCAGACTGTTCCCGCTTCGGCCCGAGATGAACAATACCACTGTGAACACTGACGTGCCATGTTCCATGTGGACGTGTGTTTTCAATTTTCTTGTTATAGATCGAGAAGCGAGATGGCTGGGTCATGTGGTAGTGGATTTTAACTTTTTGAGGATTTTCCAGACTGTTTTCCAAAGGATTTGCACCATTTTCATTTCTACCAGCAATGAAGAGGACTCCAGGGTCTCCGCGGCCTCAAAAATTACTATTCTGTGTCCAGCCTTCCTAAAGGATGTGATATGCCTTCTTGTTATGGTTTAGCTTTGCATCTCTCTCTTTTTTTTAAAGATTTTATTCACTTATTTGACAGACAGAGAGATCACAAGTAGGCAGAGAGGCAGGCAGAGAGAGAGGAGGAAGCAGGCTCCCTGCTGAGCAGAGAGCCTGATGTGGGGCTCGATCCCAAGACCCTGAGATCATGACCTGAGCTGAAGGCAGAGGCTTAACCCACTGAGCCACCCAGGCGCCCCATCTTTGCATGTCTTTAATGGCTAATGATGTCGAGCATCTTTTCATGGACTCACTGGCCATTTTTATTTTCCTCTTTAGAGAAATGTCTATTCAAATACTCTGTCTCTTTTTTTTTTTTAAAGATTTTATTTATTTAGTTAACAGGGAGAGACACAGTGAGAGAGGGAACACAAGCAGGGGGAGAGGGAGAGGGAGAAGCAGGCTTCCCGCTGAGGAGGGAGCCCGATGCCAGGCTCAATCCCAGGACCCGGGATCATGACCTGAGCTAAAGACAGAGGCTTAATGACTGAGCCACCCAGGCCCCCCCAACCCCGCCTCTTTTTAAATTAAACTATCTCTGTACTGCTGAGTTGTAAGAGTTCTTCGTATGTGCTGGACCCTGGACCGTTAGCAAATGTGTGGCTTACAGTGCCTCCAACTCTGTTCTTCCTTTTCAGGATTCTTTCAGCTCTTCTTGGTTGTTGCATTTTCCTGTGAATTTTGGGATCAGTATGTCCAGCTTTGCTTTGAAAACAAAAAACAAAACAAAAGGAAAAAAAGCAGTCTGATTTGATGGGGATTTCACTGAATCAGCCGACCAGTTTGGGGAATTTTGCCGCCTTAACAATATGAAGCCTCCCGATGCACAAACACAGGATGTTTTCTCATCTTCCAGGTCTTCCTCTAACTTCTTTCCACGATGTTCTACGGTGTTCGGTGGACAAGCCACAGAGTTGTTGTTACGTTTACTCAGAAGCATCGTGTTCCCGAATACATTCTTGTAGCTAGTATTGTTTCCTTACATCCGGTTTTGGGCGGGTCACGGATGGTGCATAAAATGCAATCTACTTTTGCACATTTGTCTTATACCTTCCCACCTTGCCGAACGTGTTTATTAGATCAGATTGCTTTTGCGTGGGTCTCTGGCTTTTCTCTGTAGATCATGTCATCTGGAAATGTACGGACAAGATCATGTCATCTGGAAGTGTACGGAGAAGGTCGTGTCATCTGGAAGTGTACGGAGAAGGTCGTGTCATCTGGAAGTGTACGGAGAAGGTCGTGTCATCTGGAAGTGTACGGAGTTGTGCTTCTTCCTTCCCAATTGGGATGCCTTTTCCTTCCTCCCTTCCCTCCCTCCCTCCTTTCTTTGTTTCTTTTTGAGCAGAGTTTCATTCCACTGCTTTAGGCATCCCTGTTCAAGTGAGAAGAACACCCTCTCATGGGGGGGAGGGCAGAGTGAAGCCACGTTCCCCTGGGGGCGTGGGGATGAGTCACAGCCTCCACGAGCCCACACGCCTTCGATCCGGAGTCACCACACCCCACGCCCGTTCCCCCGCTGACCTGATTTATAGAATCGGGCTTTTCGACGGTGCTCTCCCCATTTAAGACTGAAGACTGGGCCTCTTTCTGCCACGTCAGCAGACTTGTGGTCTCAGCCCCTGGAGGGGGGTAGAGTGGAGGGGGCCATCGTCCTTGTACCTGCTGGGGGAGGGTGACACTTGTCATAGGCAGATTTTTCCAGGGCCACAGACTTCCCTTATCTAGTAAGAGATGGCAAGTTACTTAACACCACCCACACCTCGGATCGTGGCAGAAAGTGGTTTCAGACCGGGTGCTTCTGACACGAAGCGCTGAGCTGTCCTCACAACAGCCTCCACCTCCTCCAGCTTCATCTCCCTGGGACAGAGGCCAGCCCTCCCAGGGCCAACCCAGAGGCAGGGGAGCATAGACTCTACGGTGGAAAGGTGCAGGGGAAAATCCACACATTCAGAAAAAATTTCAAGAGGAGAAGGGAAGAAAGGGGAAGGAAACAATCGAATGTCTGTCTGGAGCCAGGCGCGTTCACACACGTCATCTCATGTAGCCGACACATGGCGGTAGACTTGTGTTCTTTCTGAGAGCAGTGAAACAGAGACTGATGGTTTTTAACAGAACCCTTTGAAGAACTTGCTCAAGTCACAGACCCGGGTGTACACCTGGATTCTCTCCTTGCTTCTGCCTAACTCCCTGGGCTGGGTTTTCCCCTTGTGCCTCCAGAAGTGACTTGTGCAAGGTCCGTTCTGGTAACAAAGGCATCTGGAGATGTGAAGGAGCAGGCAGCACGAGGCTTGGAGCTTGGAGGTGCTCTGAGCGCGGCACGAGGTGTGTCCTTCACCGGTGTCTTCCCGGGTCTCCAGCCGGTTGAGTCATGACATCCAGTCAACGGAGAATGAGCCACTGCTTTTAGGAACTCACAGACATACCTAAAAAGCTGCAGTGAGCGACCCCAACACTGCCTGTCGCTCACTCTGCAAATTTCGTCACAAATCTGGGCAAGTCACGGATCTGGAGATGCTGCTTCTCATCAACAAGGTGGGCGTCAGAAGACCAACGTTCCTGGTTTGCCCAGAGAGTAGCCCGCGCTTCCCCGACCCGCAGCTATGTGAGCACTAAAACCTGCATGCCTCTGCCTATGCTCCTGGGGGCGCGGGGACCCTCCACCGGCTCCAGGCACACGCAGTGTCCACCATTTTTCCTTAGGACCTCCCTGGGCCACCTCTGGGGACACAGGGAGCCGCTGAAACCTGGCCAAGAGAGTCCGGCAAGACCCCAGCCCAGCCTGCTCTCAGCAGAGGGGAACGAACGCGCTCTTCCCCACGCTGGAGATTCGCTGGAGCTTGGTCCTGAAGGCTGCAGAGTTTCCAGAACACAGCCTCCCTCCACTCCTCCTCCTGCTGCCCCACCCCCAGGGACCTGCCACTTACTGGAATGCCTTTGTGATTCCTTGGGGACTCTGGGCTGTTAGGATTTTGAGAAATGAGGTGAACTAGAAAGATAGTGGAGAGTCTCGTGACGAGAGGCAGGGCTTTATTCTTAGGAAACCTTCTGTCAAATATAACCTTTGCGCTGTGTTTCAGGTATGCACCTCATGACATAAAATATCCTGAGATTCCAGGAGGCAGAAAGTCTCCCACAAGTCCTGTGACAACGGTGACTTATTATCGCAGGTGACGCAGGCGAGGTGATGGGTCAGACGGCGGCTCTGCCCCGGTAACTTGAAGGCACAAAATATCTAAAACCTTGAACCAAACTGAGAGCCAGAGAACTGGTCTGCTCTTGACTCATCCACAGACGAGCTTTATAACTCTGGGCAAAACTCTGCACCTTTCTGTCCAGCTCCAATATTTCATAAGTTTATGATTTTGTTTCTCTATAATTCTGTACTGGTGAGTCAAAACGCCATGTGTATTTTCCAGACAAAGTTCCAAATAATGACACAATGACATTCCATGGGGCAGGCCATCGGCAGAAGGAAGAATTACTGAAAACCACAGTCTGAAACCAGTAACGACCGAGTGGCGATGACGACCCCCATCTCCTCACACTGCCTGGTTCCCGCAATGACACCAGAGTCAGTATACCCCAGGGGGTCCCTGAGCTGCAAGAGGAGACCAGGATGGCCATCTGACCTTTGTTCCCTCTTATCTACTCATCTCCAAGAGTCCGAAGAACAAAGCACAGGGTATCAAGGGAGCTGGAGAATTTTATTTTTCTACAAACCAAGCAATTATTGTGATGTGAGGTGTTGAAATTTCATGAGTGGCTATATCCATGGTATTTCTCTCCAGCCAACAAGTGCCAGCTCTTGTGAAAGAGAGGAAGCTGGACAGATTTCTAGTCCGTCCCGATAGAGTCAGACTCTAGATTATCTCAGGCAGGTTAGAAGGACTCCATGTACACTGTCTGGGCAGTCGGATGCTCATGCTAGTTCTCTCATGACGTGGGGGACAGAAATTCCCATGATGCCTTTCTGTCATCCCTGCGGATATGTCTGTATCCAGGATGCAATGGCCTCAAAGCGAGAACTGAATCTACTTTCACAACAGAAGCGAGTCTGCTCACTGGAAATAAACAAGGCTAGCACGTGCCACGAAGAAATGAAACCACGCCCATTGCTGAGCCCATGCCGTGGACCCAGTGACGGGTGCCGGGTGCCCCACAAATGTCTCCTGAGTTCCCATGCATGACACCCTAGTGATGTAAGGACATTCTCATCCTTTGCCAAAGGAGGGAGCAGAGATTCAACATGCCCCATTCCCTCAGACGGCACGTATGGAGTTAGCCCCACTGCCAGTGTGTGCCTTTGCCTCTAAGAGGCCTGGGTGAGCTCACCCCAACTGCATTACCTGGGACAAGAAAAGACCAGCTGCCACCAACCATTTATTAGCCCATTCAACACAAATTCAGCGAGGGCCCCCAGAAAAGCAGCAACTCCCAAGCCGTGGTGTGCACGTAAGTGACCTACAGTGAGATCTGGATTCGGCGGGTCTGGGGTTGACAGACCACCTGCACTCAACAGGCTCCCAGGGGACACCCGTGGTCCTTGGGACAAATTTGAGCAGGATGGCAGAGAATTCGCAGGAGAGCCCACTGTAACCACAATGCTAGGAACTCCACAAATTATAAGAAAGCTGGAGTCATTAATCCCAGTTTAACAATGAGAAAAGCATCAGACAAGTTCAACTTATGGGGCTTTCTATAAAACACTCAGCCAGGCAGGGCTCCTCAAGTTATCAAGTTCATAAAAAGCAAGGAAAAGTCTGAGGTGCTGTTCTAGACCGGAGTGGCCCAGAGAGAAATGACAACTGAACGCACGGTGACATCCTCGACTGGATTAGGGAACGACAACCGAAAGGTATCAAGAGTCAAAGTAAATCCAAATTATTCCAAAACAAAACATTTATCCCAGAAAAACTGAAAGCTGCACAGACCATATTTGTATTAGGAAAACTAGACTCAGCACAAGGAACATGATCAGGACATAAAATAATCATAAAGGATGAATTCCCCCCAAACCTAGAATAGTCCTAAATACAGATGCACCTGACAGTAGGCTCCAACTCCACGAAGTGAACATTCTTGAACCCGAAAAGAGAACTAGACAGACCCACAGCTATACTTGGAGATGTCAACACTCTACTTGGACATATCAATAGGAAGAAGAGGCGGAAAGTCAGCAAGAAAGTAAAAGAATTGAGAGGCGTCCTCCACAACCTTAACTCATGGACTTCTCTAGGATGATTTGCTTCATCATCCTTCATCATCCAGCGGAATACACATTCTAAAGCACAAGGAATATTTGCCGTGGTGGGACATGAAACCAACACTGAGAAATGCAAAATACTTGCATACACAAATCACATTCTCTAAAAATGATAGGGTTAACCTAGAAATCAAAACAAAAAAGAAATCTGAAAAAAATCCCCCAAACGTTTAGAAACGAAAGGACACACTTCTACAACACACATGGATCAAGTCAAAACAGAAGTCTCCAGGGTAATCAGAAATGCCGTTGAATGGCATGAAAATGAAAAGCCAATATAGAAACACTGGTTGCCTGTCACTAAGGTTTGTTCAGAGGGAATTCTACGGTATTCAATGCTTGTACGACAAGGAAGATCAGCAATCTATGCTTCTCCTTTAAAATCCAGAAAAGCGAGTGCAAAATAAATCCAAATCAAGCGGAAGGAAGAAAATAATAAATCAGAAAGAAATCAGCAGAAATCATGGAACTAAAAACAGTGAAAGGATAGAGAAAAATCAATGAAACAAAAGGTGGTTCTTTGAAAAGAACGGCAAAACCCTGACAAGAACAACAAGTAAAAAAAAGACACAAATTACTACCATTGGAAATAATAAAAATAATAAAAAGATAAAAAAGGGGTCATCTTTTTGCCTACCCATTTAACCACTTGGATGAAACGGACCAATTCTTTGAAACACAAAAGCTATCCAAACTTACTCAAGAAGATAAAACCTGAATGGTACAACATGCATTAAAGAAATTAATTTTTTCATTTAAATCTTCTAATCCACATAGAAAATTCTCAGGACTCCATCCTCAAAACAATAGTTATTTATTTATTTATTTCAGAGTAAGAGAGAGAGCAAGAGGGGAGGGGCAGAGGGAGAGACAGAATTGCAGACTCCCCACTGAGCACAGAGCCCATGGTCGGTCTTGATCTCACTACCCAGAGATTATGACCTGAGCCAAATCAAGAGTCGACACTTAACCAACTGAACCACCCAGCTCCTACCCCCAAAAAATTTTTCTTAAGTTAGAACTGAACTAGCTTACCAACATCACAGGGTCCAGGTCAATGTACAAAATTCAGTTGTTTCTTTGTGTACAGTAGACCCTTGAATAACAAAGAGATTGGACGGCCAGCCACTCCCTCTTCTCCCCACAAAATCAAAAATCCACATTTAACTTTTGGTTCCCCCAAAACTTACCTACTAAAAGCTTCCCATTGACCAGAAACTTAACATTGGCATAAACAGCCAATGAACTCACAGCTTCTGTGTTACGTGTATCATATGCTGTATTTTCACCATAAAACAAGCTCGAGAAAAACAAGTGTGACCAACAAGCTCACAAGGAGGAGAAAGTAGGACTGCAGCGCGTTATCCAGAGCATCAGCTGACATTGTCTGCAAGATGAATCCTCTGTCAGTACTTACACCAACACTGCCGTGTAAGACACAGAACACCGCAGGTATGATGTGTATTACTAACAGCACACATCAAAAGTGAAAAGATCATGCGGCAGCACCCGGCTGGCTCAGTTGGTGAAGTATGTGACCCTTGATCTCAAGGTCATGAGTTCAAACCCCATGTTGGGTGTAGAGATTACGTGAAAAAAATAATCAAGCTCTCCTAATAAAAAATTCTAAAAAAAAAATAATGAAAAGATAATGTGAAAAATTATATTTACTTACAGGTAGACCGACTTGTGTATTGTATACAAAAAAGCAGCAATATGATTGCTTTAAGGTGGCCTGGTGTAGTCAAGGCAATTGCTTTACAGTAGCCTAGCCTGTATGCTAATGAATAAAGAGTTATTAAATTTTTATGGCATACAGGATGGCTGTCCTATTCATAATACAGTATTGAAAACAATAATACTTGCTACTTCCAAGCTATGTGGTTCATCAGAGAGCCTTTTCCAAATTGTCACACTTTCAGAAACTTTTCCAGTACATTTACTGAAAAACATCTGTGGGACATCTGGGAGGCTCAGTCCGCAGAGCATCCAACTCTTGATTTCAGCTCAGATCATGGTCTCAGAGCTGCGGGATCGAGCCCCACTTTGGGGTCCATGCTCTGTGTGGAGTCTGCTTGAGATGCTCTCTTTCCTGCCCCCTCTGCCCTCCCCCACACTCTCTCTCTCTCAATCTATCAATAAATAAATAAAATATTTTTAAAAGAAAAAAAGAAAACACCTGCATATAAATGAACCCATGCAATTCAAACTAACGTTGTTTGAGCATGAACTGTGCCAAGAGTGAAGGATCTGAAAATAAAATAAAGAAAATAATTCTATTAACAGTGGCATCTGAAGGTTAATACGCTTAGGAAGAAATTTAACACTTTACCCTAAAAACTACAAGACATCGCTACAATTAATTTAATACCTTAAATTAAATAGAAAGTTATCCCATGTTCATGGAAGACACAACGTTATTCAAGATGACAGTGCTCCCTAAGGTGGTCTTTGGATTTAGTCCAATTCCTGTCAACAGCCTGACAGTCTCTTTTGCAACAATTAGCAAACTACTCTGATGTACAAGGAGATTCAGAGAATGTAGAATAATGAGGCAGTTTTTGGACACCTAAGATGTCAGGCTTACACACATCCAGGACCCTTCAGAACACCATGTCCTTACCAGGATCCTACTGAAAACTAACAGAATACGTCTAAACACATCTGGCATACCTATGGCCAAGCTGGGACATGACCTACCCAGCGTGTGCCACTCCAGGATGGGAAAGTTCGGGCTCTAGACACCGTGTCTCTGCCACTCCCCGCAGATCTTCCCCACAAGGTAGGTGTCTGCTGCTTACACAGCAGAGGAAGGTCAGAGGGACCCGGGGGCTGGCTCGCACCCAGGGCAGCACTGAGCATGAGAGGCCAAAGGGATGTGGGAGTCAAGACTTCATGGGACAGGCATTGTGGGTGTGCAAGGGATGACTCCAGGCGCCACGCTCTCGCTCAGGTGGACAGGAGATGAGCAGGAAGACACACGCAGAGGGAGACCGGGAGCCCTGCTAGAAAGCTCTCTGGGATCCCCCCAACCTCCAGGCCTCCTGTCAGGACCCACAGACCAGAGCAAGCACCCTCTGTGCCCACAAGGGGAGCCGAGGAGCTGCTGTCCAACCTCTGGAGCAGGAGAGGCAGGAGGCTGCAAGCGGAGATGCTGGGCTTTCCGTCCTGCAGGACCAACCCATTCGCATCACTGGGAAGGAAGGGGTTCCCATCACTGGTTTCCCGCAGCAGGCCAAGGCTGACGGGGATCCTGCTGTGTTTGTGCACATACAAGTGTGCAGTCTTCTGTTTAAAGAAATCGAGGCTTGGCTTCGGTGGCGCTGTGAAGGCTGGTTACCCCTTCCTCCGTCTCGCTCCAGAGGCTGATCTTCTAAGACAGAGCAAGGACAGAGACGTCCATCACCCCTCCTGCCCGTGACCCCACGTACACGTCCCACGTTACCACAGACAGCCTCCCCGGTTGGCTCTGTCAGGCTGCACCCCGGCCCGGCAGAGCAGTGTGGCAGGTGTTGCTGCAAGGGACCCGACCCGGGCCCGACAACCCCACCGGGTGGAGTAGCACCCAGGCCCAAGGCACCCCTTCCACAAGTCACCAGAGGCCCGAAGCTCCCCCTCAGCCTGTTTGCTCCTTCCCTCCTTGACACAGAGGGGCGGGGTGGGGCTGGGGCTGGGCAGGGCAGGGCAGAACGGGGCAGAGCTGAGGTGGGCAGGGCAGGGCAGGCCAAGGCTGGGCTAGGTTGGGCTGGGCTGAGCTGGGGCTGGGGCTGGACTGGGCAGAGCAGGGCTGGGCTGGGCAGGGCAGGGCATGGCACGGTGGGCCTGGGCTGGGCTGAGCAGGGCTGAGCTGGGCATGGCAGGGAGGGGCCGGGCAGGGCAGGGCAGGGCCGGCTTGGGCTGAGCTGGGTGGGGTGGGGGTGCGGCAGGGCTGGGGACGCACCTGTCCTGCAGCCTGGAGAGACCGATTCCAAGCAGAGCTGCCGCGCCAGCAGCCCTCGGATTTGGGGAGAATCCGCCGGCTCCTCATCAGCGATGCCGGCATCTAGAACCTCCCCAGGCTCGTGCGGCCTGAGGAGGCCCTGCTGAGCGTCTCAGACGGTAGCGAACGTTCCTTGCCCTGAAAGCCGACGCTAACAGTCTGCAGCTGGGCACTGACAGGGATGCAGGGCTGGCTGTGAGGTGGCACCCTCAGCCGCCCTGAGCGCTCGCTCAGCTGCTCCTTGGACAAGATGACCCAACGCACATCGTCGAGCCTCTAATTCGCCATCTTCACATGCTCCCATGTCTGGTTTCTAGCGCTCGCCCTGAATTGTTATTCCAGCTGACCTCCTTTTGTGACCTCTCAGAGGATCCGCGTTTAAAACAAAACAAAACAAAACAAAACACAGTCTAGGAAACTTGCATGTGTCCCAAACTGAAGTGATCTGTTATTTCCAAATTTGTTATTTGTAAATGTGGGTTTTTCGTTCCCTTCCTAAGCTCTCCTCCAGGGGTTACATCGGTCCAGATCCTTGAGCATCTGGGAGAGCCGAGCCGCACACTCAACATTCTTCCACGATTACAGAGCCGAAATAAACACCAGCGCACGCCAGGCCCGTCGGGGACACAGACGCCAGCACTGCGGGCCAATGGGGAGAGCCCGTGGGTCCTGCTGGGAGCGCGCCGGTTCTGACACAAGATGACGGACGACCGCCCTCAGAGCGGAGGACAAGGGAGCAAGCCGTCCATTCTGGCAGCTTCTTTGTTTACACCAAAAGGAAGGTAGGGAGCGGCCTGGGTCCCCACAGGCCTCCACGGTGTTTTGCAACTTCTGACTTCTGTGAAACGCTACTGCGGGAGCAAGGCCTCTGCTCCAGCTGGCGATCGGATGGCAGGAGCTGGCGTCCAGGTGCCACATGAAGGGCGCTGGGCTCTCTGCCGGGGCTGGGGGTGTTGGGGGCGCCGCCTGGCAGGAACCGGTGGCTGTTCAGGTGCTGGGGGCCCTCGGGGCTGTGCTGTAGCTGATGGTCCTCTGACACGATCTTACCTGGTCCGTGGCATCTGTGGCGGCGCTGGACATGTTGGTCTTCCTCATGACCTCGCGAGCACCGCCACCAAGCGGAAAAACAGGACCGTCCTCACCCACAGTGGGAAGCGAGCCTCCTGGGGTTCAGCACCCCCTGTTGAGGAACAGGGGACCCGCTGCAGTTCCACGAGTAGCAGAGACCTTGGGCTCCGCTGGAAGCGACCATCACTCTCAGAAGCTCCACGTGGGAAGGCTCCCGGCCAGGCTGCGATGGGCAGCCTGTGGCTCCCGGGAGGCCTGAGTTGGGACAGGGTCATCGCACAGACAAGAGGCATCAAGACCAGCGAGCGACGCCCAGCCGGGAGGACGGGGCTGTGGGGCTTGGCTCCGGGTCAGAACATCTTTTGAGCTGGGGTGAGCCCCTTCCTGGCTCTTCTTTCGTGTCCTTTAGGGCAGCTGAGGTCGGGTTGTGCTGCCCAGGCACCTGAAAGAGCATATGGGAGCTTTGTTCTTGTCCCCGTAACTTGGCCTGTTTGTAGGAGCTGACGCTGACCCCTGGCCACAGCCATGTGCCCCTTGGATGGTGTGTGTGTGTGTGTGTGTGTGTGTGTGTGTCTGGGCCCTGGGACGGTGCCCCTGTCACGTGAATGAAGGGATGGGGGCGGATGTGACAGGTGACCAGCCCTGGCTGCTCTCGGAGCTCTCTCATCCCTGCTCTGTGAGGACCGGACATCGCAGATGGGGGTCAAGAGGGAGCCCTCTGGGGCCTGGCGCAGGAGGCAGGGCTGGCGTGGAGCAGGGTAGGGCAGAGCCACGGGCCACTCCGGGAACGCGCGGCATGAGCAGAAGCTCGCTTTTGCTGCTCTGCTGCACCCACTAAGCGCGGGGCAGCCAGGAGCACAGCGCCGGCCGGTGAATGCTGACCCCTGCGCCCCTGCTCTCCTCAGAAGCCCCTGGCCTTGGCAGGCCACCTGGCTTCCCTGCCTCCTGTGCTGGCCGCATCCCCAGTCAACACTTTCCAGAAACAGGTCGGAAGACACATCACTGGAAGGGTCATACGCCCCAGGCTTTGATCACCTGACAGCAAGTTCTACAATGTAACACCCTGAAGGAGCTCAGGAAACACTGCAGCGTGGAGCCGGAAGGGGGGGGGTGGGGGGGTGGGGGGCACGTTTTGGGAGGCAGAGCTGGAGAGCAGGAAACTGGGGGAGCCGGTTCTGGACGCCACAGGGTAAGAAAAAAGTAGGATTCCGCCCTTCACGGCGGGCTGGCCAGCGACCTGTTAAATGTCATCCGCCCCAAGGCAAACCCAAGCCCCACCCCACCCCCCAGTCGTGAGATGCTGTGATTTATAAGAAATACAAACTTGGTCTTCATTCCCTTTCCAGACAAGGAGCCTCTAACACCCCTGGAATTCCCTCAGGGGAGGAGGGTGAAGGGGTCTCTTGTGATGCTAACGAAGTGATGTTTGGGGAGCACCTGGGGGTGGGGGCTGGTTACCAGGGGAACCGACCACGTGGTGACAGGGTGGGATCTCTCAGCCCCACCCCGACCTCCGTAGGGGCGGGGCTGCAGTTTGGATCAATCACCCATGGCCAGTGATTCATCAGTCACGTCCTTGTCATGAAACCGCCATAAAATCCCGAAAGGACCAGCCGGAGAGCTCCCGGGTTGGTGAGCAGGTGGAGATGTGGGGACCGCGGGCCTGGGTGGGGGTGGGGGGGTGGGGGGGACATGGCAGCCCCACGCCCCCTTCCCCAGACCCCGCCCCGGGCAGCTTACATCTTTTATTACAAACCAATGGCGTAGTGGTTAGCCCTTTCCCTGAGTTCTGTGAGCCACTCCAGCGACTTCACCAAACCCGGGAGGGGCGGTGGGAACGTCTGGTCTGGAACCCGTAGGTCAGAAACACCGGACACAGCGTGGACTCTCGGTTGGCATCTGAAGTGAGGGAGGGTCAGGCTTGTGGGTCCGAGCCCTCAACCTGTGGGTCAGCCCCTTCCTCATGCCTGCAGCCCTAAGCAGTCCCCCTAAAATCCCATCAAAATCCCTCCTATGTAACTCTGTCTTCTACGGCGCTTCTCAGTGCCCTATTCCCAAACCTGTGAAACCCTGGGAAGCCTGTGCCTAGGTTTCCCGGAACCTCCTCTTGCCCACTGCCTGAGGGGCCCGGTTTGCCTCCAAGTCTCTGCAAGTGTTCCCAGTACTCCCCAAAACACTCAGCACCTCTGTAGTCAGCTCCTTGTCCCCAAGCCCCTGGCCCCTCCTGCTGGGTTCGTCTCTCCTGCCAGGCCACACAGCAGCGTCCGCAGGACCTCCAGGTGCTTCCTGGGCCTGGAGCTGCTTGGAGACACCAAGGCCATCATCCCGGATGCTCGAAGCCCCAGATAAGCTCCTGGGTAGCCGTGTGGGATGGGGACTGCTTCCTCCTAGATGGGGCATTCCCTCCTCTGAGCCCCAGATTGGTGTGTCCTGCTGGAGGGCTTTGCCCTCAGTCACGCCCCTTCCCATCCCCAGGAACTGCCCCATCATGGTGGGCACTGCACGTACCCAGCACCTCCCACCTCTGCCCACAGAGGTTGTGCGCTCTGGGGAGAGCTCACCGCACCTGTCTCCTTGCTCCTAACCCTGCTCCCAGCAGGTCACTAGGGCAGTCCTAGCGGGCTCCCCCCTAAATGCCGAATGCGTGTGGACCCCAGCTCTGGACTCCGTCTCCAGCCTGTACCCCACCAACTGCTAGTTAGCTAGTTCCACTCCCTTAGATTGTCCTGGACAGGGTGGAGGCTGGGCTGGGGCGGCAGGGGGCAGGGGCCTGGCGCCTGGTGCTGATGACACTTGGCAGGTGTTCACTCCCCGGATGCTGACCAGGGCCAGGGGCTTCCTCCAGGCACCGTCCTGGGGCTGGAGGCCACTGAGCATCCCCCAGCATCTCCCGTGGCCCGGCCAGGGAGCCTGGGTCTTTCTCTCTGCCCTGCAGGAATCCATTCCTCAGCCTCATGCTCACCTGGGGAAGCGGAGGGTATCTGCCAAGCCTGGGGTGCCCCCTCCCATTTGGTCTCCCAGCCCCTCACACATGAGGGACCCCTCGGCATCCCCGTCCAATGATCCCACGTTCTCAAAGACATATCACATTCTGGCAAATTCTGTTTCTAATCAACATCCAAAATGCCCACGAACTCGGGAACACAAATGTTTGGCCACCTTATTGAAAGAGGAAAAGTGTTCATACCACAGGGAATGGACCAGGGTATTAGCTAGGGGAGTATGCCCCAGGCAAGTTCTGTCCCAGCAAGGGAGATAAGAGGCCCTCGGGCATTTCCCTTCAGGCTGGCTGCCATCTGTCCCAGACAGGCTCCGGAAAACTAGGTAAGTGAATTATTTATTCAGATCAATAGGAGCAGGGTTTACTGACCACGCACAGCCCAGTAACTCAATCTGCCCGGAATGAAATCAGGAATCAATGCCCTCTGCGGGCAGGTGGCTGCAGGGAGAGTGTCCACAGGGGCACACACCTCTCGCCCCAGATTCCAAGCCACCCAGGAGCAGCTGCTAAGAGACCGAGACCGACGGTGCAGCCACCGAATGGAATAGCGGGTCCCATAAAACACCTCGAAAGCCCCACTGTGCTCCTGGCTCTACAGCCTCTGGTCCCTACGGAGAGCCCCGGGGGTCCAGGGCAAACTTCAGGTCTGATCCAGCCACGGGGCTCTCCAGATAGAACCCCTGGGAGGGGGAAGGCTGCACAAGCAGGCTGAGCACCCACACTCGGTCCCCAGAGGCAGAGAAGAGAGCAGTGGGAAAGGGACCTAAAGCAAGAGCCACCAAATGGCCAGGGTTCCCGGACAGAAGAGCACCAAGACGCAGGGCCAAGAGCAGAACCGAGGGCAACTGCAGGACGGTCCCCACGATCACTGCAAAAGATGCCTAATGACCCCACAGGGATGCCGTCTGAGAGGACAGACGGCCCGCACAGGCCACAGATGCACTCAGAACGGCCCAAACCTCCAGCTGAAGGACAAGTAAGGTCAGACCCCACTGCCCCCATCCAACCCCTCGGGGCGGGGGGTGCCGTGCGCCCACGACTCCCGTCCCTGTTTGCTTCCCCGCTTCTTCATCACTGAAGCCCAGCACCCCGGGAGCCAAGGCGGGTCTGCAAAACAGCACCACTGTCCCCAAAAGTGCCACCTTCATTCACCCCCTCCCAGACCCCCGGATGCTGGGACACGGAACTGAGCCTCTGGCTGGATGTGACGCTTCCGGGACGTGGCCCAGGAAGGGGGGAGGGGGTCTCCGGTCAGCTCGGTGACTGTCCATTGGGCTCTCCCGCAGGCTGGACATAAAAGGAACCGCACCAATGTGATCTCCCGTATCTGACTCCTTTACTAGCCAGGCTTCAGAAGCTGCCCCATGCGGCCCTGCGGACCCCACCCTGCTCCTTTCCTCCCCGGCCTGAAGGCCAGCCCAGGGCACAAACAGGTGAGTTTTAGCTGAACCTTGATGAGGGACGGGGGAGCCGTTTCCACCTTCTGGCGGTTGTGAACATGGAACATGCTGCCGGGAGCATTTCTGGCTGCTGCTTGTTGAAATGCCCCTTCCCAGACGCATACAGCGCATGCCTCCAAGTGGGGTTTCTGGGTCACAGGATGTCTGGAATTGTAACGGCCGTTTTGGGGCAAGTCAGACTTGGATGAACCACCTTAGGGGCACCTCGCAGGGGAGGACCTCACACCTCTCCCGGGCAGTGGGCCGCATTCTCAGGTTGCCATGCGGAGGCTTCGGAAAGACCAAAGGACTCCCAACACTGCTCCCTTAGGATCCCTACAGCGTGCAAATACGTCTTCAGTTTAAAATAAAATATATCTGGCCGCTGGGGGGTCCCAGGCCTGTGTGGCCACCCCCTCTTTAAGGCTGCCCTCTGTCCCCTCCCCCCCCCCCCCGTCCCCCCACACCTGGTCCCTGGGGGAGCCCCCGCTGCTCTTACAGGACCTGAGCAAGACGCCCTCTGCGCTGCGCCCACCCAGCCCCCAGCAGCATTTGGCCCAAGATGCATGCGGGCCAGAGACCCCGACAGATCCTCCCCCTGGACCCGTGCCCCCTCTTCAAACCCCTCTTGGTCCCGGGCGCGGACCCCACCCCCTCCCCCAACCTCTGCCCGCCCACCCCCAGGACCCCTAGCTCGCAGCCCTCCTCCCTGCAGACCCAGCCCCCTCCCAGATCCTACCAAAGGACCCCTGCCCCGACCTCCGTCCTGCACCTGCGCGCTCCCTGTCCTCCGCACGACCTCCGCCCCCGCCCCGGTCCCGCCCCTGGACCCCCAGCACCGGCCGCGTCCCGCGAGTCCCGTTAGGCGCGCTCGCCCCCTGGCGGCCGCGCCGGGCCCTGCGCTGCGGCGCTGGAAGGGGCCTGTCCCAGTGTCCTTGAGAGAAAGGATTTCAGCCTTCTGGACGGTTCTGAAGACACAAACAAAGGAAAGGAAGAAGGCAGGCTCTGACCACCCCGGCACAACCGCAGTTACTGTCTGGCGTCCCTCCGGTCTCCTGCGCTGCTCTCCGGGGCACTGGCCGGCGGGAGCGCCGCGCGCAGCAGTACCTGAGGGTTTATGTTCCGCAGTGCGCATCCCTGGTCCTGGGGCAGGCCTGCTGCGCGCCTCTAGGTCCCATCCTGTGGGAGCGAACCCTGGGGAGCAGTGCTCAGGACAGGCTTATCCTCTAGGGGATCTGGGCTTTCTGCAGCCGCCTTGGGATCTCTCCACACTGCAGCCCGCGCGCCCTTACTGTAACCCCTCTCCGGAAGTTGTTCCCAGGGCTGTGCACAGAGTCTGTCCTCACCAAGTTCAAACATTCACATTGCTCGGATAACAGCCCTCACTCTTCGTATTTATTTTTAATTTACACGTGGTGGAACTCCTTGCTGTCCACCTGCTCAGGGAAGGACGCGGGCTACTGCTGGTGTGTGGCAGTGCTGGAGGAAGCACTGCGAACCTCCACCTCCAACCTCCGCGGTGGAAGGTTGGGTAGGAGTTTCACAAGCCTTGGGTAAATACTTCACAGGCTCGCTGGGACACAGCGTATAAGAAATTGCATAAGATATAAGAAAGCGTGTGAGTGCCTGGGTGGCTCAGTGGGTTAAGCCACTGCCTTGGGCTCAGGTCATGGTCTCAGGGTTCTGGAATGGAGCCCCACATTGGGCTCTCTGCTCAGCAGGGAGCCTGCTTCCCTCTCTCTGCCTGCCTCTCTGTCTACTTGTGATCTCTCTCTGTCAAATAAATAAAATCTTTAACAAAAAAAAAAAAAGAAATAAGAAAGCGTGTAAGAAATTATAAGACAGGGGGCACTTGGGGGGCTCTGGGTTAAGCCTCTGCCTTCGGCTCAGGTCATGATCTCAGGGTCCTGGGATGGAGCCCCCCATCGGGCTCTGCTCAGTGGGGAGCCTGCCTCCCCCCCTCTCTCTGCCTGCCTCTCTGCCTACTTGTGATCTCTGTCTGTCAAATGAATAAATAAAATCTTAAAAGAAAATAAAAAAAGAACTTACAAGACAGTGCCGAACGGTTCCAGCATTTGTGTCCACACGCAGTGTAGAGTTCAGTAGCCCTAAGTCCATCCTCCTCATTGTCCTCCTCGTTCCAACCACCCCAGAAGAGGCAGATGATGGCTCATGGTGGGTGTAATTCCCATGTCTCTGATGCTGCATGATGTGGGTGGCATTTTCATGTACTGATTTTCTATTTATTTGTACATCTTCCTTACAAAGTTCCTGTTCCAAATGATTACCCAGTTTTTATCAACCTTCGCTTTTAAATGTAACTGTGCCCATTTTCCACGGATCTTTTCCTGCTTTTCTTTGGACAACTGGAGAGATAATAGGCCCATCTAAGAGAGTAAACACAGGTCTGCTGCACACATGTGGTCACGGTTGACCACATGCTGGAAGAACTAGTAATTCTGCATCTCTACTAACCACAATGATGGTGATGGTGGTGATGATGGTGACAGTGATAATAGTGATGGTGAAGAGGTAATGATGGTGATGGTGGTGATTGTGTTGATGGTGATAGTTATGATGGTCGTGATGGTGATGATGGTTATGCTGATGGTGATGATGGTGATAGTGGTGGTGTTCGTGATGATGGTCATGATCATGGTGATGATCATGGTGATGGTGATGATGGTGATGTTCATGGTGATGATGGTGATGGTGGTGATGATGGTGATGATGGTGATGGTGGTGATGGTGGTGATGGTGGTGATGATGATGGTGGTGGTGATTATGATGATGGTGATGATGGTGATGATGATGGTGATGGTGGCGATGGTGATGATGGTGATGATGATGGTGGTGATGATGGTGAAGATGGTGATGATGATGATGATGGTGATGATGGTGATGATGATGATAGTGGTGATTGATGATGGTGATGATGATGGTGAAGACGAGGGTGATGATGGTGATGATGGTGATGGTGGTGATGATGGTGGTGATGATGATGGTGAAGACGAGGGTGATGATGGTGATGATGGTGATGGTGGTGATGATGGTGGTGATGATGATGGTGAAGACGAGGGTGATGATGGTGATGATGGTGATGGTGATGATGATGATGGTGGTGATGAGAATGGTGATGATGATGATGATGGTGACGATGGTGATGATGATGATGGTGGTGATTGATGGTGATGATGATGATGATGGTGAAGACGAGGGTGATGATGGTGATGATGGTGATGGTGGTGATGATGGTGGTGATGATGATGGTGGTGATGATGGTGGTGATGATGATGATGATGATGATGGTGGTGATGATGGTGGTGATGATGGTGATGATGGTGATGGTGGTGACGATGGTGATGATGATGATGGTGGTGATGATGATGGTGGTGATGATGATGGTGGAGATGATGATGATGATGGTGATGATGGTGAAGACGAGGGTGATGATGGTGATGATGGTGATTGTGGTGATGATGGTGATGATGATGATGGTGGTGATGGTGGTGATGGTGATGATGGTGGTGATGATGGTGGTGATGATGATACAGCCCACCCAGGGAAAGCTCACTGTCCTTGGTTCTCCGCAGGCTCTTCTTACACAGATCCTCACATTATCTTCATTGAAACCCTTTGAAGACAAGGAGTCTGTGGCCCCTCATGACACAGTGGCAACTGTCCAGGACAACCCCACCCATGTGCAGGGTCACCTACAGAACATACCACAGCGCAGTACCAACCAGACCAACCATTCCTGTTTAACTGACACTGGAACATTTTCAGAGTATGTCCTTGATTGGCGTTCTCTTTGTTCTTAACCAGAGCGGGAACAGCAAGTGTGCCTTCACAGCTGTGGTTTGGTGGACTCCTCTCCACCACCCGGAGAAGTGACTTTCTTGGCACTTCCATCTTACAGAGGAGGAAAACTGTCCCTCCCATTGCCCTCCTCCTCTCCCTCCCAGGAGTGCCAGGTCCTGGGCCGCGTGCGTGCAGCACATGGGCTGGGATTGATGGCTCATCCTGCCATCCCCAGCCCACCATGGCCAAGTACACATGACACAGGCAGAGCTCATGGGGACACTGCAAAGCTGCCTTGCTTTGTCCCCCTTTTCCCTGTATGCCTGCTCAGCAGGAATGTCCACTGGTTGAAACCTCAGGCGTGCCCTGGGACTTCCCGGTCGTTTTATATAATAAAAAGTGACTGTCCCAGTCACTTGCAATTGTGGAAAACAGTCCAGTTTCGTATCAAGGACATGCAGATTCCTGCAAGAGCTCAAGTGTCTCTCTGACTCAGTGTTGTTCTCCCTCCCTGAGAATTCACTACTGAACCCTCAGGAGGTACTTTAGAAGGAAGAGGGAAGGGAGAGGAAAGGTGTTCCTAGATGGGCTCTGACCCACCCTGGTTCCCAGCAAAGGCTGACCATTCTCCAAGTGCCTCTGAGGGTTTTCCAAGCCTCTATGCCAATGGGTCTGTACCTCACTGGACCTGGACAAAGTTTTCTTCAGGAAATCACTGCCTCTCTCTTCCGGCTCTGGCTCTACAGGCTCAGACCTGTTTATCCTGTTGGGTGGCAGTGAGAGATCCAAGATTGAAGACATCTCCCCCCGCCCCCGCCACCGCCACCTGCTCTCTCCCAGTGCCACAGGTCTCCCCCTACATTGGGGGCTGCAACCCAGGTCCAAGCCCCGGCCACCACTTTGTCTAGACCTGCGTCTGGGCCAAATTCTCACTCTGTTGTCCAGAACCAGTCCCCAGGTTCCCAGTGATGGAGGGAGGCTATGGACACATCAGCTCCTCCTTTCCTAGTCAGGAACAGGGATGCCCACCTATGAGCCCCTGGGAAATCCTACTGCAGAGCGGGATTTCTTAATCTAAGGTGACACTGGAAAGCTCAACTCAGGTCTTTGGGAGAGCAGCTGCCCCATTCAGAGCCCCCCATTATGTCTGGGGGCCAACCTCTCTCCAAGTTTCCTCCCGTTCCCTCTGCTGTCCTGCAGGTGCCCAGGGGTTCCTGAACCACAGAGGAGCCTGACACTGGCCTCCATGGGCTCGCAGGCATGTTTTAGTTCTCGAAATCAACACGAGCTAGAAGACTGACAGAGAAAGGCCATTTTCTCCTGGTTCCCCAGTCACCCCTGTGCCGCAGGCCAGGTCCCCGCTCCCTTCTCGCGGAGACACTTGGATCTAAGCCTGTGTCTCAGAGGCTTGTCATGTCTGTCTTCACTCTTCTTCTAGATGCTTCTCTGTTTTTATTTTTGTGACAGCGTTCTTGAGATATGACGCATGAGCACACACTTCACCAAGCGGTAAGAGTCGAAGGTTTGGGCCCCATTTCCTGCAGCTCACTGCCATCCCAATTTTAGGACATTCCCGTCACCCTATGGAGGACGCTTATTCTGTGTTATGTCCTGGAATTCCTTTACGCCTATAATCCACGCGCACGGATGGCGGGCCTGCGGCCGGGGGCCTCGCACCAGAGGGGCAGGGCGGTGTGCAGAGGGCAGAAGGGCCCACTCTCCTCTCTTCCGAGCTCACCAGCTTTGCCACGTCAGCGCCTGTGCCCACTAAAACAGAGACAGCCCGACTGCCACATTCATTCGGAGGCAGCAGTCGAGGGGCTGCCCCAGCCACAGAGCAAGTGCGTGCCAGAGTCCCGACCGGACGCCAGGCCAGGCATCCGCGCTCCTAACATCGGAACAACCCGCGTCCTTCCACTCCCGGGGGAGGTGGGGGCGGGGTGTCTCTGGCCTGCAGGCCCCTGCTCACGGACTCTGAGGTCTCTGGGTGTTGCTCCGTGCTGCAGGAAGCCCGGCCGTCCACCAGGGGGCAGTGCCGCCTGCAACATGGGGGCACCGCCTGGATCCAGTCCAAATCCCGGGACACTAAGGATGGCGGTTCAGGGGAACCTTCCTGTCCAGAAGAGGGCAAAGTGCAGCGGGAGGAGCCTGTCGTCAGGACATCGCTCACGGGGGGAGGGTGGGCAGGGTCAGCCTCTGGGGAGCCGGGCTCGGGGCTGCCTGTCTGGGACCGAAGGACACCCACCTGAGAAAGGGGCAGCTAGAAACTATTGGGCTCTTTCTTCTAGGCCTGCATCCTGGGCAGTGGCTGAGCTACTGAACTTCTCCACCCCGAGCCTGTGACCTGTAAATGGGGGAGGGCCACCTGCGGCGGTGTGTGGACAGGCAGACGGGTCGCTGGGCTCTTCCCCGCCCCCTACAGGGCAGGGGCGGCCACTGCGGCTCCAACCCTGGACATGGTCCCCCATCAGCCGGGTCACTCGTGTCCTCCGTGTGGGGTCCCCGCCGGCCGACAGTAGGGTGTTCCTACCCCGGTTTGCAACCAGTGGGGACTGCCTGGGCACCGCCTCCCAGGGACGCTGGACCCATCCACCAGTGCTAACAGGGCTGGTACCGCCCTTGGCAAACCATAGGTGCTCAACTTGCAATGTCTTTCTCTGCCTCCTTGTCCGGCCAGAGGCCGGTGCGGTCCAGGGCCTGGAAAGCCACGAGCTCTTCCCAGACAGCCTGCACCCCTTCTCCTCCCCGCCACTTGGGGGGGTCAGACTACGGCCTGTCCTGCTGAACCTTCCAGGGTTCTTGAACACAGGGATGTCGTGGCTGTGGGTGGGGAGCGCACGTCTGTGTGTTGGGTCCTACCGGCTGCTCATGTTGCCAGCGTCCCTGCATCCCACGGACTTTCTGTCGAGTTCTCTCTGCTGCTGAGAAGGGGGTGTCGAGCCCCCCGCCCACAGCTCTGGGTTTGTCTGTCCTTTCGGCTCCGCCAGCTCTGGCTTCCCCCACTGAGGCTCTGTGTTTGGCGGGGGCATGTCCAGGGGATTCTGTCCTCCTGGGGGACAGGGCCGTTATGACTATAGGACACATGTCCTGTTCTGTGCCCTGAAGTACACTTCGTCAGACGTGAAAACAGTGGCTTGATTTTTAAAATTAGCGTTGACTTGATAGGTCTTTTTAATATCTTGTAATTTTTTTTTTTTTATTTGAGAGAGAGAGCATGAGCGGCGGGGGTGGGGGCGTGGGGAGCAGGCTCCCCTCTGAGCAGGGAGTCCAATGCAGGACTCGATCCCAGGAAGGACCCTGAGATCATGACTCGAGCTGAGGGCAGACGCGTCACCGACCAAGTACCCCAGGGGCCCCAGAGCTGCCGTTTCAAACACCAGTGACACGTGATGATACAGCCTGGGAGTCTCCTGCTCTCCCCCTTCCCTCTTCCTTCCTGGGGCTCCACGTCTCAGTATTGGATGGTTCCCTTTCTTCACAAAGAGCCTCTGCAGGCCTCCCGGCAACCCCATCGAACTTTCCTTCCCCATGAAGGTCCGCTCTCCCTGCATCTCCAGAGGACGGGCCCTTGGTCGGTGGAAGCAGATGCTTGCAGGACCTCGGCTGCCGCCGTTCCTCTAGTTCGGGGCTCACTCAGCTTCTTGAGTCTGCAGGCCGGGGGCGTGAGGAATCTGGGATCTGCGGGGGCTGCCTCAGCCGCTCCCTCGTCCCCCTGTCCTGCCCCTCTCCGGGGACTCAATGACACCAGGGAGGGCCTCTGGACAGGCCCCGGCAGCCGCCGGATTCCTGGGTCGGCAGGGCGGGTGCAGCTCCCCTCCCCTGGCCCAGAGCTCATGGACCCTCCCGTCTCCTCCCGTCCGCGGCCCATCCTCCCATGAGCACCCCCTCCTGTGCGGTGCTCTTCAGGTCTGGGGTTGGGTCTCCTCCTTTGCATCCCTCCTCTTTGCAGTGGCTTCTCTGTTTTGTCCTCCCGCTGTAGGAACAAGGCTTTCGAGTGCTCCCAGAAGCCTGCTCTCTGGGTCATCCCGCATCGGATCATCCCACGTGTCCTGGTTCTTGGCGCACGGGGGATTGTCCGTCGCATCCAGGACGTTTCGGCTGTGAAGTCAGGAGACTCTGGGTCCCACGTCCGACTGATCCGTGCTGGGGCTGGAGAACCAGCATGCGCCGTGCCCTTGAGGAAAGTCCAGTCGCCACAGAGATGCCACGAGATTTGGCCCGTGCGGTTTACATGGTGCTGTGGCCCCCACAGTCCTGATGTGGCTGCCTGGGTGGGGGCAGGGGGCACAGGTATCTCAGTAGTAGAGAAGGGGGACCCGTGGCTCAGCTTCCCTGGCCTCTCCTTCTTGGGGGGATCCCGGGACAGTGGGAGACACAGTGTGCTTCCTGGTGGGGGGGCAGGACATCTGCTGGTGTTCACCCCTCCCCCCACCTCGCTGTCTCAGATGCATGGGGACAAAGAGGCCTCATGGTCCACTGGGTTGTCCTGGCAGATGCCTTTTGCGGGCGCCCTCCCATAAGCAAAGGGCTTTGGGGGCCCACCTCCCCCGCCCGTACTGTGACCCCAGCCCAGGCTTGTGAACAGCATGTAGTTTGGCTGTGTTTTGATTCTTGCTCTGCCAAATTCTGGCCTCTGGTTCCTCTGGAATCTTATGGCCATTCATTCTTGGAGCTTTCTCTTGTTACAACTCAACAGCCTTGCCCAACCCAAGCATGTCCAGACACAGCCAATCCCTGTGTCATGAAATGTCCCTCCATCCGTGTTCCCAGGGCCCCAAGTCCACCTGGAAGCTGCATTACCACTTGGAGTCTGCTCAGTGAAACGTGACCAGAGACCCTGCGGAAGCTCGGCCCACGACCACACACATACCTCGAGGGGAAACAAGAAACCCGACGGAGGATACGACATGACGTCCCCAGTGGGCAGGGCCAGGTGTTCATCTCCAGTAGATCCAGGGGCCCCCGCTGGGCGAGACCCCTGATGCACATCACTAACAGATCCTCGGGTCCAGTGTGGGTGGGACCCAGGCACCCTCTCCAATAGATCCACAGCCCAAGGGGGCTGGGCCCGGGCACCCATTGTTCATCGCTCCTAGATCCCCAGAAGACGGGACAGCAGTGTTCATCTTCAGTAGATCCTGGTCCCCAATGGATGGGACCTGGGCAGTGACCACCAAAACATGCAGCGTCCCGACTGGGCAGGTGGAGGGCCCACCACTAATAGATCCAGGGCCCAAGAGGGTGGGCACAAGCAGCCATGTCCAATAGATCCGGGTCCCAATGGGTGAGACCAGGCGCCCATCCCCAGCATGTCCACCAGTGGTAGCCGCTGAGTGATGAGCACGGAGTTAATCCGTGCACAAGCTCCCGCCCGGGCTAGGACCTGGTGGTGGGAATTCTCTGGGTGGGCTCCAGGCCACGGTGACCCATCCACACAGTGCTCCTGGAAAGCCCACGCTAGTGGCTTTCGGATCAGAGCCTTGCCCACTTTTACTCTGTGACAGTGGTCAGGGTCCAGCCCCGCCACTCCCCTAGAAACATCCTTCTGGACGAAACTCTCCCAAGTGTGTCTCTTCTGTCTTAGGCCCCTGGCTGGGGCAGGAGCAGTCACCCCAGCCTTTATGGGGGAAGGAAGGCACTGCCTGAGGAGCCTAGTGACCATGCACCCATTGAGAGCCCCAAGACAGAGTGGCTCAGGGCTTTAGGAAGCAGACAGCATGAGGGCCATGGGTCCTGGGTCCCCATCACCTAACTCAGGAAGGAGGTCAGCCAGGGGAAGGGAGCCCAGACCCCGGAATGCAAAAAGCCAGCATGATGAGCCCCATCTGATGGTGGAGCCCCCCGGAGGGGTGCTGGGCGACACCTGCATCCGGTGCAGCAACAGATAAGTCCACCGGACGGCACACTCGGGTCCAGCCCCCACCCTGTAGACACCTGGAAGGTCCCCTCGGGGCTGAACATCAGAAGAAGTCAGGTCCTCGGCGCAATAGTACATGTTGCAATTAAATTCTTAGTATCTCTGAATGTGGGGTGCCTGGGAGGCTTAGTGGGTTGAGCCTCTGCCTTCGGCTCAAGTCATGATCTCTGGGTCCTGGGATCGATCCCACATCAAGTTCTCTGCTCAGCGGGGAGTTTGCTTCCTCCTCTCTCTCTGCCTGCCCCTCCGCCCACTTGTCATCTCTCTGTCAAATAAATAAATAAATAAATAAATAAATAAAATCTTAAAAAAAAAAAATCTCTGAATGTTATTTTTCAAAATAGATGCCCAAGGCAAAACATACGTGAATTTATTTTTTTATAGTTTTTAGAATTTTAAAATTTATTTATTTGACAGAGATCACAAGTAGGCAGAGAGGCAGGCAGAGGGGGGGCGAGCAGGCTTCCTGCTAAGCAGAGAGCCCGATACGGGGCTGGATCCCAGGACCCTGAAATCATGACCTGAGCCGAAGGCAGAGGCTTAACCTACTGAGCCATCCAGGCGCCCCCGTATGTGAATTTATAACCGAATCCAACACTCCATAAAACCCCCACTGAAACACGTGTACGCACACGCGTGAACACACATACACACACGCAAGCTCACAGAGGCACACCCCCTCTGGGTACTTCTACTCAACACAACAAAGTCCATTCTCCCCGAGGCTTTACCACGTTGATAATTTTATTATACTCTGAATAGAGACTGTATCTGAAAAGCAGAGAAAACGACTATACAAAGGGTTTATAGAACATTCATTTACATACTGGATATATTCTTTACAATATAAGAAAAGTAAAAATACCCACTAACAATAAGGCCGCTAAGGAGACGCGAGGTCTTTGACGCCGAGGGTACACGCGGAGACCTTAAATTCGGTGTGGCTTACCCCGGTGCCAGGTTAACACTGGAGGACACAGCGACCCGTTAATGAGCGAGCTAACAGGACCCTGGCTGTGAGGCGGTGGGGACTGTGGACCTCCCCGGGACAGGACCCCCTGCCCGCCAGCGCCCGGAGGCCACGCACCTTCCACAGAGCGGCCCCGAGCCTGAGTGGGGGTGGGGGTGGGGATCCCCGAGGTCGGAGCCCCGAGTTCCCGGGTTCCTCTTGCGTCGCATGACGCACGTGTAACAGGAAAAGAAACCTGCCACGCCGGCTCATCAGGAACCGGGAAGCAGACTTCCTGACATCCTGGCTGCGGCCAGGAAAAGCCACAGGCGGCCGGTCTGCCTCACGAGCGAGGGGCTGTGGCTTCTTGAGCGCTCGGGACGGGGACTGTACGGGAGGACCTAGAGGCCGGGTCACCCACCCGCACTCTGTTTCTAAACTAGCCCTCTCTTCATGGGAAGGGTGAGGGACCCGACCTGCAGTCTTTGGGTCAAACTGGGTAGAAGCCATCTCGGGATGAGGTGCGTCTTGGGGACGGCATCTCGGGTCCCCTCTGGCCGAATCTCTGCCATGAATGGAATCCCGAGATGCCAGCCGCCTCTGCTGAGGACCACGTCCCCAGGGTCCCCAGGAGACGCCAACGTGTCCCACACAACCACACCGACACCTGTCAGGGAAGAGGTCTGTGAAGACCAGGCAAACATTTGGCACAGAAATGAGGCACTTGTGTCTGGGGCATGGAGAGAGCCGGACGGCAGATGCGTCCCCCACTTTCACCTGCGTCGGACGCCTGGCGACATGAGGCTTTCTGCTCTGCGCTTCCCCACATCCGTCTTGGAGCCACTTAACACAGAACATCACGTTCGCACCGCTGGAGTGATGCCTGCTGGCAACGCCCGGGGGGGGGGGGCGAAGAGCTGGTCTTGGGCAGAGCGGGCAGCTCCTGGGAGCCCAGAGCCATGGGGTGCCTGGGCCGTGTCGGGGGAGACCGAGCCCCCGGTCCATCCTGGGGGACCCGTAGAAGCCGTGGCGTGACTGGCATCTGGATTCGGGAGCTCGGAGACGCAGGGGCGCGGCTCTCGGCCACTAACAGCCTCGGAGGACTGGGATTCCTTATCTTCCTCCTCTGCTCAGGATGCCGGAAATGCAGGATCCCAGACGGGGGCCGCAGAGGTCGGGACAAGTGGCCAACGGCTCAGAGGGCTCAGAACTGCCTGGGAGAGCAGGGCCGATCTCTGCCCAAATGTGACCCGCTCTCCGGAACCTTCCTCCCCAGAAAGTTTGTCACCCGTCTGTCGGACGGGAACCATCCCCAGTGAGCTTTGGGGAGGTCAAGGTTGCTGAGGCTGGCCTGTCGGGGACGTGGCCCCGGGTCGTGGGCACAGGCTCGGCCTGGCAGCTCGCAGCACTGGGACCCCATCCTGCCCATCAATTTACCATAAATAATTTGGCATAAGTAGAATATAAATTACACAAAAAGACACTTCATGTCCATGTTCCTTCTCATCTCACGGACGAGACCCCATTCGGAGCCAGAGCGAGAGTGGGAGGCCAGAGCCACCACTGCCCACTGGGCCGGGGTGCTCGGGCAGCTCGGTGCCCTCCCCAGGGACCAGGTGGCCTTCCTGGTCCTCGCAGCCAGCATGTGCCCCCGGATTTCTGGGAGGGCCCGACCTGCACGGACCTTCAGCAAACATGCATCCCCTTCTCAGTGAGCTAGTGTCTCTGTCGTGGGAGAGAGGCCTCCCCCGGTGCTGGATGGACGGAGCCCCTCCGCGTGGCTGGTGGCACCCCCGGTCACCCAGGGCTGCCATCCAGGGGCTGGATGCACTCCTTCCCATCAATGCCAGCGTGCAAGGGGCACGGGGACCCGCGTCCTTGCTCGGCCCTGCTGCGTGGATCCCACTTTCCTCCACCCGGGAAGCGCTTGGCTACAGAGATGTGCTGGCAAGCAGTGTTTCGGGGAAGGACAGCAGATGGGGGGCTGTGTGTCCTCGGGTCTGTGAAGCCGGAGGAGAAGCCCCCGTCCCTCGTGGGGCTGGAACGTCAGGCTGGCCAGATGCCGGCAGCGGACGCTCCAGCCCCGCGCGGTCTCGGGCTGGGAGGGGTCAGATCTTCTTAGGGGAGCCAATCATGACCTTTGACACAAAGTTGACGATGGCACTGGCAGGCTGTTCGGGGTCATGCTCTGCGAATAAGTGGCACACGTTATCTGTGGCGCTGCCCTGCTTCCGGGCCACAAACCCGAAGACTCTGTAACAGAGAAGGTGGGAGGTCAGCATGCCAGCGTCCCGCAAGGTCTGAGAGTGGGTGCAAACCTCCGTGTACTCCCCCTGCACCCCCACAACCTCTACTCACCACTCACCGCCACTCAGCCAGACACTGCCCACACCTGTCCACCCCTCAAGCCCCCAGGTATGGCAGGTACATGGCCTGCCACTGCCCCAGCCACTGCCCCAGCCCCGGCCAACACCCTGGCCACTGCCCCAGGCCTCTCCTGGCCAGGATCCCACAGACTCAGGTCAGGGCGGGTCCCAGAGCCCCCACACGGCTGGTGGCCTGACTCTCCCAGAGGAGGCCAGGTCCCTCCGGTACTGGGGTAGGGCAATCAGGTCACAGGGGGCTCAGGTGAGGGCCCCTGTCTGGATGTCCCACACTCCTGCCCTTGGACCTCCTACACCCCAGTTACAAACTACAGGTAAGGAAGGAAATGGTTTAAAAGAACAGCACGTCTGACTATTAGAGGAATCGGGGCCATTCTCCAAATGAGCCTCCGTGAGCCCTGACCCTCGCACAGGGACTTCTGCTATCCCCAGGAAACTTGCCCTGCTCCCTCTTGGAAAAACAAGGGATTCATCTATTCCAGTGGTGCGGCTTCCCAGCCACGAGAGGGTGTGGCTCGAGGAGCTAGGAGCGGGTAGCACACTCCACACACGGGAACACCGCCAGTCCCACATGCCAGAGCCGGGGCCTCTGAGCACTTTGTCAGATCCCGAGACAAACAGGACCGTGAACGGGGTGCCAGGGTGGGACCCGTGTGGTTCGAGCGATTCCCGGCAATCGGATTTAGGTTACATGGAGGAAGCCGGCCTGAAGGGTGCAGACAGCTCCGGAAGGTTCCAGAAGATTCCGGGAACACTGCTGCCCAGTGGGACTGTCCTGCCGCGGGGCCAGGGCAGCAGAAACCATGTTCCCCCTGCGTCTACAAAACGCTGAGCACCGGGTCACTGTCGCTCACAAGGGACATCCTTCCTCTACCCCAACTTGTGCACCTGCCATCCGCTCCTGCCCCAAAAGGACCAAAAAGCCGTGCGACTGGCTCCACGCTGCGGCCCTGGGGAACTGTGCATCTCAGGGAGGAGCGAGCGGGAAAGCAAACCCCAGGAGGCCCTTCCTACAGAAGGACGCGCTTCCCTGTATTTAAGCCATGAACGCGCTGGCACGATTCTCTCATTTCCCTACGGGAAACCCTTGCAGGAACTCAGTAAGGTCATGTACTTTGGTCCGTGCCGGGGAGGGCGCCGGCGTCCGGGAACCCACCTGGAGCAAGGTCCATCCGTGATCCACCTTGCAAACAGAAAGGAGAGGAAGAGTTACGTTAACGTCTTTATTCGCTTAACAAGCAAAAGACGCACGCGCGCTGCTTGATACAAACAGAGATTATCTTACTTCCTGTCCTGTGGGTCCAACGCACAGAAAATCACGCTGCTCACGGGGTAGTGCCTCCGGAAGAAGAGCCTGTCGGGACAGGGTCGGGGGACACGGTTCTATTAGTGGGCGGGAGGGGGACAGTGACGCACGGTGCAGGCTCCCCAGAAGGAGAGGCAGATGGAGGTTGACTCGATTACTTGGAGAGAAGAACACACAGACGCCAGTCAGAAATGGGCAGAAGGGACGCAGGGCTGAGCGGCATTGGAAAAGTTGGTTCTTGGCAAGAGGGATTCACAGAGCAGAGCAACACTGTGCCCCTGCTGGCTGCGTGGGGTTCAGGACCAAACCCCAGAGCCCTGGCACGGCCCTGGAGAACCAGGGAGCCCAGCCTTCCTGTGCTTGCCCGAGAACCGCAGACGGTGTCCAGCCAAAGACCATGTCCAGCGAACCTTCCTTGCTGGGCATAGGGTGTCCAGGCAGGGACCGGAGCCCACGTCAGACAGGGGGATGGAGCAGACGGCTCATTGTGAACATACAGACTAGCTGTGAGGCAGATGTGAAGGGCAGATTGGGGCTGCCCTGGGGACAGCGCTGCCTGCTGGCTGGAGCCAATGGGCTGCCCTTGTGCCCCATGGCACTCCTGCCATCCCTCTGCCTTTATGGCTGAGGACCAGCTCTTTCAGTAACCACACAGGGCTGTTTCCATAACAAATGAATAACAAGTGCATTGGAAATCCTTTGACCCTGAGGCCAGGGGCTCTGCTGGGAGGAGGGGCATGTAAGCTGTGGTCCGTGCACCTGACTCTGCTCCCCCTTTGGACTGCGGCCCTACTATGTTCCTGCCTGTGGCCCTACCATGTTCCTGGGACATCTGCTAGGTAGAAGATGCTCAGGAGCAGCTCTGCTGAAAGCCACCGAAACATTGTTCTCTACATATTCCAACACCATGTAGAGAACATTTAGTATCGTAACGTACTACACAGCAGGGAGACAATTGAGAGTAACTGTCACTAACGTTAGCTAGTCTTAATGTATCATTGATGGTTACGTTATGGTTCATTATCTAGATACTGAAGTAACACCTAGCAGCTTCGAAACGGACGACCACCAATCAGATGGAATGACATGGAACCAAAGACAGGGGGTTCTACCACCGTCTCCCAGTGTTTTAACAGAATCACATTAAAAGGTTTTTATGTTTAAAAACTATACTCGTGTGTGGGTGAGACACTCAAAGGTCCAAACCTTTCCCCCTTTTCTTTTTTATTACAATTTTACTGACTCCCAAGAAGAATGACCTCGGGCCAAATGTCCACGGTTTACGTGCAGGTCCTGGGAGGTCCCAAAGGACGGGGTGTGCCGATGAGGGACGCGTCCAGAGCCACGTCCCGGGGACGCGCAGTTTGGCGGGAGGTCTGACCAGGTGCCCAGAAGCCCCACCCGCAGCCCGGGCCCAGGCACACTCACTTCCTCTGGTTGTCCGTCAGGGTGATGCCCTGGGCCGACACCTTGAAATGCACGACCGTGCACAGGGGAGGCGGCTCCTGAACGAGGGTGAGGCTCAGGGCCTTCTGGATGGCCTGGTGGCCGGTGAGCGACTCCATCTCCACGGAGTTCAGGTACCACACGTTGCAGGCTGGAAGACACCCGGGGAAGCAGGTGTTCACCGGAGGCAAAGCCCTTGGTCACCGATTCCACAGATGTGGATGGAGCAGGACGCGGGACACACGCGCCCAGAGGCCCCATCCCGGGAGCCTCCCGCTGTCCCTGTCGCTGCGTCCCCACTGGGGCCGGAGACCCCTCCCCACCTCCTTGCCGGTGTGGGTCCGCAGCAACACCGCCGGTCAGGGAACATGCAAGAGGGAAACCTGAGGGCCAGCACCCCACAGAAGCGTCCACACATGGAGCTGGAAGCTGCAGCACCCAGAGCAGCAGGGACGATGCGTGAGGCATCGGACTTGGAGCAAAGGCTGTGTGAGGAAGGCGCGGGTCGGCCCGTCCTGTCTGGGTCACATCCCCGCTATGCCATGGGGCTGGGGCTTCTTGTGGGTGGGGAATTCGACTGTCAAGTCTGAGCAGGGCTTGGCGAATAGCCCATGGCCCTCTGAGACCCCTGCAGCTCACGCAGAGGTGGACATGGGACTTCAGGGTGCGTGTGAGGTCGGCCTGACCTGAGATGCTCAGGACTCTGCCTACGGCTCCCTCCCAGCAGGAGTCATGGCCCCACCTGGCCGGCCATCAAGAATGTGTCCCTTCCACCCCCCACCACCCCTAAGAAAACAGCTGCCCATGACGCCTGCCCTGCTGGACGCCAGGCTCCACCCGAGTGTCCGTGGCCTGCGAGCGCTCAGTCCCTGCTGGCCTCTAGGCAAAGGTGGCAAATCACAGCTCATCTTCAAAGCCCGGGGGTCTCAGAAGTAAGACCTGGGTCTACACCGAGTTCATCGGAATGCGGTGCTCCGCCCTTGATCCTGGGTTGCTGAGTGTGACAAGCATGTTGGCCAGGGTCCCACTGAGGTCACGGGGAAAAACCACCAGAACCGAATTATCATCAGAGCCACTGCAGAGGCCCAAGTGGAAAGGCCCAGGAGAAGGGAAGGAGCAGATTCTAGAAAGCCTCTCGGGAAGGACGCAGCCTGAGGCCGGCGGATGGGGTCTTCAGCGAGACTGTCCACCCTGCACGGAGCCGGCCATGCTCACTGCAGGGGGTGACCCCACTTCCTCTAGGGGCACAGCCCCGAACTCGCCATCAGCAGTGAGTTTCCTCTGAGACCCCAGCTTTCCCCTACAAAGTTCCCTGAACCACTCCCTTGCCCTCACCAAGAGCAGCTTGAGACGGCAACCCGGTACCAGCCAGAAACGCCCTGTGCCGCCAGGCAGCCGTGACAGGGAACTTCCTTTCTCAAATGCAACCGTTTTCGGGCCTCCGGGCTCTGCTAATGCTGTGCACTCTGAGGACGATCCCTGCATCTTGGGCTGTGGAGAGCACTTTCCAGAGCCCATCTCCGCCCATCTGCACCTGTCCTGTGCGGAAGAGGGCACAGTGGCCTGGAGACCCCGAGAAGCGGTCCAGCAGCCTCGCAGCCCCTGGGTGTTCACACCGCCACAGCTCTATGCTGCTTCTGCTGCTGCCGCAATGTCAATGGGGCGCGCTCAGTGAGACACGCCGGATGTTCCTGAGCGTGCGCTGTGGATTCTACCGTGAGGCCTGCAGGCTGAGTGTGAGCGCCCTCAGCCACAGGTGATGCCTGCAGATGACACCATGTGCCTGTCCTCACAGCAGACACACCTTCAGGAGGTCACACCTGTGCACTCTCACCCAGAGGGATGCTTGGGGTGTGGGCAGGAGTCGCAGAAGCACTGGCTCCCTCCGGCTGATTGGTACCGACCTGAGGGAAGCGGCAGGACTGGGGGTGACCCGCACTCCAGCTGCCACCTGGACTTGAGGGGTTTACACGGGTCGTCTCAGGACAGAGCGCATGCTGGTTCATTATGACCGTGACTGCCCAGCGCCCCATGCCCACCACGCTCCAATGAAATGCCGGGTCAACCCTGACTGTCCTTCCAGATAACGTGGCTATCTTTATCAGGAGGCTCGGGGTCCCATAGGTCCCCGTTCCAAGAAGACTCAGAAGGAGAAATCTTCCATAACCACGGCAGACAACCATCTCCGAGGTGGGGATACTGGAGGCGCGTGCTGACTTAGCAGGAAGATGGAATGGATCGATGAATCCCCAGGGAAAACTGAGCAGCCAGCAGACGGGGGTCCTGCCGCATGTACGGCGATGAGAACATGGGAAAGGGGGGTGTGGCGGCCACAGCCGACGCTCCGTGTGGCCCACGGGAAACATATGAAGAGAGTGAGTCCTAGGATTTCTCGTACAAGGAGAACCTTTCTTTCCTTTCCTCCTTGTATTGTATCCGCATGAGAAGATGGACACGATCTGAGCCTCTGGAGGTGACTACCTCGAAACTTAGATCATCAAATCCTCTAGCTGTGTGCCGCAGGCCTGGGCAGCGATGGTATGTCAACTGTTCACAAAACCAGAAAGACGTGAGAGGCGGATGGGAAAGCAGGATAAAACCACGTCCCGCTATCGTCACGAGTATACAAGGAAAGTGTGCGTGTTTGAGCAGGAACTGGACGGGTGCCTGGAAACTTCAAGACCATGTGATTTTCGGAGGGTGGATGGCCTGCCTTCGATTTCATGAGCATTCCTGTGAGCATTTCCAAAATCAAGATGAGGAATTCTGATCTAACTGCAGTGAATCCCACAAAACGGGCACAGCCTGGGTCTAAAGAACGGGCTCCCACCAACCCTTGTGGAACCACACGCAGTGAATCCCACAAAATGGGCACAGCCTGGGTCTAAAGAACGGGCTCCCACCAGCCCTTGTGGAACCACACACGGCCCTTTCAATAAGGAGTTGGGGCGTGGGGAATCTCACCCTTGACAGCAGAGCCATGGGGTCTTTCCTCAGAGCAGAGGAGGGAAGCTGTCCCTTGCCAAACCACAGCCAGGGTGGGTCTGCCAAGCACACGGGTCCCAGAGCCCTGCTCTCCAGTGGGGAGGGGGAGCACAGGGTGACCAGGGTTTGTCTACATAGCCTGGACACCAACATCTAATTCTACCTGATGGCCCTGCCAGGGGTAGGGGTCGCCTTGTGGAGCAGGGCTGCCTCCTGTGAATGGGGCCACACCTGTCATACCCACAGGAAACAAAGCCTCAGGGACACACAGCCTCCCTCAGCCCTACTGTGTCCAGGAACCGGGTCCAAAGGTGGCAATGCAAGATTCAGAGACAAGGACATAATGAGGAAAGGCAGCCTCCCAAGGGTTGTTTCTAGTATCAAGAAGCAGGAATAAGACAGACCATTGTGCAGCTGCTGGAAACGAGACCTGTGTGGTGTGTGGATGAAAGGGAGAACTTCTTACTTGGAGCGAGATACGGAAAAACTTCCAGGGTGTCTGGCCTCTGGCAGTTCACCTTTCTCCTCTCTCTTCCGAGTCTCCTTTTTTTTTTTTTTTAAATCAAGATTTTATTTATTTGTCAGAAAGAGAGCATGAGCAGAGGGGAGCAGAGGGAGGCAGAGAGAGAGGGAGAAGCAGGCTCCCCGCTGAGCAGAGAGCCCGATGTAGGGTTCGATCCCAGGACCCTGAGATCATGACCTGAGCTGAAGGCAGATGCTTAAGGATTGAGCCACCCGGGCGTGCCTTCCTTTTCTTAATTTAAAGAACTTCTACTGCTTTTATAAAGAAAATATCCTTCACAATCTGGTAAGTTAAGGACACAGCGTAACACTTCTGGGAAATGTGCAAGAGGTCTGTCCCTTCTTCTCGGGATGGACTGTATCCCACGGCTTCAACGCCAACAAAGAAGAGACAAAACGCCAACAGTCAGAGATAGGAATGACCCAGAAAGCCCTTGGCCACTGGAGAAAAGGGTAGCGTGCACCGCCCCCCACCAGGGCTGCCCGTGTCTGCTCACACTCCTGAGTGCTGCTCCCTCAGCTTGACAGGGAGGGGCTCCACACAGGACAATTCAAGCCCTGGGGTGAATGAGGACACTCACAAAATTTAATCTGTGGGTGGGGGGCACCTGGGTGGCTCAGTGGGTTAAAGCCTCTGCCTTCAGCTCAGGTCATGATCCTGGGGTCCACGTAGGGCTCTTTGCTCGTCGGGGAGCCTGCTTCTCCTCTCTGCCTACTTGTAACCTCTGTCTGTCAAATAAATAAATAAAATCTTAAAGAAAAAAAATTTAATCTGGGGGAAAAAAATCAGTTCCCTCGAGGCGATCGCTGATGGGGCAGTCTGACTGCCTTCCTACGCTTTTTCCAATAACCGCAGGGCCTCTGCGAGCTCGCGGCTGTTTTGTCCTCACTCAAGACACAGATCCGTGTCCTGATTCCACGCCTTGCCTTGTCCCCATGAAATGAGCTGCGCGGACGTCTTAGAAACATGCAATTTTAAAAGGACACAGGCATCGCGCCGTCATGTGCTAACGCACAGCTCCGAGGCTCACATGTGGTCTCCAGGGCCCGCCTCAAGTCCTGGGATCTGCCATTCTTCAGAACAGCACATGATCTAACACTACTGGTGCCTGCCAGGCGCTCTTCAACAAGACTGTGAAGTTAGATCATTGATAAGCAGGAGTAGGAGAAGCTGTAATATCCAACCACAAGGGCCACAATGGTTCCTAAGGACGATTAGCGAATGCACTGATACATTTATTAACTGGACATTAACTGGGAAAAACGGTAACCAAGAAGCCGAGGGAGAAATGCAAGAGGGCCTTGTCTAAGAGGTTCCTGGGCCAAGTGCAGAGCATCGAGACATGGGGGGCAGTGAAACCCCAGGCTGAGCACATGCAGCCCGGAGACATCGGGCACCCCACTGTGGCCCGTGCCAGGTAAGAGTGAGGCCACAGGAAGGGCCATGTCTCCTGGGCCAGGAAGAGCATTTTCCGTGCAAACACAGCAGGGATAACACCACAACAACCTGTGTGAGTGCCCCTGTCTCAGCTCCCATGGTGGTTTTCAATGTCTGATTCGCGTGGTGTTTGCAGCCACGCTGTTGGGAGAGATCATTATCATCATCACGTCAAGGTCCACGTGGCTGAGTAGTCCAAACCCTGTGTGGTAGAGCCTGGACTTGAACCCAGGGCTGACACAGCCCACGCTCCTCATTTTGGACCTCCACGTTCTAACACGTTGCTGTTTGGCGCAAAGCACGTCACCCTCGTTCTGGACACACAGAACGTATCCCTCAAGGACGGTCTGAAAAGAGTTCAATACTCCATTATTTGTTGAGAGAGAGATGGATTTTAGCTGAGCAACAGGCATAGTGACAGGGAGATCCACAGAGAGAAACTGCACGAGAGAACCATGCGCATCGTACAGAGTCAGAAACAAGAAAAGAGCTGTAGATCGCACTGACCTCCGACACATGGCTGTGAGGTAGGTACTGATAACGCGTGTATCGCTATCGATCCAACCAGACGCTGACATTCCTTTCCCAACCTTTCCAAGAGCAAACGTCCACCATGGGGAACTCGGTTCCCTCACAGCTGCAGACCCACAGGAGCCCTGTGGCCTTGGCCGTATCCACAGCCCACCTACACTGGGGCCACGAAGCCTGCATCAAATGTGGCAACAGCGAGCAAGGGACTGTCCTTACATCACAATGCAGAAAACAAGATTAATATAGACGTCGATCCCTTTCCTGCCCACAGAGAACAATCACAATTTGGAACTAAATACACAATCCAATGTACATTCGCAGCCCCCGGTGAAATACCTCGGTATAAATTTAATAAAATTAGGTACAAGAAAGAGTCACAAGGAAAACTGTAAAACTTCGATGAAAAACACAAAATAACTAAATAAACGGACAGAGAGTCCATGTTCATGGATAAGAAGACGCAATTTTGTCAAGATGGCGGTTCTTCCCAACTTGATCTATAGATACAATTCAACTCCAATAAAAATCCCAGCAAGTTATTTTGTGGACATTGGCCAATGGATTCTAGAGTTTATATGGAAGCAAAAGACCAAGAAGAGCCAACACATGCTTGACGGGGCAGCAGCCTGGGGAGGACTGACACTACCTGATTTGAAGATTTACTGGAAAGCCAGTAGTCACAACGGTGTTATGGGCAAAAGAACAGACAAATAGATCAGTAGAAAACACTGGGCGCCCAGAAAGAGACCCGCGTAAGTACAGTCAGCTGATCCTCGACCGAAGAGTAAAGATAATACAATGGAGCGGAGGTCCCGTCTTCCACGGAGGATGCTAACACACACCTCACACCTTTCCCAAACACTGACTCGCTGTGGGTCACAGGCTGGAATGTAAAATGTAAAAGTATAAAACTTCCAGAAGATCACATAGAAGAAAATCCAAATCATTGTGGATTTGGTGACAAACTTACTAGAGACAACCCCAAAGGCATGACCCACGAAAGAAAGAAAAGATAAACCGGATGTCCTTAAAATTAAAGATTTCCACTCTGTGAAGACAATGTCAAAAGAATGAGAAGATGAGCCACGGATTGGGGGAAAATATCTTCAAAAGACGTATCTGATAAAGGACTGGTCTCCAAAATATACAAACAACTTCTAAAATTCAACAAGAGGAAAAATACCCAATGAAAAAACAGACCAGAAACCTTAACAGACCTAAGCGGCAAAGAGAAGATCCCTGTCACGTGTTATCATGGAAATGCAAATTAAAACATCGATGGGGTGCGAAAGCACACCTATTAGAAACAGCCACAATCTGGAACCCTGATGACAGCAAATGCCCCAGTGGAGACTCGGGGACAGCAACGCGTAACATAGGTTCACAGAACAAAGGTACCCTTTGGCGGGGGACACCATAATGCGGAACATCGGGCAGGGGGTCTGTGGGAAACCTCTCAATGTTGCCGTGAACCCACAACTGCTCTAAAACTTCATAAAGTTTATTAGTTAAAAAAAAAAAAAACAGGTGCCCAGGCAAACTCACTGTCCGGGGGTCTGTGTCACCCTGGGTTGTGGGCAAATGGGACGATGCTGTCGGCTGCTCAGTTAGGCCCACGAGCTCTTACACTCACGGCTGGGGGGGGGGGTCTGGGCCCTCACAACTGGCTCCCTGCCTTCTCCCCAGACAAAACCCAGGACCTGGCTTTCTCCTACAGTCCCTCGTCTTGTCCACAGTGCGGTTATTTCCAGCCCGGGGAGGCCTCGCTCTGTCCGTCCACACTCGCTGTGGCCCCCAGCCTGGGGGGCCCCCCAAAAGGGATCTCCTTCATGTACGCAGCAGGAAGGAAACCCACAGACCCAAGGAGGCCCCCTTTCCACGCAGGAACTAGGACCGGCGGACACGAAGCCAGCGACTGACCTGCTCCTTGCTTCAGCAGCTCTGCGGCCGAGTTGGCCGCCGTCTGGGGAGAGCTATCGGCGATCTCCTCCAACGGATCTGCAGGAAGGAGAAAGAAAACGCAGGCATGAGTCCGGCTCCCCGAGGAAGAACCGTTAGAACAGGGTGGCACTCGGGGCCTGGGTTCCCAGGCGGTGACAACCCCCGGCGTTCTGAGCAGGTGGAGGGGGCGACACGGTCCAGCAAGATGTCTCTCTCCGCTCTCAGGAACCACTGCAGAGAGCAAATCGCACGTACCTACGCCATAAACCAGTCACTACAGAATCTACTACAATCACATGACACCAAGGCTGCCCAGGAAGGTGGGAAGTACGGCCAAATGACACTGTAGTCACGTGAGGTGACGGCGTCACCAGGGCCTGCCTCTGCCAACTAGGCTGGACCACGGGACGCTCTTTGGGGTTGACCCACAGGGCACACAACAGAGGACGACTCCGGTCCAACTTCTGTGGGCACGTCCTCATGGACCCGACACCGCCGTTCCCCACACACACATGGACAGGCAGGCCCTACAGAGGATCCCCCCCCGTACCTCGGTCTGGAATGAGCAGCTTGCAGGGCAAAGCCAAGGGCGTGATGGAATGCTGACATACCAAAGCCGTCAGGCTCCCTGGAACGGGTGAACAGCAGAAGGGGGTTAGCGGGGCCCCACACACCGCCCGCTCCACCCACATGCCGCTGCAGGAAGCCCCTGCAGGGGGGCAAGCGCGTCTGCTCTTAGAACTAACGCTCTGTTATTGCGGGACTTGGTGCAAAGCTTCAGTGATGTGACCAGTCCCACAAGACAGCTAGAAGCTATGTAAAGGAACTGCGGTGACTCTTGGCCAAGACACGCAGGTGCTGACTTCTACAGAGGATGTCGGCCGTCGATGGGAGTCTGGGACCACAGCCCAGATGCCTCCGTGGTCCCTGCCATGTGCTCCTGGAGGCTGGGACTGTGCGTCTGGGTGCATCCTGGCAAGCCTGCGAGGCCGGCAAGGGCTCCTCTCACGGAGAGGAACGGCCATCTCTCCGGCTCTCACCCAGACCCCACTTGCGGGCCTGCCTGCGAGGACGCCACCTGCCTGCCATGTATTTGGGTCTGAAAAAGCCTTCAGAACAACTCCCCACCCAGTTTATCGTAGAGATGGTAACTCGGGGGAGGGCACGGGGAGCCCGGAGCATGGGAGGGGACGGCCCCGCCTCTCGGGGCAGCAGTGGGGGTGCACACCATTCTGGCGTGGGCTAGAATGCCAAGTGGGACCTTACAGCCACTTACCGAAATAGGGTTCGTTGGGGCACCCTTTCAACCGCACTCCCTTCGGGGTACACTCGATCAGAAAGTGCCGAACGAGTTCATTGGCCAGATCCCCCGCTGCGGTGAGAGATTGAAAAGAAAGAAAAAAGAGAACTTAAAAAATAAGAGCATGGGAGGAGGGGAGAGAGGGACAGAGCACCAGCTAAAGGGAGGGGCCCCCGGAGCCAGGCTGCTGGCGTCGGTGGGCTGCCAAGCAGCACCCTGGGGATGAGAGCAGAGCCCCCCACGGTGACATGTCCACAAGTGCAGGGGTCCCGGGGACGGACCCTCACACATTCTGCAAGCATCCCCAGTGCAGGGATGAGTCAGAAATATGCCATCTAGACCCTTCCCCTCGTAACAGGAGAAACCAGAAGCATCTGGACGCAAGGTGATGCCCGAGAACAAGCCACTGACGGGAGCTGGAAGGGGCCAGCCAGGAGCCCCATGGCAGACCCCCAGGAAGGAAGCCCTCCGTCACTGGGACCAGACAGAACATCGCCGCTGCCCCCCACCGGCCTCAGCATCTGAAGACGGGCGCATCCAGAAAACCACCCAACTGAGCTGGAAACCACCGACAGTGGCACCAGCTGGCAGTCAGTCTGGTCGCCCGCCTGGCCCATGGGCAGCTCCCACACAGGCTGACGGACAGCAGCAGCGGGCACGTCAGGGGTGATGGGGAGGGCTGGCAGGAAGGGCGACGGTCCGACTCCGTGGCAGGTTGTGGCGAACACATGAGTGGAAAGGAGCAGCGTGCCACCTCGGCTGTGGGAGAAGGATCCGCGTCTTCCACACTGAAGGGGACACAGGCTCCAGGGACAGGTGTCTCAGTGGGATGGCCAGCCGCTGGCTGCCCAGAGAACAGATTTGTCCTGGACGTCTGTCACGGCCCAGTCTCTGGGAACCAGAGGTGGGTGCTGACTCGCCACACTCTTCCCTCTTTAACTCCCCCTGCACCATGACAGCCAATTGCCAAATCCAGGGCTGGGCGAGGACAGGCAGCCAGTGAAGATTTCAGAGACACCGGTGATGTTTTGTAACCTTCACCTTTGGGCTGAGTCAAGGTTGGCCTGAGAGGTCTGTGCCCAGCGGGAGGCGAGAACATGCACACGGCACTGTCCGCATCTCTGAAGCCACAGCATGTGCAGGAAGGACACCAGCTTGCAGTCTCCATGGAGCAAGAGCCCTACACGCTCTGCAGCGCCTGTCCCCACTCTCCTTGCGGACCCTGTCCACAGACACCAAGTACTCCCCTCTGGAGACTCTCCAGCTCGAGTCCTTGCTCAGGACTGCTGGGGCTTCTCCCGCTGGGCTCCTCTCCAGGCTCAGCTGTCCTACTCGATGTACATGAAGCCTCCTCCTCCTTCACTTGCAGACAGCAACGTCCAGATGTGGGTCTGAGTCCCTGCATCCCGCCCCTTCCGCTGCCCCCACGGCAGACACCTCGGTTCCCTGAGAGCCCCTCAGCTGACGCCTCAGCCACCGAACCTCACGTCCTTCCAGGCACGGCTCCAAGGTCACTTGCTCCTGGACGCTGTGAGCACAGTCTCCATCCAGGCTTCCTGTCCACCTCTCGGGTCCTGGACGCAGCACGTGAGTGAAGCAGGCCAGTGTCCTTTTGCTCCTTAAATGTGTGAGCTCCGACTCTGCTTATCCGGACACCCCTGTGCCCGGTGATGAGCCTGCCGCCCAGACAAGGAGCCCGCCCCCTGGAACTTCCTGACGTGACGTTTTTTATGAACTACTGACAGCTACGCTGCCTCAGGGGAGTCTCCAGAAGCCATTCTTCCAAGGGCATATGCTCACTTCACGTCCCTGTGTCACAGGCCGGTATTTCCTGCAGTATTTCCAGCTTTTTCATTATTATTACACTTGTTACTGTGACCTGGGATTAGACAGCTGGGACGCTCAGATGGCTTTCCCACCAAAGTGTTTTTTCATTAAGGCGTGTGTCTGCTTTTTGAGACAACACGCCGTTGCACACTTCGTGGACCACAGCACAGAGTAAACGTGACTTTCATGCCCACCGAGAAGCCTGGAAGCTCGTCTGACGTGCACCAGAGCTATACGCATTATCGAAATACGCGCCACAGGGATACGCGTACTGCGAATCACCTTATTCCGACACACGTGCCTGCTGTGTCTCCAAGGCGGGCCTGCGATCCCTGGAAAGCCGTCAGAGTGACAGTTACCACAGTCTTATAAGTAGAAACAATGAATCTTAGAAGGCAGCAGAAGAACCTCATGAAAGAATACATATTAGTTCTCTGATGCAGAGCTGAAAAGGGGCAAAACCGCTATGTTTAGGGATTGCTATTTCGCTGGTTAAGAGGAAGATGCTGTAACTCTCCCTTCTACTTAGCAAGTGTCCTGTCCGCAGCGGCAGGTTGGGCGACATGGATGGTGTGTGTCCGTCGGGGCACAGAGGAAGGGGCAGGTGTAGCTGGGGACGGAGCTTGTCACCAGGGGAGGGCGGGAAAGACCCTGGGACCCCATGATTCCACGCCAGAGCTGCTGTCAGCACGAACTGACCAATGTTCTAGAGTGAGTCAGTCCCCCTCAGACACCCCAACACACCCAGCACTCACACTTCCCAGAGACCACAGCACACAGGGATTCTTGCAGGAATGGTGGGCAGGAAAAGGACAGACAGTAGGACATCGGAAGGACACGTGGCCAGCCCCGAGGGCCTCACAGAGCCCAATCTATGGTCTCTGGGATACGCGCAAGGTCGCAGCGGGCTGATGGAGCGTGGCGCACAGGAGGGGTGCAGGGGCTCCCCCGAGGTTGTCTCCTGGTTGTAGGCACACGCCTGTTTGCTCATGAGAACATTCACCACACACGCAGCCCTCGCGACCTTCTCTGCACATGGTCATGTCCGTGATGGAAAGTACCCAGGAGAGGGAGCAGAGATCTGAACTCAGCCGCACATGGTTCATGGGGTGGAGGGCCGTGGGGACACCCCTGGGGCTCATGATCCAGCGTCACTCTTAATCCAGCAAAACGCTCTCCGGGGGGTCGGTGCGAGAAAGCATGCACAGGCCACTGCCTTTCATAAGAGGAAAAAGGAACGTGCCTGTCTGCAGACACTGAAGAGACGGTCGGGGAGAAGGGGCAGGAATTTATTACGCTTCCTGGGGCAGAATGGGGCCCCGGGGCCTTGGTGAGGCCCATTTCCATCATTCCAGCAGCCGAGCAAGGGAACATATCACTCATTCACAGCAATAAAGAACTAAACTCCACAGATCATTAACGATGTTGCTTGCACAAGGCCAGTCCTGAGGGGGCCATACTGGAACAACACAGAGACTGCAAAGAAACTCAGAGCCATGTCCGTAAAGTCCCCCAGCAACATACAGCCGTATGCGTAAGCCACAGACCTCGCAGGCAGGTGAGCACGCCCCATCAGCTCCTGGGTCCCTACCTTTCTTGTTGAGCTGCAGGACGGAAGGGGGAGGAGTAGCCACTTTCATGGCCAGGCCGTAGGCTCCTCGGAAGGAGTGACTGTCCCTGACGATGAATGAGCCCGGCTCTTTGTCCTTCAGCATGGCGATGGCTGGGGAGGGAAGCAGAGACACTCACACGTTTGCCGGGGCCCACGCGGCCTGCCTGCACATGTGGCAGACGAGTGTTTTTGCAAACTGGGTCGGAGGGAGCAGGCACAGGCCTCTGGGGTAGGGTGAGGGTCTCGGTGACGACACATTGTTTTCAAGGGGAGCCTGATGGCTGAGGCTGCAGAGAGCACACCCCCCACCCCCACCATCTGGCACACATGACTCCTGCTTGTCCGTGGCACTGGTGAGGCACAGGTGATGGCCCACAGTTGACCGCCCAGGAATGTGGTCCAACCGCCAGCCCAAGTGCGTGGGCCAAGTCCCAGTCTGCATGGCATGGTTGGGCAGAGGCGAGGTGCGAGGCTCTCTCCCGTCCTCGAAGCTCTCTCCCGTCCTCGCGCAGCCCTGCCTGATGCCCGTGTGGCACTGTACTCAGACTGAGTCCTTCCAACCGAGCAGACAGAAAGATCGAAAGGATGGCCCCCCAAAAGTTACTGAATGTTTAACCCAAATCCCACGATTCACCCCATGGGCTTGGCGCAGCCCTGGGAGGGCCCGTACTTGACCTCAATGACCAAGTCCAAGGGTGCCGGGGCTGGTGGGGAGGTGGCGCCCACGGACCCCAGCAGGCTTCTGCTCATGGCCGATGCCTGCATCTGGGGGCTGGGCATGCACTATTCTGCGGGCGCAGGAACAGATTTCTGACAAATGACCTGTCTTCAACCCTGCTATACCTCACCAGGCGTTTTGGTTTCCCCATTTAACTTCATGATCTTATTTCGCTGGAGGTGGGGGGGGTGGACAGAGGTGCCCCAGCATCATGGGCCACAGACGGAGAAGAGCTTGAGGACAATGTCAGACCCTGTTCTGAAACAGAACAAGGGGGACCCGTCCTGCAGGGCGATGAGGCCCGTGAGGGTCTCCCATTCCCCTGTGAGGTCTCCACCGCCTCCCGCAGCTGGTGCTTCCAGAGCCCCACAGCAGAGGCCCAGCCAGGGCTGCCGACACAGCTCTATTCTGTCTCTACTCTGCCTGGTGGTCCTCTCTCCTCCTGTGGCATTTTTACATTCGGTTTAGGAAAAATCCTGAGCAATCCACCCGGCCACGGGGATACGGACCAGCTGCATCCCCGAAGACGCTATCCCACTTTCACCTCCCATTCCTCCTGCGTGTCCCTGACGTTCCACTGTAGCTTTTCCAGAAAAAGGCACATCCCTGGCACTCACCACCTGCCTCCGAGGTGGAGCCCCAGCTGCTCCGGCAGCCCGGCCGGCCTGCCCAGCCCGGACGTGCACCAGTGGAGCAGGTGGTCTGCACAGAATTTTCTGGAACATGGCATGTCACAGGCCCTTCAGAGCCCCTCTGGCTGGACAAGGTGCTGGGCTCACAGCCTCCATCTCGGGGGCTCCCATACCACGGGCAGGGAGGGGACAACAACGCAGCACTCGGCCATGCAGAGCCCGGACCGAGCTGAGGAGCACTGCCCCAAAGGCCAAATCAGGGAATCAGAGGGCTCTCTGGGCCGCGGGCCACCCCCCCCCCCCACAAAACATGACAATAGGTTCCTTGAGCTCAGGGGAAGAAAGGCACATTCTTACCATTTTTATGAGCTACTTAATTGAATAGAAGAATTCCAGAGAGAAAGCAGAATGGTGCTGATTGCCTGCGACTTAACTCTTTTTTTCCAGGCAGGTGGGGAAAAAGGCTCAGGACGACACCAGATGACTTTCTCCCCAAAATGCTGTCCCTGCTCAGCCCCACGCCTGCCAGCAGTCCCCGGGGTTCCTCTGGGAGGATCTTGGGGATGACCAGCCTGTCCCAGCCACCCTGCGAACCCTGCTGTGAGATGGCAGGGGCTCGCCCCTGGGGCTGCCTCATAGGACCGCCTCCTGCCCAGACCCCTCTTTCATTCATCCTGCGGAAGGAGTGGCATTAGTGGATCAAACACAGATGTCAGATGTTGGGGCAGGAGCGCACACACAGATGCCGTGCAGCACGAGTGTGAGGCCCGAGGTTACACCCGGCACACGCCCCCTTGGCGAGCGCATGTCTGTTTGCCGCAGACAAACGTAGATGCACAGACGTCGGGGTGTTGGAGAGACCTCTGTCCTTCCTCCTGACCGTTGGCCCCTGTGGCTCAGGTCCCAGACAGGAACAGGGAACCTCTTCCCGGGACGGCCTGTCACACTTTCCGCGGGGGTGCCCTAACCCTTCACCCCGGGGCCGTGCCCCTCCGACGTCGCCTCCCCGAGGTCCCGCCCCGCCCACGCACCTTGCTCTCTGGAGATATCCGCCTTGTACCAGAATTTGGATGTGTCTTGGACGAAGTTCACGGACACGTGCTTATCACCCGGGTTATCTGAGAGAGAGAAGGCAAGAACTCTCTGGACGGTTTATTGCCACCTGTCACATCGCATGGAGCCCAGTGCTCTAAGTCCAGCCCAGGGCAGGGACGGCGTGTCTCGGGGAAGGAGCGCCGTCTGGCCCCGTGGGGACCGGCTGGGGTGCAGTAGGCAGCGCATGCTTCCCAACACACGCAGCACAGACCCAGCGTGACACGCGGCCAGTGCAGTGTGGCTTAATCCTGCCGGAGCCTCGTCTTACACATCTGAACTCTTGCATTAAATACTGGATGAACTTACTGAACTCGAGAACAAAAGGTTATTTTCAAAGAACGAGGATTCCGAGTGGTGGGAGAAACAGAAGCTGACGGGGCCGTGTGCAGAGCAGAGGGCCACAGAGGACAACAAAGAAAAACACCCCGATGGGCCGCTCTGGGCTTGTCTCTCAAGTTGCCGCCCTGAATCCCAGCCCCCCGCCCCAACTGAGTGAATGCACACGGGGTCAGGGGGGCAGGTGCCCACCATGGCTGACACGTGCCTACCTGGGGAGGGCGCTGCGGCCTCCAGAGGCTTGGGGAAGTCCGGGAGGACGTTTGGGAATGGGATGCTCATGGTGCTTCCACTGTGCGGGCTGGAGAAGCCACTGGAGGAGGGGGAGGCCGAACCCAAAGACCGGTCCCCCTCTGAGGCTCGCTTCTTCTCGGGAAGGGGCGGCTGCCCGGGCAGGGTCAGACCCTGGCCCGGCAGGACCGGGCTGTGGTGGCTGCTGTGGCCAGGCGTCACCGTGAGAAAGCCGTGGGACAGGAAGCCGTTGTCGGCCGCCGCTGTCCGCGGGGTGCCAGGGGCCTGGGGGGCTCCGTGGGAATGAGCCAGCAAGGCCCCTGGGTCCTCTGCCGGGGGAAGGCCGCTTCCCACGGGAGCCGTGCCGAAGCTCAGGAAGGCCTGGCCACCTGGGGGGCCCACAGCTTCGGGGGGCTCTGCCAGGGACAGCTCATGGTTGTGGAAAGAGGCCTGGAACTCCGCAGGCGGGCGGTGGGGCCGCCCGGGGCCGTCAGGACCGGGGCTGGAGAACTCTTCAGCGCTGAGACTTCCTGCCGGTCGGCTGCTCCCCAGCAGAGCTGGGGTGGCCTTGGGGCTGCTCTCCACCCACGGGAGCTCGGCCGAAGAAGGGCTGTGGGAAACATGCAGCAATCAGAACGCCGTCCTAGGAGATGCCCCAAGGCCACCAAGGGTCCTGTGGACAGTGAGGACAGGGATGGGCACTGGTGCTGAGGCTTGGCCCAAGATGTCGGAAGTCAGACACTGCCGTTCTCCCCTCCCCATCACCGCGCACCCCAGATGCTCTGCCCCCCACACCAGTGGACACCTGCCCTGCCCCCTCCTTCCTTGGCCTTCACCCAGCAAAGTTCCCTCCCCTCGAAACAAAAGTCAACTGTGGCCCCGTGTCCAGCTCGCAGACCACGTCCCTCTGTTCTTCCCTCTGATGCCAACCACATGGTGCGCCACGTGCGCTCCTGTGAGAACACCGTCCCCCGGGTGCAGACTGTGTCCCCCGCTTTCCTCTCTCTCCTCCCCTGAGACCGAGCACTGGTGCCCGACTCAGTTTCCAGTAAGTGCCTGCTGGATAGCCAGCTGCTTAAGGGATCCCAGGGAGAAGGTGAGAAGTTGGGGCTCCCAGGTGACTCCGTGCGTGAAGCAGCCGAGTCTCGGTCTCAGCTCAGGTCTTGATCCCAAGGTTGTGATTTCAAGCCTCATACTGGGCTCTCACAAAATAGAAACACATTAAAAAAAAAAAGAAAAAAAAAGGAACATGAGAAGTTCCCATATCCGGAATGGGGACTTCCCAGATCAAGGGTATCAGAAGGTACCACACAGTCAGAAATCCAGAAAGTCCACCGCCAAGCCCCACATCACACACACACTTGACCTGCAAACCCTTTGCGCTCTGGGTGGGATGAATCAGCGGAGCCCCCCCCCCCCCCTTGCACAGAGGCAGGAGGCAGAATGTGGACACCGAACTGGGGCACTGTGTCCTCGCACAGGGAGCCACTCAGGAGACATTCCTACACTGTGCCCGTGCAGTGGCTCCGCGGCCATCCCTCGCCAAGCGCCCACACGTCTCTGTCTGCACCCCCCTTCCGCCCTCCCCGCCACTGGGGGGGTGTCCCCGCACTTTCCCGAACACCGGCACAACTTCCACGTCCCCAGGCCACCACCACCCTGCCCGCCAGCCCCGGCTGTGGAGGGACACCAAGCCCCGGCTGGCCCCCCCACACCCCTGCTCCCACCGCAGCTCAGAGTACGTGTCACAGACGCCTGGTCCTTAACTGGCCCATGTCCCCAGACTCCGGCTGCCCGTGTGGTCCCTGAACGCTTGGCCTGTCAACACCAGGGTGGGGGGTGGACACTCTCCGGAGTCTGCCTGTGACTGCATTTCTGAAGCACGACCGTTATGCAGAGTGGCCGGGTGTCAGCTGCAGGTCAAGCGCCCCGTCCTCCCTTCCCGGGGCCCGCGGTCAGGTCTGCGGGAGTCCTCAAGGGCCCGTCTCCCTACCTGTCCCGCCGCTGGCCGGGGCCGCCGCTGGAGACGGTGCAGGAGGACGTGAACGCCCGCTGAAAGGCAGGTCCCGCCGGCACGTCGGCCCGGAGCGCCGCAGGTCTGGGCCCCCCGGGGCTCTCGGACATCCCCGCCGCGCGATGCAGGATCTCAGCACAGCCTCGAGTATCTGCAGCGGGGAGAGCAGGATGAGACGCTTACAGGCCTGGTCCCTGTACTGGAAGGAGCGGGGTCGCTTCCGGACATGCAGGCCACAGGTCCCATTCGAATCGAGGAATCAAGGGGCCCGATTCCACCACGTGTGGGTCGCTCTTGCCTGGCACGCTCCCCAAAGGCAGGACAGGACACAGAACACACGCCCGGCGCCTGGCTCAGCACGCTGGCTGAGCGGAGGAGCCTCGTGCAAGGTCGTCTGCAAGGACAAGGGCGTGCAGCCCACGCAGCCTCGCCCCTGAAGGCCGGGTACTGACCGACGGAGTCCGCCCAGCCCACAGGCGCTCACTTCAGAAAGGGCCAGGCAGGCCTTCTCCCTGCGCACCGGCAGGAGCCGCTCCACAGAGTAGACCCATGTCCAGGGTGTGCACGCCTGGGGCTGCGGCCAGGTGACCGCGGAAGCTCCGTCTGTCCCCAGCTGGGAGCTGGGTCCACACGCCGGGCCAAGAGCTTTCCGGTACAAACACGGCCCTGCCGGCTGGTGTCCTCACCCTGGCAGGGGGCACAGACCCTGGCCCAGCCCCTGTCGCTCGGGGCGTGAGAGGCCAAACACAGTGAAAACCTGCTGTTTAACACTAAGCCCGCACACTCCACCGAATTTTACACACTTCCGTGACAAAATGCCCACCTGCTTGAGGCCCAGAATCACCATCATTTTCTGGATATTTTTTAAAATCTTGCTTTTTTTTTTTTTAAGGATTTTATTAATTTGACAGAGACACAGTGAGAGAGGGAGCACAAGCAGGGGGTATGGGCACAGGAGAAGCAGGCTCCCCGCAGAGCAGAGAGCCCAATGCAGGGCTCGATCCCAGGACCCTGAGATCATGACCTGAGCTGAAGGCAGAGGCTTAACCCGCTGAGCCACCCAGGTGCCCCCCTCCTTTTTTTTTTAAAACTCAGCTTTAAGATCTACCAGGGTGGATGACAGCATCGTAGGAATACGGGCTATTCTGGTTTCCGCTTTACAACAAGGGGGGCGGATGAAGTTCCTGAAAACCCCGCATCATTCCCATCACTCATTTCCAGGAACGGGGTGCGGTGAGCGCGAGTCACACGTCCCAGCCACAGACCCGTTTGTAGCACGTGGATGGGAGGCCGAACCCAAGCCCACTAAACCCAAGGCTGAGGCTGAGCTACGCGGCAGCCGGGACTGCAGGGACGTGGAGAGCCGACCCGAGCGCAGCCACCCCTGCTGGCATTTTGGGATCCTCGGCTGGGAACACGGGGCCCGACGTCTGCCCCCAAAACTGAAGTGGCTGCTGAAGACGGAAGAACAAGCAGGGATTTCAACACCTCCGTGGTGGGACCGAAATACGACAAGCGGGGCTCAACGCACTGACCTCGGATTTACCTCGGATTTAAGGAGAGGGCCCTGAAGGCTACGCTGTGGGGACACCAGCACCAGAAACAGACCAGCCCCCCAGATCTCAGTAGTGTGCCCCCGATAAAACCTCCCTCTCCGGAAGTAGACATCACCCTCCAGAGCCTGCCTCTGTCTATTACGGATCGACTAATGGATCCATCCACCGGCTCATCATCCACGCATCCACCCATCCAACTGCCTCCCGCCATCCATCCCTCTGCCCAGCTGACCACCTAATCGTCTATCACCCATCCCACCGTCACCAATCCATCTAATCGTCTACCACCCATCCACCCATCCACCTACTTCCCTATTTGTTTTTCTGTAATTTTCAGACATAATTCAAATATTTACTTTTAAAAACAGACCAGGCATGCTAGTAACGGGTACCAGAACAAAGAAATGAAAACAAAGACCAAAAAAGAGAAGGAGAAAGGGAGAAAGAGCCACAGCTGTATATGCGTTAGAGGTCAAGACATGCCCTTGAAAATAAGTAAGTGGAAACCGTTTCAGAAAAATACAGAACCTCACAGAAGAACGGGGGAACGTTAGGAATAACTGAGTAGAAATCCTAGGATGACGTACAAACACAATTAATGAAATGAAGCAGGAGGCCGACGAACCCATCGGCGGATGCGCGCGCTGGGACAAGTCAGAGGCCAGAAGCAGTGGCAGGAAAGGCATGGAAGACGGGGACGGGGACGGGGACGGTGCCGTGCGGGACGCGATGAGCAATGTCTAATACATGCGCAACGGGGGCCCAGGAGGGGTGCAGGGACGAGCAAGGCACAAGCAGCCCAGGGAAGGATGTACTGAGAATTCTCCCGAACACGCTGAAGAAACTGAGCCACAGGTTCAGGAAAAAAAATCCATGAAATCAAAGCAGGAAGCGTTAAGAGAAATCCATACACACTCCTCGACGGCAGAAGCAATGAAAATCCAAGACCAGCCAGAGCGGCGTCGGGGACGGGGCGGGAGCCGACTTCAGTGCTGGCGCTTAAAGGCTCGGTTAGCCCGTCTTTACGGGAGCCGAACGCCCACGTCATGTCTGGACAAACCGCACGTGAGTCCCGGGGGCGGGTACTGTGCCTGGTCCACGCAGACGCCCGTGGTCACCAGGGCTGCGTCGTCCACACGCTCACCTCCGACGCCTCCACAGCCCTGGGGCAGCCTGGTCTCAGTCCCAGTCGGGAGGCGCCCGACACGCCAGTGTGACCTTCCAGAAGGTTGTATTTTTAGGTCAGAAAACCTTCTAAAATACACATTTGTTGGGTGCCTGGGTGGCTCGGTCGGTGGAGCGGCTGGCTCTTGGTTTCCGGTCAGATCGGGATCTCAGGGTCGTGGGAGGGAGCCCCGTGCTGGGCCTCCCTCCCACGCAACTGTCTTCTTCGTAGAAGAAATTATGTTCTCGACAGCGCATCCCTGTGTCCACCTCCCACATAAGACAGAGCTGCTGGGCGCCCACCACCGGTCAAAATGGTGCTGGCTGCCGGCCTCCGGTGAGCACGTTGCCAGAAGGTCAGCCTGCGGGCCTCAGAGGCCCCTGCCGGAAAGCTTCCTGGAGGGCTTCCTGGAGGAAGCACGTTCCATGGGAGGCTGAAAGCATGTGGGTTTCCAGTAAGCCGAGCGGATGCTATAGGAGTGGGAGTACCACCCAGGGCTCTGCTCCCAGCTGGGCCTCCACCGCTGGGCTGGTGCCGTGGAGCGCTTCACACCTGCTATGAATGAATGAATGAGTCCGCAGTGGCTCAGAAGTGACAGGAAGAAGTCCAGGGTGGGGTGTGGGTCTGACCCCAAGGAGTCACGCTGGACATCCCAATCACCCCCAGGCCAAGGAGCAGCACTGGACTCTGGGGTCAGGACTGCTTCTCAGTCCAGCCCACGGCGGATGACTGACAGCGCTCTCAGGGGTCCTGCTGCAGCCGCAGGGGCTGCCCGCTCCCATGTCCCCCACGACCCTGGGAAGCCCATGCCACGCCCGCAGGGCGCCTGAGATCACCACCAGCAGAGAAGAGGCAGGCGGGAAATAAGGTCGCGCTTTGTCCGTTACCCTGTCCCTGTTCCAGAAAACAGCAAACTCAGCGCTCCCCATGAAAGTGGCTTTGTTTGCAGCTCTGCACCAACACGGGGGCCGTGGCTGGGTTTGGTTCCCGGCCCTGGGCAACAGGACTTAATTAACCCTTCCATCTGGACGAGGGCCAGCCAAGGACCTCATTGCAGGGACACTGGCTTCCTGGCCACTTGTCCCGCAGGGCCGGGCCTCTCTGTGCTCAGACACGCAAGCCAGCAAGGCACGGTGGCCACTACGGGGCTGCAGCCCCCACCGTCCAACCAGGAGTGGAGCCTTAGGAGAAGGGGCATGGCCTCCGTCCTCAGACACGCAGGGTGCTAGGAACATGAGTCCATGAGCAGAAGAACACGCCTGGTCCAGGAGTCTGGCCACAGACCATGAGCATACATGGCGTTCCTTCCAGGCCGTGCACGCCAGGAGGGCAGACAGGACATGCACTGTCGAGCCTCTCCACCCTGCACATCCGTTCACAGCTACAGGGACATCTCCAAACGGGCTGTCTCTGGGCCCAGCCCCCTGTTCCGCACACTCAGCATCCGTAGGCTCAGTTTGGGCCCAGAAGGGGCCCGGGGGTGATGTGAGGGTCATCAAGAGCGGGGGGAGGGGTCCTGTCTTAGAGGGAGCCTTACAGGTGACACGGTGGCAGCTTTGCTCTGTGGTGGCACGTGTGGCTGCCTCGGAGGGAGGGAGCATGGCCAGGTCGGCCCTCCGGCATCCCAGCGAGCGGCTGGCCTCAACCACTGTGTGGCAGTAAGACTTCTCCCTGGGGCCACAACACGCGCCCCCCGCCCCCCCCCCCCCCCCCCCCCCCCCCCCCCCCCGGCAGGACGCGTCCACATGTGGGGGCGCTGGGAGCCATGAGGGGGCAGCTGTGGGCCCTGCTTCCTCCAGGTCCCTGACGTCCCCCAGGCTAAGCACAGTCTGTGTTTCTCCTGAGAGTGTCTCACATTTCCCCTTTCCGGCTGACACCCAGAGGAGGGGGCACAATACGCCCCGGCTTCCTGGTTTCCTCGGCCAGCTGGTGTCCTGGCGCCTGCAGGGACCCAGGACCGAGGGGCTGGGGATGGAGGAGGGAGGGAGAGTGCCTCTCGCTCCGGGGCTCCCAGACCTTCCAGGACCTTCTGGGCCCAGGCTCCCCTTGGCTTCCCCTTCCTGCACTTCCTTTACCCGGAGCTCGGGTGACGGAGGGTCACAGGCTCTTTTCCAAAAGGTCTATTTTTAGGCCGCACTGGAGCTGCTGCAGGAGGTTCCGTGGGAAGCGGGGTAGCATCTGCTCTCCGCCAGCCACGATTTCCATCACACAGAAGTCAGCAGGAGGAAGGGGACCTCACAGGCTCGCCACCTGCACAGCGGGGAGCTGGCCAGATGCAAAGGTTCATGCACACACGCAGGGCCCACCGCGTCCTGTGCAACACCCAAGCCTGTGACGTCAGAACAAAACCAATGCTCCACCCCCCCCACCTTCACGCTGCAAGAGACCCTTATGAGGCACAGCAGTGACCACCAACCCGTTAATTACTGTTCGTAATTATAGCTGCCACGACATTTTCTGGTCGTCTTTAAAGACAGAAAAATTGGGGCACCTAGGTGGCTCAGTCAAGTGTCTGCCTTTGGCTCAGGTCATGATCTCAGGGTCCTGGGATCAAGTCTCAAGTCCCGCACCGGGCTCTCTGCTCAGCGGGGAGCCTGCTTCCCCCTCTGCCTACTGCCTCCCTGCTTGGTGGCTTTCTCTGATGAACAAATAAATAAAATCTCTGATAAACAAATAAATAAAATCTTCAAATAAATAAATAAAATCTTTAAAGACCCGAAAATAATATTTAGCAGGGCTCGCGATGATACTAGCCTTTCCTGGGGAAGAAAGTGCAGTTTTGCTGTCTGACCACCAAGGCTGACCTCCGGGCTGTAAGAAGCAGGCTTCTTCTCAGTCGGCCTTTAGAAGCGAGTGTGACTCGTTAACGATGAGTCCCTGACCATCATCGATCTGTCACCGATCGGTATCCATCTATCGGCCATTTTTCCGTCTCCACCCCCTGCCCTCCTGCTCACACCCTGGGACTACGGAAAACCGAGAGAATTCTGCGGAGTGTGTCTTAACACGTTTTTGGTCTCTGGCTCTGTATTTCCAGGTGTGACAGTCGGGGCGGTGGGGGAGGGGGCACCCAGTCCCCCAGGCTCTGGGGTCACAAGTCACAGACCACTAGCCTCGTGCCCAGCCTCGGGGGCCCTCCAAGCTGCATGTGCAGAATCCCATCGACAAACATGAGCTTAGATGTCTTCTAGGGTCTGTTCAGTGCTAGATTTAAAGCATTATTTTTAAGAGTCAAGACTTTGTATGGGAAGTTGGGTAGCAGTGATTTTTTTTTTTTTTAAAGGAAGTCCTTAATCTTAGAACGCTTCTGTTATTTGTCCAGAAACAACAGGCCATTGACCCAACCTTCTGGAAAGCAAAGGAAGGAGGGCCAGGCAGCCACAGATAATGAGCACTAATTAGGGGAAACCCCTGAAAGACTGGAAAGGCACACCGTGCGTCTTGCTCGGTGAACACGGAAGTCACACGTCCGCGGCCCCACGGATATGCCGCCCACACAGAAGGAGGGGACCACGGCCCCCATGGTATGTCTTCTCAGAGCGTGAACGTGTTCCCTGGTCAGGTCAGCGTTTCCTGTGAGCAGTGGGAATGTCCCCCCAAGTGAAGGTGCAGGAAGCATCCCCCATTCTCGCCCACCCCCTCACCCCAGCACAGCTCGGGGGGCCCGGCCAGCACTGGGGTTGGGTCAGGGTTTCTGCCCAGGCGCAGGCGGGTGACCCTGCTGGGATGCCCTCCCCCAAACTGGATGTGCCCCCACCAGGGGCACGGAGAAGTCGGAGCTCGGCTAACGCAGCTCACGGCAGCTGGGCCCTGACCACGTCCCATGTCCACTTCGAGGCTCTCACTCCGACGTGCCGGCAAGGAGAGCCGTTTGCCAACAGCTGGCAGCTGCCCCGTAGGGAATTCTAATGTAGAAAACAGTGAGACGCTTTCTTTCCTGCCCATGAGAGTTTCCGAGTGCTTCCCGCTCTTCAGGCGCACCGAGGGGTCCAGTCTCTAGGGCGCTCACGGGGGCCCCTCCGCAACCCGCAGAGAACGAGCGCAGAACTGGCGTGTGCACCCGGGGAAACAAACTGCTTCCTTCTGCGGGACTGACGGGAGCACAGCGTCGGGGCTGGATGTCCTGGGGACACCGAGACCACCAGAGCCTGGGCCCGGGAGCTGGGTTTCCTCCCAGACCCAAGCCCCTCCCCAGCCCGGCACCCACCACTTGCCTCCTGCCTCCACAGATCTGATGCCCCGCAGACCTCATTCCCGTGGAACCACATGGTTCTGGCACTTCTGCGTCTGGCGTCTGTCCTTGAGGCTCGTCCATGGGGGAGCGTGTAGAAGAACGTCCTTCCTTCTTAGGGCTGATGTTGGGCCATTGCTGGTGGGCCACTTGGGCTTTATCCTCCATCCCAGAGAGCACAGGTGTGGGCTCGGCTTTCGGGCTCCTGCGAGTGGCTCCAGGCTTCCTTCCATGTTCTTTCCGCCAGCCACACGGGGACTGGTCACCTGCAGCAGCGAGTGGCCCCAGCAATAGGAGATCTCGGTCTCCAAGTTGCATCCCCTTGGGTGGGAGTTGCAGTAGACAGCGATGCCCACGGCAGATGGCCTTGGGCTCTGGGGACAGGACGCCAGGGAGGAGATGGAACCAAGAGGAGGAGAGCGTGTGCACGTGCCGGAGGACCGGCCGAGCAAAGAGTGGGTGTCCTGGGACTTACACACGGGTGGCTAGAGCTTAGCAGCGTGCACGGACTCCGCAAGACGCTGTCCAGGTGTGTCGGTGACGACGCTGTCTCTGTGACCCCTGTTTGGTTCAGAGTCCCAAGTTCCCAGAATTATTCCAGCCCTGCACTGGGGCTGGGCCACTGGACAAGGAATCTTGATGCTTTCTTCCCTCGGGCACAAGCCCCAGCACATCTGGCTTTCCTCTGGTAAACGCCCACAGGCTTCACGCTCTAATCAGCCACGGACCTTCTGGGAAAAGGTGTTAAAACGGCCTAGAGCCTGGTGAAGACCGCTGACAACGCGCGGCCCCCAAGGAGCCTTCGGCTGCAGGACACCCTCCTCCCGGCATGACTGCACGGCAGAAACTCACCATCACTCTCACAGAGCCTGGGCTCCGAACCTGCCTCTCGGCCGTGACTACAAAACCTCATTTCCCGTGGAAAATCTGACATAAATCTTCAACGTCCTTCCAGGATGCTCGTCTCCCAGAATCCCTGCCATCTGGGGACCTGTATGGCCTGTATGACCCAGTGCAGGCGGCAACGGAGACCCCAGATGGCTAATGGGAGGTTTCTGCCCTAATTTCAGAAACCGTTAAGTCTGGGGATCGCAAGAGGTCATCGGTGCTCAGACCTTAAACCCAGGTCCCTAGCCAGGTAGCGGCACACTTGGCACGCCTAACCCCCCGCTGGGACCACAGGATCTCAAGACCATGGACCCTGAGAAGTCAGCGCTGCATGTGCTGAGTGTGTGAAGCAGCATCAGTTTGTTATCAGTAATGACCGAACCTGTGGCACTTCCCAGGCTTACCTGATCCTCAAAACAACCACTCAGAATGCCGGCTGTCACAAGCTGACAGGCCAGGAGGACACGTCTTCCAGAAACCCCCTGCCTCATCTGCTGGATGGGACTCCAGCACCACGCCCATGTCCCCGGTCTCAGCTCTGCAGCGAAACACGCTCCTCTTCAGCCGGACCCAGCCTCCCTGGGTCGGAATCCTGGCATTCCCACACAGCAGGTGCCATCAGCCAGCATGGGGGGCCACACGCACGGCTGACGGGAGCTTTACACATCGGGAATGTGCCCGTACGTCCTGGAGGCTGGATGCCCCCCATCCGGGCGCGGCAGGGCCAGTCCCTCCCGAGGCCTCTCCTGGCCGTGCAGAGAGCCGTCTCTTCCCAGGGTCCTCATGGGGTCCACACGGGTCTCTCCGTGTGTCTGCATCCTGATCTCTGCTTATGAGGACACCAGTCACGCTGGACCAAGGCCTAATCATGTTGGCAAAAGCCCTAGCCTGAATGCAGCCACATCCTGAGGTTTGGAGATTTACGTGAGCTTCTGGGGAGAGATACAATCCAGCCCACAGCATGGGGAAGACAACTTGGGGCAACGTGGCCTCCCGGAAATGGCAGGCTGAGGACTCTCGGGAGGGTCCCTCAGGTGGACACGGACGGTGCTCACAGCCGTCCGCAATGAGGAACCGGAAATGAAAGAAGCCTGGTCTGGGAGGAGGCCACCTGTGGACCCCCAGGGATGCAGGCCAACACAGCAGAGTGCCTGCCCACAGGACCCAGGCGACCTCGTGGGAACAGCACAGTGTCCGCAGCACCCGCCATCCCATCCTCATTGTGCAATGGCCCTGTGGCCTGGTGGGGCACCAGGAACCCCCGAGAGGACGAGAGGGCAGCTCCCTGGACCCTGCTGCCTTCCCTCTGGGGCTTTCAGTCGGGTTCCCACTTGACAGCATTTCCGACGGGCAGGCTGGTCACGCTGGAGGGGGAGATGTCTTCACTAACACAGTCCCCGATGTTGTGGGTGCTGGGTGGCTTTGCGGGCACACAGGGACTCCGAGGGGCCCACGGCTCGTGCGCCAGCACCGGCGGCCGCACCAGAAGCATCCAGCCCCAGGTACATGAGCCCCCGCTGAACTGGCCTGGGGCTGGGGTTCATGGGCACACGTGCAAACATTAGGAAACTGTTCAAATTGCTCCAAATAAGCAACTGACCGACCACTTAAGGAGGGGACTGAGTGCACCCACAGCCCAAGATAGGCGCTCCCTCCACGGGAGGCAAGGCTGGACGGCGGTGGAACCGGGCAGCATGTGTCTGACCCTTGCCCCAGAAGGATGCCTCCTGCAGGAAGAGACACAGGAAACCACTCAACGTAGGGGGAGGAGGAAACCAGTGATTGGAGGGTCAAGTGCCCGCCACAGACCCGGGTGCTGTGCTCAAGCTGCACGCTTCCTTCTGTCCAAACACAAGGGCACGCTGCAATCCGCGGCTGAGGACTGGGGCGCCGCTCCCCGTTGGAGGCTCCCAGATGGTGTCCGCCCCAACTGGCCAGGCAGACGACCTCGTGTCTCCCGTCATCTGTTACACAGAACGATCACGGCTGACGGGGTCCATGTGACTTCTGACCCGCTTGGCCTCCCCGAGGAGGGGATTCTGTGTGTCTACACCTGAGCGGCGGAAGCATGAGCTGCCCCAGGGGCTGGGAGTGACAGCCAGCCTGTCCCCTGGGCACCAGTGCCCGGGAGGACTCACAGGAGGCTGAGATCAGAACAGACAAGAATCAAGAGAAAAGGGAAATTGAAAAGAAAAAAAAAAAAAAAAACAAGTCTTAAGATTAAAGGAAGGAGAAAATAAACTGGCGGGGACATCTGGGTGGGCGTGCACAGACCTACATGGAGGCCAGGAACCTGAGACAAGTCAAGGATGATGTGTGGAGGTGGTACCACCACGCTGGGCCCGGGGGGTCCTTACCCTGTGAAAAGCCCCTCCTGGGCGCAGATGCCCTCCTGGTCTAATCTGAGGCCCGACCCAGAGGCCCCCGTGAACCGCTCCCCGTGATACTCTCTGTGGTGCAGATCCCACCACCCCCCTTAGGACCCCACCCCTGGTGGGCCCCCTGCAGACCCTCCACCAGGAAGGGAGGCCACTCTAGTCCCTGGGGCTCCTCCTGGCCATCAGGGGCTACAGGGAGGGCGGGCCGAGCCTCCACGTGGCCCGCAGAGGACAGTTCTGCATTCTGGTCTCTAGCTTGGGGCCTCAGCTCCCCGCCAGTCTGTGTCCCCACAGAAACCTCAACTCTACACACACTGCCAAATACACGGCGTGCCGCAGTTTACTGGGCACCGTTGTCTCCATCTCTGTGGTCCAGGGAGGGTTTGCTTGGCAACCTCTGTGCACGAGTGTACACGGCACCTCCCCGTGAGGACAGAACTCTCCAGAGCAGAAAGCCCAGGAAGAGGAGGCTGTGCTGAGAGGCGGACAAAGGATCAGGGTCTCCATGGCGCGGTCGGAGTTGGATCAACACACCCTGACCTCGCGGCCAGGGAGCCCACCTGTCCGTACTCCACGTAGGGCCACAGAGGCATGTGTTCCGGACGGCTCATCACCAGGGGGTCTGCACCCCGTGGCCACACTCCACGATGGCCACTGGGCGCCACATGGACCCCTGCCCAGGGGATGAAAGAGACGGCTGCGTGTCTCCCAGAAGCACCCGCCGTCCTGCTGGGGCTCCAGCCACAGCAACGCCTCACCCCTGTCCCTCGCAGCAGATCCTCGCAGGTGAGGACAACAGGTGCTCTTGTGTTTTCAGCCTTTTACTCATAAAGTCTCCCCACATTCTACCCCAGCCCCGCCAGCACCAGGAAACAGGGCACCACCCCGAGCGCGAGGCTTCGCGTCCCACGGGAAGGGGGACGCGTCTGATCGGGAAGGCCTTCTCCAATTCCCCAGCCTGCTTGGACAGCGATCTGCCTGCTTGACTCGGGGAGATGCTCTGGGCCTGTGGGTGTCTTCTCCGGACGGCGCGAGTTCCCACTTCGCCTCGGGGTCCTGCGTCTCAGCGCAGAGGAGGTGTTTGTGCAGTGCAGCCTGTGTTTACCAAACCAGCGATGCGGACAACAGTCAGGCTGGGAACGTGTGGTTCCAGCCAAGACGGAGCAGCCTCACCCCGCCCAGGGCCTCACCCCTCCCAGGGCCTCAAGGAACAACTCCACCCAGGGCGCCAGCCCACTGCAGCGGGAGACTTGGACAGGTGGGCAGACAGCGGCTGCCTGGAGCCTTGGAACCTGAGGGAGGACGGGGCTGCCTTCCCTGGTCGCCCTGCTGCCTCCCACAGGCCCCAGAACTATCACCCGGCAGGGACAAAGCAGCTCCAGGAGAAGCCTGCTCAGCTCGCCGGTCAACCAAGCCCACCTGACACCGGGGAAACCCTCACACGAGGGGCTTAAGTAAAGCTAAACGGAAAACGCACGTTTCCTCACACCCCACTTCCTGGAGGAGGCCTTTAGGATGTCCCCTCCAAGGAGGTGTCCGCAGGGTCCAGGGGCGAGCTGCCCTGCACCCTGGCCTGTGTCGGGACCGAACGGCAGGGCCGGCGGGAAGGTGAACTTCAGCACTGTGTGGCTGCAAACGGGCCTGGGCAGGAGTGCTGACCGCCACAGAAAGACCAGACTACAGAAATCCGAGCCTCCTCCCGTGGCCTCAGGAAGCCCAGGGTGAACGGAAACCCCCTCATCGCACGAGGACGGGGACCGTCACTGGGACGAGAGTGGGCAGCGAACGAGCGCCGCGTCGACACAAAGCAGGTGCAGGGATTGTCCAGCAGCTCGTACCCAGGCTCCAGCAGACGACTACGCGTTCTCTTGAACGAAGTGAAATAAATAAATAAATAAACACCACCACCACCCGAATCTCAACCAGCATGAAAAAGTTACCGCAAGAGTAGAAACCACTGAACTGAAAGATACAGGGAGAGAGACGTGAGCAGCAGCAGGGCAGCGGATGGAGGGGCCTGGGCTTGAGGGCCCAGCACGGGGGTCTTCACTGTGCGTGAGCAGCACAGCCAAACAGACTTGTAGGGAAGGACTGGAGTCCTGGGGGCCCTGGGCCAGTAACGGAGGATCCCATGGTTGTGCCACCGGAGACCCAGAAGGGGAGGGAGCGCCGGCTGGAGGTCGTGAGAAGAAACCATGTCTGAGCCTCCCCTCCCCACCGCAGGCCAAGGACACAACCTCTGATTCAAGGAGCCAAGGAGCCACAGAGCAGCACCGACATTAGGAAACCCACTGTCGGGACGCAGTTTCCGAAGGCCAGGGCAGGAGCCCTCCTACGAGCCGACTCGAATATGGGTGGTAACTGTTCACCTCAAACCCAAAGGCCAAAGCGGGGCAGCACTGAAGTCCCAGGTGCTCAAGGAATAGAACCGTCAAGTAGGAATTCTGGGAATTCCACAGGCAGCCAAGATACCCCTCAGCAACGGGGTAGAAAAGATATCCGCAGAGGACAAACAGACAGGACTTGTTTCCAAACCCGCCCTTCACGAATGGCCAGAGCACGTTTTCTCGAAAGAATGCAAACCCTAAGGTGTGGAACATGCAGCAGAGATGGGACATCAGAACAGGCTGACGGAGCTTAAGTAAGACGAGCAGAGAAGCAGGGGTGAGACCCAGGCAGCCAGCAGAGAAACGCACACACTCCTCTCCCCAGGGAGAATGCGCTTGACATTCAGGGCCCTGCCGCACCTGCACGCAACCCATGCGAGGGCACAAAGGGGCCCACGTTGCTTCTGTCCATGTGGAAAATGCCCCAGCTCTCTCTGCAGAGCAGCCCTTTTCCTGCGGGCTGCACCCCGTTTCCTGGAACCAGACTTCCAGTGGCTGCGAGCCCGCCGCGTGCCTCCCACCTCCCTCCGTAGCACCGATGGGCCCATCCTCGGTCTGGCCCCGCCCACTCAGCACCCCGGCTCCCTGGCAAGTCCTCCCCGCGGCCGACGGTCCCCCAGCCAACCAAGATCCTTCATGACTGGACTTCCCCGAGCTCCCTGGAAAGACCGTCAGGGTTTTGATTGGAATCACGCCAACTACATACATGAGGTTGGAAAGACTTGACACCTTTATAACGTCACCTTCCGATCCAAGGACACAGTCTTTCTCTTCCTTTACTGTATCTTTTTAAATGTCTCCTATTAAGTTTTCAAAGGTTCTCACGGGAACAAAACGAGTGTCACTGCCAACATTCTGCACGGAGCTTTACTACCGCACTTTTCCTTCTGCCGCCGCCGTCATACGCCTGGCCTGCTTTCCCCCGGCCCACGGGCCGCCGCGAGCCTGCTGAACACGGGAAGCTGACAGCAGAGGGGACAGGACAGCTGGACAGCTGCATCCTTCTGGAAGGACGAGGGATGGCAGACTGTGTCACGTCGGGCCGCGCCCACAACGCACACAAGGACGGGCGGCGAGGCCCACATCTTCTCTTCGGGGAACACTTCTCCTTACCCCTGCAGAGCTGTCAAACAGCTCCGCAGCATTCTGGAGGCTTCTCTGTGTGCACTCAGCCACCCGGGAAAGCCGGCTCAGCCCTGGTCCCTCCCATTGAGTTTCAGAACTCATGTCGCTTTCCTTTCCCTGGTCTACCTGCTTCCTGTTCAGCTGCCCCACTCCGCGCCCACCGGCTCTCCCTGAGGCCAACCACCCCTCAAACATCAGACAGAGGACACAGTTCCAGGCTGACAGTAGCCGCTAGCTAGGGGCAGGATGGGAGTTCGCGCCGGTTCCGCGAGTCTTAAGTCCACGCTCGTACGCTTACATCCTGGAAGGATGGACGCGTCAGTGGGCGCGGACGAGAAGCAGGAAGGGCGTGGTCCGTGCGAGGGGTCGTCTGGACCCCACCTCTTACTGTCCCTGAGACCCTGTTACCTTTATGTCACAGGAGAAGGCCAGCAGTGACAACTGTCTCAGGGGACGGGAGGCAAAGTAAGTGGGGAGGAATTCGGCACCAGTCCCAGCCGGGACACCAGCCTCTGCCCGTCACTGAACATCCTTTGGCCACCGTCCTGCCTCCAGCTCAGCTGGGTGGCTATCTGTGTCCAGGCCTGTTACTGGATTTCTCAAAACCGGTTTACAAGGCATGCCAACTTTCTCGACAAAAGAACTGTAGAAAGCTTCTCGCTGAGTACCGATCGCCGCCCGCCCGGCGCTGAGCTAAGCCGCATGTCGGCACCGCCAGGTTTAACCCTCAGGAAAGGTCTCCATGGGCAAGCCATCAGCACTGCGTTGCAGACAAAGACACAGAGCTTCTGGGCAGCGAGGTGAGCTAAGAGGCTTGGTCCAAGGAGATCTGCAGTGATGTCTGGGGTTGCGCTCCGTCCCCACAGGGGCAGATGTCAGTCAGAACTTGAGGGTAAGATCACCCCACCCTCCTGCCTCTTCCCCCCAGATGCCGTAGGATGTGGCCTTGGGGGACTACCCGGCCACTGACATGGAGGAAGGGAATGACCCTCCCCTGGAATCAACAGACAGACTCTCGAACCTCATCTCCGGGGTCACAGCAATATTCCCGTGCTCCCCGATCTCTCGTCCGTCGACCCACACACGAAATTCACTAGAAAGGACTCCCGTGCACAACAGGCAACCCGGGACCCCGCGTGAGCCTGCAGTCGGGAGGGGACGGTTCCGGCAGTGCTGGGACGGGGAGAGCGCGTCACCTGCAGGCGGCAAGAACCAAAAGGCCACGCTGACCAGCTCGGGCTTCGCTTTCTAAGAGACTACAGGGCTTTTTGTGCTAAGCGGCATTTGGGGTTTTTCCTGCCTCTCCATCTTACCGGTCCCCATCCTTCCAGCCACAGCAGCACGCATGACCCTGGGTCCCAGCCCCCCACCCCCCGCCCCCCGCAGGCTCACCTGGGCCAGGCAGGAGAGCAGACCCCGGAGGCAGGCAGGGACCCTGACAACGCCCCAAGGTAACTGCGTGAGCGGGGCATGCCCTGACTGCGGGTCTCGTGTGGAAGTCCTGGGCTCCTTCGTGCTCCCTCCGGCTCCAGCCGCATGGGGACCACAGTAAACCCCGTTCTGAAACCCCACGTTGCTCCTGGCGCCTGCCTTCCGCCTCGGCCGGCGGACAGCCCTGCTCCTCCCGGGAAGCGGGGGCCCAGCACCTGGATGCAGCCCCCGGGCCTCTGTGGCCAGGCCAGCCGACCTCCCTGGGGTCCTGCGGCAGGCGGTGGCAGCCGTGGAACCGGGCAGGCGTGCTTTCTTGGTTTTAGCGGAAGAATGTGCTGTGCTGGGAGCAGCCGGGCTCCCAAAGCCACACATCTGTGAAGCAGGCTCTCCTCTGCCCCAGGGAGTCCCGCAAACACAAAGCACAGCTTTCTTCTGGAAGGAGGGGCCCTCCCTCCGGGGGGCTGGCGCTGGGGCCTCTCTCGAAGAGTCTCAGGACCCAAGGGCTGCGGCCAAGTGACAGGAGACGCCTGGTTCCCTGGCTCTGGGACTCTGCATCCCTCTCCCCACTGCCCCTGCCCCTCCCCCACCACTGGGGAGTTCAGATTCCAGCCTGGGCACGCCCCCCTGCCCCCTCCCCCACAGTGGGCTGCTGGGGGATGGAGAGAGCAGGGCTTACCTGGGCAGCACGGGGTGCTGCTCAGTCCATGGAAGGTCCCAGGAAGTCGCGGGCCGGGCGGAAGGCGCTCGGCAGGCTGTCCCAGGCGGCCCTGTGAGTGAGCAGCGTCCCCCACCCCTGGGGCAGGGCGACTCTGGGTTCCGGCATCCCGGGGGGGTCGGGGCGGGACAGGGGCGGCCACCTCCGCGGAGGCCCATTCAGAGGGCGGCGGGAAAGCGCGGCTGGGAAAGAATCCGGGACTGCGGCGCGGGCGGCCTGCCCAGTGGGTGCCTCCAGACGGGCCGGCCCCGCCTGCTCACTGCGGTCCGCTTCCTCTCCAGTCCTTCTCCGGCTTTAACCTCTTGCAAACCCCCAGCTGAAAGCCTCCCCAGCTCTGGTCCAGCCCTGGGGCCAGCCTCACCCAAGGGGCAGGCAGTGAGCGGGCAAGGACCTCCCCTCCCCCACAGCAGCCTCTGCTGCCCAAGGACCTGCCTCCCCAGTGCCACCTCCCCCAGTGTGGACCAGATCCCCTGGGATTTACTGCTCACAACGGAGAGGCCTCCACCACCCACCGGAGTCCCTGGTCAGCACAGCCCCATCTACCTGAGTCCCCTGGATGGGGACACCTGGCTCACTGGGCCCCACCACCACCTGAGCCCTTCACTCCACCCGTCCTGTCCTAGGGCAGCAGCCGGGACTCCTCCTCCAGCTCAGACCCTGCAGGTGGTCTTCCTGGGGGCCGCTGACTGACACCCCCACCCTTCCAGCTCAGGAAGGGTCTTCCTGGGGGCGGTCTTCCTGGGGGCGGCTGACTGACACCCCTCACCCTTCCACCCTCACCCACAGCCAGGGCCCTCGCTGGTGGCCTAGTCCACCAACAGGCCGCTGGCAGGCCTGAACCCTCCCCTCCTCCCTCTTCTCCGTTCATGTTCCTCCCTCCATCTAAAAGGCTAACCTCCCAAACAAACTGGCAAAGAACTCCTATACACTCTTCAAAACCCATTTCAAATGACCCTGCATTTTTCCATGGCTCGGAACACCAGCCCTGGCAGGCAGATAGAGGCAGGTGCTCCATCCCTCGTGGCCTGAAACTAGACGGGTCCGCAGAACACAGCAGAGGCACGCAGCCTTCGAGACTGAAGCTCCCAGAAGCAGATGTGCACCTCCTGGCTGTGGGCCCATCAAGCGCAGCACAGAGTAGGCACTCGCCCCTGCCCCCCTCCCCCACAGGTCGGGCCTGTAGCACTCAAATCCTAGCACCGAGGCTGCTGCTGCCCCCCTGAGCCCACCCTCGGGGAGAAGAAGGGGTCGCAGCCCTCCCAGAACACGCATCTCTTGCTCTCAGTCCAGCGGGGCCTCCACAGCAGCACAGTGGGACCACACATGCATACACAGGGCCGCGACCAGCCATGCCATCCTGTGCCGCCCACCCAGCCCCAGGGTGACCCTCCAGCCCGCTCGCCTCGCCGCCATGGTAGGAGCCAACAGGTAAGAGCCCCTCACACGGCCCCTCACACAGTACGCCCGGGACCCCCAGGACCAGTTCTCTGAGCTCCTGGCCAGGAAGTGCCCCAGGACAGCTACCCCAGGTCTGTGCAGGGCACTTCCTCTGGCTTGTTTATGTGTCTGTGGCAGGGGCAGCAAAGCATCTGTCGGAAACGTCTGCCCACAGCCCGGCATAGCCTCAGCCGGCGGATGGACGGGCCCTTCCCATGGCCCAACTCTCCCTGAACAGAAAGGAAGGTGATCGTGGTGCAGCCAGGCCCAGGAAGCCATTCCCAGGGCGGGCTCTTCCTGTGGTGTCCAGCAGACGCTACAGGGCTGACGGACGTGGGGCAACTGTCAGGAGGCTGAGGGGAAGCAGGACACGCTTTCTGAACACCGCTGCTGTGCGACTTTGTGCAAGCATGCCACGACCGGGACGTGGTCTACGGAGATCTAAGAACCTTCTGGAGATGTGTCTGACCAGCCTGCCTCTCTGCCGTGCTCGGTCCCCTGAAGCTGCTGTCCCCACTGCAAGAGAGCCTGGGTCAGCGGAAGGACACTGCTGAGCTCCCCCTTGCTGCACCCCACCCCGGCAGGGTCACCCCATGATTAGTGGGGTCACAGGTCCAGTGTGGACATGCCCAGCTGCCCTCCCTCGGTGCACTTGGCTCAGACGGTGCCCACTGGCCCAGCAGGTTCCCTCAGTGAGGCCGAATCCAACCCCCACGGCGGGGCCCCTGCAGGATGGCTCTGAGGACTTGGGTGTCGGCCCCAGCCGGGAAGTTTGGGAGCCTCACAGGGGAAGCCGCTGGGACCGGGGGCGGGGGGGGGGGGGTCACTCGTGCAGATCACAAGCCTTTCCAGAGACTATAGAAGGGGGCTCCAGGCCACACAGACGTGATGTCCGCTGACCCACATGCAGGTCTCCAGCAGGGGTTCTGCCCTCGAACACAGAACTACAGGGTCTCAGGAAGGCCCCGCAGGACACACATGGGACATGAATCCTCCCGCCAGCACCCAAGGAGGCATCCTCTGGGCTGCTTCCGACCCAGCCCGATCATCTGCTCTTGCAGAGAAGGGATGGAGAGCAGACGCGACTTCACAGCAGCCCAAGGTCAGGGTTCCCCAAAGCCTGGCCAGACTGCCTGCACCTGAGGGCACACAAAATTCATGCACAGCCCCCCCCCCCCGCTCCCCACACACTCTGGGCTTTGCTGGAGCATCAAAACGTTCTCCCAATTCCGGGGCTCCTTGTTTCCTACCAACGTGCTCGTTCTCTACGGAAGCGCGTGTAGTGCATGACCGTGGTAAATGCTCACAAAGCAAAGGGCCCCTCGACCCAGGCCCAACTGGCAGTGACCCCACGTAGCGTTTAAGCGCCCTGCTCCACGTGTACGCAGACACGTGCTCAGACGTGACAGCATTTGAGCCCAAGACTGTGTCTCCAAATCTCAGCAGAGCAGACCCTCTCTGACCAGGGGCTCAGGTGAACACTCCCAAAGGCTCAGGGCGGGGGGACCGTGGCCAGGAACCAGGGACGAGAGGCAGAGGGCCTGTCCCCCTGCTTGTGCTCTCTCAAGTAAATAAAACTTTAAAAAAGAAAAAAAAAAAAAAAAGGTGTCCTGACAGGCCCCACAGCTAGACACAGATCACCGGGGAGGCAGCTTGGGACCCCCAGAGTCTGTCCCCCATGGGCTGGGGCTGGTCCTGCGCTTGGCAGGCAGGGCTCCGAGTAGGGGGACGTGCACACCCCGCCCCTCACCAGGGAAACACGAAGAAACTCTGCTCTAAGAGTCAGTAACGGTCTGGCGGAGGGGGAAGAAATGAGCGGATTGGAACACATCGGGGAAAACAAAGACCCCTCTGAACCAAAGCAGCACACAAAGGGCGGCATTCACCACGGCCGGGAAACGGCCGGCTCACGTGGGGACACTTCCAGGCTGGCCCATTGGGGGTGAGGCATGCGGAAGGCCGACCCGGCGCGCCTCCAGAGCCGCCTTCCAGCGGGCGGATGGACGCTCTCATGCCCGGGCCTGGCTGCACAGGGATGCCAGCAGCCCGCAGGGGGCTTTATTCTTAACTAGAATTTGAAACACTCAAATTTCTCTCTTCGTTTTCCTCCTCGGGGGCCCCGGGGTTCAGGGGCCAGTGCACTGGTACGCGATCCACACCAGCTCCTGGGGTCCACAGTCCCCACGGCTCCTGGGGTCCACAGTCCCCACGGTTCCTGGGGTCCGCAGTCCCCGGAAGGCCTTCTCCAGCACAGACTGGCCTGCAGTGGGTGTCACAGGTGTGCGCGGTCACGGAGACTCCTGTCTGGGCACGCGTGCACCTCCGCACAAACGCGTCACCAGGACCACACCGGCGTGCTCGCCTGCAGGGTCTGCAAGGCGCAAAGCCCTGGCGGGGTGGAAGAACATCACGCGCTCCTACCCAGCCCTCATTCCTGCTATAAACATTCTCATCAGAACTTCGTAGTTTCAAAAGAAAAGCAGAGCTGGGTACAGGAAGGAAAGGGGACGCCGGGTAGAAGCGTTTTACAATCTGTCAAGCTTTGAAGAACGACAGCTTTTTTTTTTTTTAAAACAAAAGTAAAACACTGGTCTCCAAGCACTCTCTCCGGGTCCCTCTCTCAACAAGAAGGTCTTGGAGACGTCCTCGGGCACACATCGCCCGTCTGAAACCACGTCCAGCACACCCCTGTACCCCGAGGCTGAGGAATCCCACGAGCTCCATCCTTCCCTGGCAATCAGCATCCCTCCTGGTCAGCACGACGGCCCCCGTGATGGGAGAGGGGACGCCGCACCTGTGACAGCCCGGGCCCCAGCAGGACCAGCCCTGCTCCCCAGAACGATGAAGACAAAATGGAGGTGGTATAAAGTATAAAGGCGTCCTCCCTCTAGAAACTAACATTGCCCATCAATCATTCTTCTTGCTGCTGGTAGTCCCCCCGAGCGAGGTGGGGGGGCTCTAAATGCCCCCTGGGAAGCCTCAGAGGACAGTGGGTGAAAGCAGACAAAGGCGGGGTCCCACAGGGGCACTAACCACCCCTGAGAGGCTCACGTTCCCGGCGGGTTTCACATTCAGTGAATTCCACCTCAACTAAACGAAACTCTCATGGATCACATTCGAAGCTGACGGACACCGGAGACAAATTTTGTGATGAAACATTCCCGTTCTTCCCCACTTACGTGGGGAATATCAAGACTGAGGCTCGGGTTGGAAAAGGCAGCCTAACTGATGAGGGAGCAGGAGCCTGGCTGAGGACAGAGCAAAAGCTGGCGCCTTGCACCCCCTCTCCACCTGCTCCCCTCCGTAATATGTGTAGCATTCCTCAGGCACCCCTGACTGCCATAAAACGATAAATAGTTAACTTGCAGGGATCACAATCCTGCAGGACAGGAATCTCCCTTGCTCTACAGATGTCCTAGAGATCTAAACAGGGAGGTTACCTTATCAACAGCACAAATTTCCAGAGGCAAATAACTCTCGGTTCCTGAAGCCCTAATGTCTCCCTCCCCACCATAAACCGGAGGAGGCTGAGGTAGAAGGGAATGTAAATGATAGCAGGATCATAACACCCCACCAAGAATCTCCCAACTATCTTGATGTTAATGCCTGACCTAAAGACGACATTGAGCAAGCCATAAGGACAAGGCCTCCACCCCCCCACCCAGCACCTTGTAGGCCCTCCCTAACATGTGAGAACTCTGTTGAAACCTCCCATCCCTTCACCACCTCCCCCCAACCGTGGGGTATATAACATGCCTACCCTCACAACCTGGGGCAGCCGCCTCTCCGCCTGCCCATGGGTCCTGTCCCCGTGCTCTAATAAACCACCTTTTGCACCAGCGACGTTTTCTTTCTTTAGTCGTCGGCTCCAAACCTCACCCCACGGAACCTGACTTAGGTTCTGGGACTTCATCGTAACCGCTCCTCTGACCTGTATCTTTCTCTCCTATGAATGAACCCCTCCTTCACTGAAACTCTTAAAACTCTGTTTCAAGAAGCACGTTGAAAAGGCTCTGCGCCCACATCCAGCCTGTGGGGCTCCCCCCACTCCACCAGGCAGCCCTCTGAGGCAGCCTGGGCTCCTGCAATCCACCTCCACCCCAACACATCTGCCCTGAGACACAGACCCACTGGTCGGGGGTGGGTCCCCCAGCACCGCCCTCCCCATGCCAGCCCCACGTCCAGGCTGTCACCTGGGTTCTGAGTGACCAGCCACAGACCAGACCAGACCACGGCCCCTCGCTAGGCTTGATGAAGTCGCTGGAGCGGCTCACAAAACTCAGGGCCGCGGTTCACTCCCTGATCATCGGTTTGTTATCAAAGGGTTAATTCAGGAAGGGACAGAAGAGCCGCCGGGGGAGGGGTCTGGGGAAGGGGGCACAGGGCTCCCATGACCCCCTCAGGGCCCACGGTCCCCACATCTCCACCTGCTCAACAACCTGGGAGCTCTCCAGACCCTGTCCTTTCGGTTTTTGTGGGGATTTCATTACAGGGACCTGACTGATCAATCATGGCCCTGGGTGACTGAATCAACCTGAGCCCCTCCCCTCCGGAGGTAGGGGGTGGGGCTGAGAGGTCCCATCCTGTCATCACGTGGTCGGTTCCCTGGCAACCAGCCCCCACCCCCAGGTGCTTCCCAAACATCCCCTCGTTAACATCACAAGAGACCCCTTCCTGCTGCTCCCCTTAAGGAATTCCACGGGTTTGGGGAGCTCTGTCTCAGCAAAGGGCTCAGAGACCAAATCTGTCTTTCTTACTAGGAATCACAGTATCACAGGTTCATATCTGGAATTGCTGAGAATTCTGGGGATGGTGTCCCCGTGGGCCCCCGTCTCCCGGGGTGGGACACAGGCGGGTGAGACATGCACTGGACACACTGCCTACCCAGGCTTGCACTGGTGGGTCCCAGGTGGGGCAGAGCTGCGGGTCTCTGTCCTCAGGGGGCTCAATGCCTCAGACGGGAAACCTTGAAGCATGCCCCAGCACCGGAACCCCGTCTCGTCCCCAATCCTTCTGGTACCAGCACCTCTGGGAGAATCCACAGTATCTGAATTCATGTTTAAACACTGATTGTTTGGTAAATGCTTAAAGCTCCCTCGCTGTCCTGGGGGGAGGGGTGCTGAGAGAGGAGCTTACTGGGCCCTACCCCCACAGCAGCAGGAGCGAGCGGGTCAGGGAGGGGCAGTCCCAGCACTGACCCCCGTAACCCCAGGACTTTGGCTTCTCATTCCAGCATCTGTCTCTACACCTGGGGCACCCTGAGGCATGCTTTTTAATTATTCTGCTTGTTCAGTGCATAGGCTTGTTTCTGGCGAGGGGAGGATGTGAGGGGCTCAAGGCAGGGGGCAGGCCAGGCAGGCTCCAAGGACACCTGGCACTGAACCTAGGGGGCCAGAGGACCTGGAGGAAACCAGAACAGAGGACACATGGGCCGGGGGAGCAGAGTGCACACGCTGCCCCCCCCCCCCCGCCCCAGAGCCGCAGGGCATGGTGGGCCTGACCTGGGACAGAGTCCCTCCGTGACCACACCAGAGTCAGGGTTCTAGGAGCCCCTTCTCCCGGAGGCCTGGACCTTGGCCTTGGCTGGCTCTCCCTGTAGGACCCTGTCCTAGCCCAGATTCTGCAAAATCATCTCTCCCCAGCCCGCAGGGGCTTCCGCCCTCCAGCAGCAAGAATCCTGTAGGGCCAGGTTAGCAAGAATCCCCCTCCCCTGACATCCCATTCAGGAACTTTGCATCCAGGGACCATCCCTCTGCTCTGGGCTCTCCGCTGCTGCAGCAGGACCAGATGACATCTGTCTTCCCCACCTTCAGCAGACGCCTGCCTGTCTCTGACGCCTGTCCTGCGGGTTGTCCCGGAAGCCACCGACCAGGACTCAGCGGACACCCCGTTATCTTCGAGACAGCGGAAGGGATTCTGTGTTAAGCGTCGCACTGACCCCGTGCTGAGACCATCGTGGGAACAGCAACGAAGTCAGAACTTGAGATTTCTCCCTTAGCCTAGTTAGCGGGTCCTGAACCCTGCTCCCCGTCATACACGCTCCAGACCGCCTCACCAGGGAACAACCAGTACCAACTGGTTCTCCCCACCGTGGGATCCCTGGATCTGTCGTCCCTGCTTGCGCGTATACCAACAGGAGGACAGCGCTGGTGAGTGGGAGTGCACACGTGTGGACCGCACCCACGTTTATTCACCACCAAGGGCTCCCGGAGTTAACCTGAACTCCTTGTTACATAACATTCCACACACATAAAGAAGCAGGCAGAACAGTACGATAAGGTCCCCACCCAGCTTGCCAGCACTGCTCCAACCACACACACCCCATCTTCCCCAGTGGGACCAACACTGGGCTTTGTGAGTCTGAGATCATTCTGGATTCGTACGCGGAGGTCAGGAATTACACAGAGATGCTCTATAAACACCGGGGTACAGGATTCTGCACAAGTGTCAGTCTATTTCTTCGGGATAAAAACTCAGGGCTCCTCGTCGAATCACATGTATTGACATGTAAAGGTTTTTTAAGGAAAGTGCCAGACTGTCTCCATGGAAAGGCTGCACGTGTCCCACTCCAACTAGCAGGAGAGGAGAGTTCCAGTTCCTCCACTTCTCGCCAGCACTCGATGTTGAAACTATTTTTCATTTTACCCGTTTCGCTGGGTCCACCAGTGATCTCTTGCATTTCCCCAGTGGTAATGATGCTGGGCGTCTATCGTGTGCATATCTGCCGTCCGTCCATCTTGTTCAGGGAGAGGTCTCCTTCTGGCTCTTACCCGCTTTCTGTTCAAGTTCTTTCTTTTTCTACTGCCGAGTATTTTGAGTGCAGAATCTTCTCTCAGTCTGTGGTCTGCCTTTTCACCTCCTGGCTGGTTCTTCCTATAGAAAATTCTTTCAGTTTTGATCAAGTCCTACTTAACCAATTTTCCCTTTTATGGATTGCACTTTGGGTGCTAATCTAATTAAGCCTTGAGTAGCCTGGATCCCAAAGATTTTCTGCTATGTGTTTTTCCTTAAAGTTTTACAGTGTTATATTTGTTTATGATCTCTTTTTAAGTTAACTTCAGTATAAGATACAAGACTTTGGTTCACGTTCTTTTTTTTTTTTTTTCCAACGGTGAGCACCGTTTGTTGAAAGGACGGTTTCGCCCTCATTGACTTATCTTGCATATTTTCTAAAAGAAATCAGTTGGGCAGATTCGTGTGGGTGTTATCTTTGGGTTTCCCATTCTGTTTCCCTGGTCTTGTGTCTGTCCCTTGCCGCACACCACACAGTCCTCATTTCTGTGGTTACCTAGAAAGTCTGGGAAGTCGTCAATCCATGCCTCTCCCTTTATTCTTTTTATAAAATGATTTTAGCTAGTCTACTTCCTTTGTATCTCTGCATACACCTTAAAATTATCTTGTCTATAAAAATAATCTTGCTGGGATTTTGATAGGAACTGTGGTAAAACTGTATCAGTTTGGGAGGAACCGACATCTTCACCAGGGTCTTCCAATCCATGAACATGGTATGCCACTCCATCTGTTTGAATCTTTGATTTCTTCCATTGACACTGTGGAGTCTTCAATAGACAAGTCTTGCATATTTTCTTAGGTTTACGTCATATATATATATATACATATGGTTTGTTTGATCTATTATGAATGGCACTGTATATTTAATTTAGGTCTTACACATTTACTGCTGGTCAATGCAAATATAATTGACTTTTGTGTGCATCTCCTGGGTCCTGCAATCAGCTGATGTCCCTTACTTGTTCTGGGAGGTCTTCTTCCTAGATTCCTTGGAATTTTCCACATAGATAAAATCATGAATCTGCGAAAAGGGACAGTTTTATTTCTCCCTCTCCACTCTGTGGCCTTGTGCCCCCTCTTCTCGTGTGACAATCCTATAGAATTCCCAGCATTATGTGTAAGCTGTACAGTTTTAATAGATTCTACTAGGTTGAGGAAGGTCCCATCTGTGCTATTTTGCTGGAAGTTTATAGTCAGAACAGATGTAAATTTTGTCAAAAAAATTTTTCTTTGCATCTACTGATAGAAACTCATCTGGGCGCCTGGGTGGCTCAGTGGGTTAAAGTCTCTGCCTTCGGCTCAGGTCATGATCTCAGGATCCTGGGATCGAGCCCCGCATTAGGCTCTCTACTCAGCAGAGAGCCCATTTCCCTTCCTCTCTCTCTGCCTGCCTCTCTGCCTGCTTGTGATCTCTGTCAAATAAATTTTAAAATCTTAAAAAAAAAAAAAAAACTCATATGGCTATTTTTTTCTTTATCCATTAAATACGATGGATGATACTGATGGAATTTGAAATATCAAAAGAGCTTTGCATGCCTAGAGTAAATCCCACCTGATAAAAAATGTGTAATTTTTAAATATACACTATTATTCTATTTCCTTGGGTTTGGTTAAGGGATTTTGTGTCTGTTCATAAGGGATAATGGCCTCTTATTCCTTTTTTGTTCTCTTTGTCTTATTTTGGTACCAGGGAACACTGGCTCCATGGAATGAACCAGGATGTGTTCCTTCCCCTTCATTTCTGGAAGAGGTTGTGAAGAATTCGTGTTCATTCTTTATACGTTTGGTTGAATTCCCCAGTGGAACCATCAGGGCCTGGAGAATTCTTTGGGGGCAGGGGGAAGGTGTATGTCATGGATGAATTTCCTCACTAGCTACAGGGCATCCAAAGTGCCTAGTTCACACTGAACAAGTTGTCATGGTGCATCGTCATGGTGAACCACTATGTACAGCGCTGCCATCCTCTTCCGTCTACAGGCTGTGCAGTGAGGGGCCCCTTTCATTCCTGATATTAGCAATTTGTTTCTTCCCTATTTCTCATTCATCTTTGGAAAGACTGACCAACTCTCTCGATCATCTCCAAGAACCTGTTCTTTTTTAATTTCTTGTTTCTATTATTTCCTCATTCATAATTCAAAAAACAGTGATTTCTGTTTGTATTTTAAATATTTTCTTCTTTAAAAAATAAATTATTTTTTTTTTCTTTCTGGGGATCTTGGGGTTAACCTTTTCTAGGTTCTGGAGGCAGGCATTCAAATTCTTCATTTCAGATTTTCTCCTTTCTTAACGTATATGTTTACTGCCATGAGTGTTCCTCTCAGCTCTCTCTGAGCTCTGTGCTACCACTTGTGAAATATTTTACTTTCATTTTATTCACTTTGGTATACTTTGTGATTTCCCCCGAGATTTTCTCTTGGACCCACGAATTATCTGCAAAGGGGCTGCATCACTTCCAGGCGTTTGGACATTTTCCTGTTACCTTTCTGTTACTGGTTTCTGGTCACATTCCCTGTGTGGCACCCATTCTCTCTGCTCTGCGGAAGCTTGTTCCACAGCCGGGGATGTGGTCCATCTGGGTTCCGCGGTCTCGGGGCCATAGCCAGTCCACCGCTCAGCTTCCTGGCATCTGTTTGACATACCACCGGGAGGGAACAGGGAACGCCACATCTACTCCATGCCAGGAGGCCAACACCACCCTCCTGACGGGGGTTTACGTATACACACAGTGGCACCTGGCGCTAAATGACACAGAGCCGGGCACCATGTTAGATGCCAAGCACATCCCACCCCAACCCTGTGCGCCGGTCACAGATGAGGCATTCTTGTGTTTGCAGATGAGGCAACCTGTTCAGCGGGTCACTAACTACGCACGACACAGCTATTCTGTGACCGGACTCATGTCAGGGCCCCCCCAACCTGACGGTGTAGAACAAAGCACACCTGGCTGGGGGGAGGCTGGCCAGTGCACAGTCCCGGCTTTGCCCCCTGCCCGCTGTGTGGCTTGGGCGATGTACTGGGCCTGTGTCCATTTACCTACCCGTGAGCAGGACAACAGGGACAGTGAACCCCAAAATGAGAATGCAGGAGGAGAGAAATCATGCTGCAAAGACCATAGGGCAAATGTCATCTACACACGCATGAGCTGCCGCAGTCCCAGCACACAGGACCGCCACATGCAAGCAGGGTCTCCGCGCTCTGCCAGGCTGGTGGCCCCTCAGAGGTCCACGCCGTGTGGGTGGGTCTCGGAGCCCTTCGTGGACCAACAACATTGGGGACGGTCTGATTAAAAATCCAGAGGACTCCCAGGTGTTCTTAGGATGCACCAGTTGCCCCTTGACCGCGTTCGCCTTTCCCATCTGAGCTCAGAGCCCTACATCGCCCACGTGGGGACACACACGCAAGTCTTTCGGGACGTGCCGGCTGTGCTAGGTGTGCAGACCGTGCGCCACACAGAGATATGCCAGCCACAATGCCCACGGGCCTGATGCCCCAGAGCTGGCACCTCTGCTGAGTATGCCGACCTCCTGCCTTCCCAGGCCTTTCTCAAGTTCCGGAAGGTTCCACATTCCCCTCATGCTCCTCTACACAGTGAGCCTAGAGGCCCAGTCAGGGGCTGCTCCTCAGTCTGAAGTTTCTTTCTGGTATTTTCTTTCCTTGGGCTCATCACCCATGTCCCACGGCCGTCACCAGCAAAGCTGGTGTTAATACACTGAAATGAGTCCTGGGTCACGGTCGGTTCCCGGAGGAGGGGCGAGTGGAGGCACAAGCCGTGTCCCTGTGTTTGTTGCACCTACGTCATTCCGATGCAAGACAGACACGCGACGCTGTGCGTGCGTCTCCGCGGTGTGATGCTTCCACAGCCACACACGCACGAACCGCACCACACACCCTGCCTTGCCCGCGGGTCAGCCCCACCTGCCAGGAAAGGCCGGTGGGTTAACTGCTCCGCACGTAAAGAGAAGCGTGTAAGGTCTTAAAGCCGATGGGACCTTGGAGGACAGCCCTTCCTGTAAATGACACTCAGATCCGGTTTTATCTGGGGAAACGGACACAGCACCAGCTGTCCTCACTGCGCCCTCCACGGGGCGCCTGAGGACCCCTCACTGATGCCCCAGAGCTGGCAGACCCTCCCCAGGGCAGAGAAGGAGCAGCAGAAAGCAGCTAGGAGCAGAGAAGAAAGATTTCAAAGCGCACACAGGGCTTCAGCTGTACACCCCACCCCATGCTTGAGGCCGGGCTGTCCTGGACACTCAAGGCAAGGGCGGTGTCCGCAGGAAGAGGTGCCGACTGGCGCCATCGCTGCTGCTCTGCTGCTGTTCTCTCACCTGGGCCGACGTGCCCTTGAACTCCCTGCCAAGCACGGGGGACATGTGCCAGGGCCGCAACAGATGCGTCCTCAAGGTCGTCACCCCCCTGGAGAGAGCCAGGACCGTGGGTGGCAGGGGTGGGGTTTTGGGCGGCCCTGAAGCACTGAGCTGGGCTTGCTGACCCCGCAGGGCCCAGTTCCTCTGTAAAGGGTGGGGCGGGCATTCCAGCGGCTGCTTCCAGCTCCAAGGAACAGTAGGGGGAGGTCAAAACCATGGACACTGCACCCCGAGCGCCCACGAGCTTTCCCCTTGCTCGCAGGTCGCAGGCCGTGGTTAGCTCCCAGCGGGCTGCACTCCCCGGGCCTTTTGAGGTGCCCGAGACATGGCGCCCACGGAAACATGTCCACACAAGTCGCTGGCAGAGCGGAGGAAAGGAGGGATTCTTACCGTGAGTGTCTCTGTACAGACCACCGGCGCTGCCCGCCTGCGGCCCTGGCGGGGTGAAGGGCGCGTAACGTGAGGGTGTTGTGACTGGAAAAGAAAGCAAAGTTCTGTCGCCGCGTCCTCCCTGAAGGGGTGCGGCTGTCTACCACGCGGGCGCAGTGTCTCGCTTACCGTACGGTGTTTCTGGAGACACAGGAAACGCCGGCGTGGGAGAGGCAGAGTCAGCGCCGCCCTTGGTTGGTGTGAAGGTCCTGCCGCTGATCCCACTGGGGTCTGGGGGGTACGTGGCGGCCACCGTCTGGAATGGGCACGGAGAGTCAGGTGAAGGCCACCCCCTGACGACAGGCCCGGGCTGGCCCACACGTGGGGATGGCGGTCAGGGCGCCACACGCAGTGAGCCATCAGCAGCCACCATGAAGAACTTCAGTAACTCAAAGGAAGGGGGAGTCCCTGCAACCCAGCCACCTGCGACCGCGTGGAGCCGGCAGAGAGGGGGGCGGGCACCCGGTGGAGTACAGACAAAACCCATTCCTTATCGTGGGCAATGAGACCAGGGCATGGAGAAAAAGCAGAAGGACTTCTCCAGATAGTCCTTTTCTAAGCTACTCTGGGCTCCAAGTTTCCACCTGGACAATGAGAAAACACTGACAGGGATGCGCTCATCATTCGGGGTTCAACCTACCTGACTACATTCTCATTAAAGCCTGGAAATGCGCCCTGGATCCCACCACGGGGGCCACGGCCACGCTGACCCACTTTCTTCCTGCTTCCCTCCTGTGGCCTAAGACCATGGGCAAGTCCATGTCCTCCTTGGCCACCAACCCTCGAACCCCCCGCATGTTCCCGCCTCCCCCGATTGTGCAGTCTGAGCGATGAGATCCAGCAGAGCCCACGGTGGCCGCGCGGTGCCTTCTGGGGGCAGGGCTGCACACCTGGGCTCTCCCAACCACACCCCTGCCTTTCTGGGAGAAACCCCACCTGCGAGATGGGAGGGAAGCAGGGTGGCAACAGGACCCCAGTCAGGGAAGGGGCCTGGGGATGGTGCCTACCTCCTTGGCATCTGCTGGAGAGAGGAAAGACGCCAGACCTGCCTGGTCCACACCGGGGGTCTTCCCCCATCCGCATCTGGAGAAGGCTGGCTGCCCCCCAGCATCGTTGTCATACTGCCCGAGGCTCAGCTTCCGGAATCTTCCGCCCAGCAGCTCGTCCCCCGAGGAGCCTGACAAGAGACACACACGTGGACTGCAGGTGCTTTTCCCACAGCGGAGGACAGAGTCCTTAACTAAAAGCTGACTACAATTCCCCAAACTGACACTTATTTTTCCTAGTTCCAGAACCTTTTCAGCTCCCACTGCCCATTCCCCTCCCCCTGCCCCTGGCGACCTCTGGTCTTCCCGGTTTGGGACGTTTCCTAGAAACGGAATCATCCCCCGGGTGTCCTCTGCTCTCTGGCTTCCGTTGCCAAGCGTGCTGTCCCAGACTGTCACTATGGGAACCCACTTTTGTTCATTTCCCGCTTCTCCCAGCATCATTCCCAGAAGGGGTCTCTGTGCCTCTGCTCCCCGCTGCCTCGCACAATCCAGCGCTGTGGAAGCACGAGGGAGAGCCCGTGAGGCCGGGATGGAGCCCGTCCCCCATCCTGGACCATGCACGGAGGATTCTTGGTGGCCGCTACGCTGCGGTCTGCACGCTGACCGTATCGCTTTCACAACCAGAAAAACAAGATGCCGGACATCACTGGAGCTCAACAGCAAAACCCCTCAAATCTCTTTTCCGAACTGTATTGAAGAATCGGCGACATCCACCTGCCCGAGCCCATGTTTCTCCTTTTCCATGAAGAAGCCACACCCGGAGAAAGGGGAGCAGGAGACCAGAGGCAGGCGGGACAGACTCAAGCTAAAGCAGCACCACGGGAACCGGAGGGTGCGCTCAGCCCTCCCCACAGCGGGGGTCCCTTCTGAGAAGGACCATGGGGAGAAGGGGCAACAAGCCCCGGGCTCCCTTGGGGGACCTCCTGCGAGCACCAGGCCCCAGATGCTAAACCCTGGACGCCTCCGTCCCATCTCCGCCCCCGCACAGCCCCAGCCCCACACTCCTGTTTAGACACCCCCCGCCCCGCTCTTCCCAGCCGGCAGCCAGGACACGGGGACCTCACCAGCCCCTCAGTCACAGCGGATGCTGCAATCGATGCAGCAAACACAGCAACCCGGGACCACAGAGCCCACAAAATCCCTGGGGACCCATTCATCCACCCGCAGTCCTGGTCACCAGAGGGTTGGCCTGGGCACAGCTCTTCCTCTGACGAGTGCCATGAGCCTGTCCCACCAGGTGACCCAGCGGCCCCTCGGCTGGAAGTTCACATCTTCACTTTGGTCTCTTTTCCTCCTGCCACCGGACACCACATACCCTGGGCCTCTGGGTCCCCCCCTCAGGCTTAAAGCTGGGTAGGTATCCCTGGGAGCCCCTCTCACGGCTATTCTCAAACACCAGCATGTCTCATTTTTGCAAATCCACTTCATTCCCAGGGAGGGGGTGGTGCTGGGGTCAAGGACAGGACAGACACCCCCCCCCCCCCCGCTGAGCCGCAAACCCTGTGTCAGCTTGGCCTTGGCCAGGGTCCAGGAGGCTCAGATTCCTGTGGGGTGCAGGGGCTCGAAGACTGGCTCATTCGGTCATTCAGCAGATACGCAGGGACGGAGCGCGGCTGTGATCCGTGATCAGCCCCAGGACAGAAGGCGTCTCAGCCCCAGTCTTTGATGGATGCGACTTACAGCCATCGTCACCAGAAGGTGTGGTGAGGTCCCCAGGGCAGAGAAATTCCCGGGTACCCAGACTCCCCCGCTGAGCCCCCAAGGGAAGCCCAGGATTCAGGCCAAGACCATGGGGTGCCCACAAAGCGCTTCGCAGCAGGACTGAATTCAGCCTGACCTGGGAGATCAGCATTGTGGTCGCCAACTGCCACGGAGTCGAAGGAGCGGCAGGAGGGGACTGGCTCAGATTACTCAATAAAAACCTGGATTAAACAACAACAATGACAAAAAACCCAGAAGCCCCTTGACAAGTCTGCACCTGTTCGTAAATACACCGATCTTTCGGTAAGTGTAAGGAACATACAAAGATACCCCTTTGTATCTTCCTGTATCTTCCTTACACTCCAACCGGGCGATTCAGACCTCTGGAGGTGACTGTCTGATCTTGTCCACAGGTGAAGGACTTGAGAACTCACAAGGTGGGGTCCCGGCCCCTCCTCTGCCCTGTCGAAATCAAGCCCAGACCAGGCCTCACCACCTTGATCCTCAGCACTTGACATCCCTCCAGCTTCCAAATTCCACAACAGGGTTGGAAAAGGTTTGTACCAGCCCTCCGGGTGGGCGGGGTCAGCCCTCCAGGTGGGCGGAGCGCATGCTCAGGCAGAGCCATAAATACAAAACAGCCATTCTCAAACTTGGCTGCACATTAGAATCGCATTAAAATTCCTGGTGCGCAGACCTCACCCCTTCCCTGGGAAGGCAGAACCACGGGAGTGTGGCCCAGAGCCTGGCATTTTTCTAACAACTTCCCGGTGCCCCGGACTCATGACCACGCCGCCGAGCACAGAGGCAGGTCTCCACTGGGGACGCCGAGGCGTTCCAAAGGTGGGGGGCATTTAAAATCATTCTGATGCCCCCATCGCAGCCCAGGTCAACCCACGCCGGCCCTCTGCAGGCAGACTCTGTCTCCGCATCTGGTAATGCTCCCAGGTAACTGCTCTCTGTAGCCCAGGGGGCCATCTCCGGCCCCAGAAAGTAAATGGAAACCTCCAAGAACACGCCCTTTGTGATGGATCTGGGCCCCTAGAATGTGAAGTGCCCAGAGCCATTTATTTACCTCCAGACAACCTCAGAAGAATGAAGTGCTGGGTCATACAGGCAAGCACACTGGGTTCTGGAAACTCCCTTGCATTCCTAGGAGTGAGGACAAACAGCAGCCAAAGCCTGCCCCACGGCTGTGGTCATGGGAGGCCTCCCCAGTCCAGCTCCTTCAACTAGACACGTGCATCTTCTCAAGAGAGGGTGGGCGAGGTCAAAGGACCCGCTCCACGCAACAATGAATGTCCCCAGAATGGCTCCAGGAGCCTTATTCTCCCTAAGCTGCCACAGGGATTGTCCGTCCCTGCCACCTGCAGGGTATATCGGCGAAGAACTAGAAGGCGTTTGTTAGAAATTCCCAGCACTGGCCAACACTCAAGACTGTAGCAGAAGCAGCCTCCAGAAGCAGAGACCTCTCTTTCTGGGCCTCTGGCCACCCTCCGCAGCCCCATCCCCACACCAGGGGAGCCCGTGGGAATGGGCTGCCACTGGCACTACGAGGCCAGGGGGCCAAAGAAGGCAAGCCTGTCTTTTGGATTGCAAAACTGAAAATCCTTTCCACTGGGGAACACCGAACCCCTTGGTTAGGTCACATTTCTTCCCAATAGGTGCACTTAAAATGGAAAGGATGTGTCCCAAAAGCTAGAAGGCCTTCCTTCCAGTATGAGAAATGTTAGCCATCCTCCTCCCACCATTCACTCCAAATCAGACAGGACCTCAAGCAAAATGTATGAAGCCACACAGCGACCAAAAGGCAAATTCCTCACCCGACTCACTGAAAATACCAAAACCAGAGTCTGGTGCCTGGCTTTGGGTCCCTTCTGCCTCTTTGAATATATTCTCCCTTTGAATGATTTGTCCCCTCCCCAAAGCACTAGGTCTCGCTGGCCTGCTCCTCAAACATGCGTCTTTCAGCAACCGTAGCTTTTTTTTTTTTTTTTAAGATTTATTTATTTGTCAGAGAGAAAGAGAACAGGAGTGGGAGGAGGGGCAGAGGAAGCAGCAGACTCCAGGCTGAGCAGGGAGCCCAACGCGGGCCCCACAAGTCACTGGGATCATGACCTGAGCTGAAGGTAGATGCTTCACCCACGGAGCCCCCCAGGCATCAGCAACCTTAGGGGGACACAGGATGGTCGTCGGAGCTGTCCACTTCAGGACCACCCTCGGGACAGGGAGGTGCAGGCCAGTGCCTTGGCCAGCTGCCCCTGCTGGAGAGGTTGTGACCTCTCTATCCAGACACAAAAGACCTTACCAGCCTTATCCAGGGGTTAAGTAAATGACAGCTGTCTGTAAGTGACGGTGCACATAGCCATTAGGGGATCGCATCCGTGTGGACCCACTAGTTCTTAGTACATCCACGCCAGAGCTTCGGGAAACAAGCCACCCACGTCAGAGGCCAGGGGGTTCTCCAGAGCGAACTTTTCAACATCGGAAGGGGTGGTCCCTTGACAAGTTAAACAAAGAAGGGCCATGTGGCTCAGCAGTTCTACTCAAGCACTGAAAACATTCAGGGGCACCTGGGGGGCTGAGTTGGTTAAGCGCCTAACTTCAGCTTAGGTCATGATCCCAGGGTCCTAGGATTGAGTCCCATGTCAGGCTCCACACTCACAGGGAGCCTGCTTCTCCCTTGCCCCCTGCCCTCCCTCTTCTCTTCTCGAGCTCTCTCTCCTTCTCCCTCTGCCTCAAATAAAATCTTAAAAAAAAAAAAAAAGGACTGGAAACATTCAGGGTGGTACTTGCACACAGATGTTCACGGCGGCGCTATTCTCAACGGCCAAAGCGCGAAGCGACGGGATCTGTGCTCAGGTGAGCGGTATACACACTGTCCGATCACCCCACGGATACAAGGCAGCCTCACAGAGGAAGAACGCTCTCACACACGCTACCGCCTGGACGAGCGTGGAAAAGCGGACACTCAGTGAAAGAAATCAGACACATGCCGTACACGTCCATTAAACAAAATGCCCAGCACAGGCAAATCCAGGGTCAGAAGGCAGATCAGACCAGCCAGGGGCCAGGGCTGAGAGACAGGACTGACTGCTAATGGGGACCTTGAACTGCACAAGTCACCAAACTTAGGGCTTTAGAAAATTGCCATGGATGCACCCCCTTGCCTTGCTGACTTGCTCAGAGGCAGCCGTCCTGGTGTTAACATGACCTTGGGTTGTTGCACGTCTGTGCATGTCTGCTGCATGGAAAACAAGGTGTGCAGGGCAATGACATCAGGCTGCTTTCTGAGTGCCCACGTACCCTCACGTTCTCACACTGGATCCCTCTGTTTGGTGTTTAACATCTAACGTCGATGGGTGGGCTTTCCAGGATAGATGATTCAACGTTGCTACTTCTCAGGGCACCCAGGTGACTCAGTCTGGGAAGGGTCTGACTCTTGAGCTTGGTGCAGGTCTTGATCTCAGGGTCATGAGTTCAAGCCCCACCATGGACTCTGTGCTGAGCGGGGAGCCTGCTTAAAATAAAAGCTGCTCCTTCTCATTGCTCTGAATTCCCCTCGGTATGAACAGGTTCCCTGACTCAGTATTAACACGGTGGATGCATCCTGTCATTGTGGGCTCAGGTCGAGTTAACACGGACAAAATATTTGGCAACATGAAGCAAGGAGCCCTTGAGAGATGGGAAAACAGAACTGGCTTCCTGCCATTTGTGGGACCATACCTTTCACAGTCCTTTCTTTTGCTATCTGGGCATCATCAGGCAGAGTTTCCTCCACCTGAAGAATGTGACCCGAGAAACCTACCTACGTGCTGGGCTGCAGGGAGGGGTGCACAGAGGGGCGCACACACCCAGGGCGTCAACCAGAGCAAGAGAGCCACAGAGGCATAGAGGTAGTAAAACACCCCAAAACCCACTCTCCCACCTCACCCCCTTTCACGAGGTGAAAGCTTTCCAGCAGGACTCTCTCCTGTCTTACGGGCAGGGGCAGGCTCCCTACACTGTCCTGTGACGAGCCTCCTGAATTCAGCAAAGCAACATGGGTCCTTGGAGAGTCATTGCCTTCCTGCCAGCACCACACCCCTCTACTGACAAACATCACTGTGTGCCAGGACACAAAGAGGCTTTCTGGCTGGTGGCAGAGTCAGAGGTTAGTGAAATAAGGGCTCAGCCACAGGACGCACAGTCAGACAGATGGAAGTTCTGGTTACATGCCATGATAGACGCAGAGATCATGGGTGACTCCAAGAAGCTCAAGCATGATGCCTGGGACAGCACAGGTACTTACAAGTGCCTACCGTCCCGGCTACCATCATCAACACCATTATCACACCAGTGGTCACCACCACTACCACCACCACCATCACCATCACCACCACCATCATCACCATCACCATCATCATCATCACGGCCATCATTGTCACACCATCACCACCACCACCATCATCACCATCACCATCATCACCATCATCATCACCATCATCATCACCGTCACCATCACCATCATCACCACCATCATCATCATCATCACGGCCATCATTGTCACCACCATCACCACCACCACCACCATCATCACCATCACCATCATCACCATCATCATCACCATCATCATCATTGTCACCATCACCATCATCACCACCATCATCATCATCATCACGGCCATCATTGTCATCACCATCACCATCATCTCCACCATCAACACCACCATCATCACCTCCATCGTTGTTATCAACACCACCACCATTAATACAGTGCTGACATCGAGTCGACTTTCTCAGGAAATGCTCAGTTTTCACATACCATCTTCCTCCCAGAAGTAACCAGACCCACAGTGTGTGTGCGGCCAGTGCTAAGCCGTCAGGACATGCAGCAGTCTCCAAGAGTGGCTGTGGGGAATGCCATTCCCAACATCCTAACACTAGGTAACTCGTGGTCTTTCTTAGGATCAGTCCACATTCTACAAAGAGTGAGGGATTCTACTTGCCTCCGGATGCTGAGGTCCCTGCACCCAAGTATTTGCTACAGGAGAATTTCATCTGAGGCACAAGGCAGACCAGGCAGGGTCTCGCTGGAAGGTACAGCACCTTGGAACTTGCCCACCCCTTTCCTGTCTGAGCAAGACTCAAGGTGGCTCAGGTGAGACACATGTCGGTGGGGCCAAGCCTCAGGCACACAGACACAGACACGATGCACATGTCAGGTGACATGTCAGGTGACGGCCACCATGCTGGGACCGCATGGTGCCTTTCAGACTTGCCAGCCCTCCTGGCTTGGACACATGTGTCTTAGCTCAGCGGAGCAGCCCTGGCCTCCCCATGGAGGCTCAGCACAGGATTCCTGCGTTGCCAAACCTGGAACATGACAGGACTCAAAACTAGTTGGTTAGGGACTGTGCCCCTCTGTATTGAGGCCCTGCTGGGCCCAGATCCCCTCATCCCCACCATCCTTCCCCATGCCCAAGTCTCCTGCCCTCTCGGGCCTACCAGACCCATAAGCAGCCCCCCACTCCTGCAAGGCCAGCTAGGTGCATAGCTGCTGACCCGTCCACACAAGGCTGTGCCCAGGGGCCCCCATCCTTTCTGTGGCCCTCCCCCAGACCCAGGGACGAGCCCAGCACTCCTTTGCAGGCCCCGTCCCATAAGACGCAGACACAGACAAGTGTGCATCCCATGGGACTCCCACTCACCTTGCCGCACAGAGGCCCTGCCCGGGCCCTCTCCTATGTCCTGCAGGCCGCTTGCCCGCAGCACACCTCCCCCGCTGTCAGGGGGCAGGGGGCCATTGGCCTGGCTGCCCAGTGTGTTCATGTGGGTGGGGATGGGCTCAAAAGTAGGGTCCAGCTCCAAGATGAGCCTGTTGAGCTGCTCAATGGACTGGTCGATGTCCAGGGTGGGTGAGCCCGGGGACGGGTCCGCGCTCGGCTCCGGTCCAGTCCCATTCACGACTCTGACATCTGGAAATCTGGGCTTGAATGCTCTGCCGGGAGGGGGCCGCTGTGCATCAGGGACCTGGGGCCCGGGGCCCAGGCTCCTCTGGATGGCCATTCTGCTGCCTGCCCCCCGAGTGGGGGTGACTGGAACCCTGGGCTGGGATTGCACCAGGCCGGGGCCGTCCTCCGGGCCGCGGCCCACAAGCCTGGCCTCAGCATCGGGTGCGAAGCTGTACTGGTGGGCAGCCACCATCTGCTGCTGGCGCACCCAGGTCTGCGTGGAGTAGCCACTCTGTCCGTAGGCCTGAGTCTGGGCGGACACTGAGGGCCTCCGGAGCACTGGTGGCGGCTGCTTACACTCTCGGGTCCCGAACGCCCGGTCCCGCTCGTACAGGGGGTCCACGCTGAGGCTCAGGTCAGGGGCAAGGCTGCCATGGGCGTCCTCACCAGGGTTGCTGCCAAACCCTTCCGACAGGAGGGAGTTCTGGCTGCTTTGGTGGCAGGCAAAGGGGCCCAGGTGGGCTGACGGGTGGCCCTCCGAGGAGGACAGGGTACCGATGCTGTCCACGCTGTGCAGGTCATGGCCGGGCATCTCGTCGTCCAGGATGTCCGTCTCCCGGTCCTTGAGTGTGGCGTCTCCGTTCACGTGCACCTGAGCAGGCACAACGTGGCGTGTCCCGCTGTACTTGCTGGGGGCATCCGTCATATCCTTGATGGGGCTTCCGGAATCCTCCAGGCCAAAGCCACTGAGCAGCTGGTCCAACTCGGCCTTCTCCTGGGGGCTCAGACCCCGCCTGGACCCCACAGCAAGGGGCTCCTCGGTCCTGTCGGTCCTGACGGAGGCGGTGGAGTGGCCAGAGTCACTGCTGACGGACAGGGTGTGGTCGCCGTGGTCCGGGCTGCTGGCGGTGGGGACGCCTGGAGACCCGCCTGGGACGCCAGCATCCGAGGCACTCTTCTTCCTCACCTTGGCATAAAGACTGCCATCGACGGGGCCCTGCGTGTGCGGCACTGGGGAGGAAATGGGAGACAGGTGGTAAGTCACGGCTGGAAAAGGAGCTTGGGCCCCCGAGATGCATGTGTCCATCTTCCCGAACAAACGAACTCCTGACAGACACCTCACCATAATGGGGGCGAGAACTCCTTGGGGCCCCCAAAGTCTACCCACACCCCGGCAACACGAGCATTAGCAAAAGCAACTCAAAGAGTCCAACAGCTTTGGGACCCAGAACCCTTTCTTTCTACCTTTCTGTGGAAAGAGAGCCATCACTTAGAGAACCTTCCGGAATCTCTGCACTAAGGAGTCATTTTGCCCCGAGGGCTCAGAGTTAATGTCTAATGTCATCATTAGTCTACATGTTGGGTACAGCTGAGCTCCTAAGCTCCTGGGAATGCAGAAGCAGGACACAGGGTGTGGGGGCCCTGAACCTCATGGGGAGACAGAGAGGCAGAACTCATCTGCAGACTTCCCAATAGCACAGCATCCCTCCACAGAGAAGGTCCAGCAAAGGCACAGCAGGACGCAGGAGACAGGAAGCAGATCTTCTGCACTAGCCTCCGCCCGCCAGGACAGTTGGGAAATAAGCAGGGCCACGGCAGAGGCGGGAAGAGTGCGGCTCTCTTCCTCTTTTACTACTTCCAACCCTGGCCTCCACCTGCTGCTGGGCAGCTGGGGAGAGCCTGGGGCCCAGGACCTCCTCTGGTCTCCCCCAGGGACATGGCTGGCAGAGCGCGATGAGGGGGCTGTCCAGGGTGGTGTCCACACTCTCTGGTCACCGGGGAGCCACCGTGGATCCGCAGCAACCGGGTCCCCGGAGGAACCAGCCCCAGACCCGGGGTCCCGGCCCCGGCATGCAGGGTACCCTGGCACAGTGAGCAGCTCCCAGCAGTTTTGGAAATGCTGGGATGACGAGACAGGACTGAGACAGGACTGAGGGTATCACAGGTTCTTGTGTGGATGGTACGTGTGATCTTGGGCTTTCTTCCTGATGGGCCTGGGAGAAGCAGGACGAAGGCAGTGTGTGAACACACCGACCCGCAGCCACAGCAGAGCGGGGAGGGGGAGGACCCAGAAGATCCCATGAAGACACCGCGTGGCAGAGCTCAAGGGCGGGGGCTGCACTCCGACTCAGGGTCCCAGGGCGATGGACGTGGAGCCCTGGCTGCATTCCGGAGCACCTGCCCGAGGGCAGACGCCTGCTCGCCCGGATTACTGCAGGATGAACTAACTCGTTCCTTCCTCCCGAGTACAGAGCTGAAGCTCCGCAGGAACCGGCCACTAGCCGAGGTCAGGCAACTGCTGGGAGGTGGAGGCGGGACCAGAACTCAGGCCGCTTGGACCCTGGGACCCAGCGGAAAGGACCCCGCTGAGATCCCGAATTCCATGGCTCCCAGGGGAGGGGCTTTCCAGGCCCGACACGCGTTCAACTCGGCTTCTGTGGAAGACCCTTGGGGGCCAGGAAAGGATCTTCCATAAGACCCGCCGAGCATGCGCCTTCCCTCTGTTGGCAGAGTGCAAGGCCAGGGGTGGCTCTCATCCACACCACTCCCCACCCCATGACAGAGACAAAGGGGTCAGAGCAGTCCAGGCCAGTGGGTGAGGGGCTGAGGCACAGCCAGAGTTCTAGACACGGATCTCACGCCACAGCTGTGCGTCTGTGACATCCACATCCTGCTCCCCAAATCCCACTTAAATGCAGACACCATGACTTTAAAAAGGAAGCCAGCAAAGAGAGGTACAGAAGTTCTTCTAATTGACAATGGACACTGGGCAAAAGTACCATTAATCACTCTTTGAGTCAGAACCCCTTGGCCAGACCCACGAAGAAGAGTCTACATGACGTGGTCAAGGGTAGGAAACCCCCTTGCCTGGGGAGTCGTGAGTACCCCTATCATGATCTTTACCAGCAGGAGCCCTGTCAAGAGAATAACAAATGTGTTACAGCAACACCATTACTGCACACCCAACACCAGCCCCACGCAAGGCCCAACGCTTAGGACAAGGGATCCCCAGCTCCTGGGGCTGTGAAAGGGGCCTGGGAGCCACCCCATGGGCAGCACAGGGATGGGACGCAAACCATCACCAGCGTAGGCCCTCCCTGAACTGCCCCCGATGCACACAGATTACAGGACGCACATTACGGCTAGAGGAAAGGAACAGGACCCGCATCCCTGATGCCCCAAGACAGACCCGCCCGGGCCTGCAGCTCCCTCTGTAGGAGCTCAGACTCTCCCAAAGGCATGGGATGTGCCCAGAGACACACCCACTTATGATCTCAGGGAGTGGGAATGTCTCGGCCATGGGGCGAGGGAAGGGGCCTCTGGCCCCCACTCTGTACTCTTGCAAGAAGGAACAGGACTGGTTTTCCAGTGGGAAGAATGTGACACCCGCGTTCCCATTCTGCATTTACGCTCTGTGCCCTCAGCTGGCACTGAGACGGCTCCAGCCCCTGGTTCCTTATGAAGTGGAGTGATTAATCCCACCTCTTAGTGCCGTTAGAGGAAAGAGATAACGGGTGTACAGGTGGCCAGCGGGCTGTATCCCTGAGGAGAGCTCTGTCCCTGGTGGATGGAGCCCAACACTCCCTCAGGACCTCATTTCCCGCCTGATCCTGCTCCTTCCAGACCTCAGCAGGTGCACACCTGCACCTGCCCCAGGGCCTTTGCTCTTGCTGTTCTCTGCCTCCATTGCTCTCTGTCCTGGCTCACTCCCTCCCCTCTTCTGCCGGGCCTCCCTGACCATCCTTTCTCAGGGAGGTGTTCCGTCTGCCACACACCCACACTCAGACACTGCAGCTTTGAGCGTGTGTTAAGGACCATTTGCATCCCCCACAAGAACACAGCCTCTGGCTGGGCTGGGGGTTTGGGAACCTGTGGCATCCCTAAAATTAGGGAACAGACTCCGGTACCCAGTGGGCAACAAATAACCAAGAAAGCCAATGTTCTAGCACGTTCACACACAGGGAAGACTGAGGAGCTGTTCTAGAAGATTCCTCTACCTCAGTGGGCAAAAGAACTGAAAACCAACCAGCCCATACAAACCCACAGCCACACAGCATGAAGGCAGGCGTGTCCACAGCCCCAGGGCCCCCACTCTCCTGCAAGCGGCGACCACCCCCACCATGAGACCAGCTGGCTGGTCTGCAGAGACAGAGCAAGGCTGCAGGGGCACCGAGGTCGCCCACACCAAGGCTCCAACACGCCAAAGCACGCACACGCAGTGAAGGTACAGCTGGCCCGGGGCGCCTGGGGGGCTCAGTTGGTTGGGCAACTGCCTTCAGCTCAGGTCATGATCCTGGAGTCCTGGGATAGAGTCCCACATTGGGCTCCTTGCTCGGCGGGGAGTCTGCTTCTCTGTCTGACCTCTCCCCTCTCATGCTTTCTCTCTCAAATAAATAAGGAAAATCTTAAAAAAAAAAAAAAAAAAGGTACAGCTGGCCCACTGGCAGGCAGAGGGACCAGATATGCCCCCGGGGTCGCCCAAAGGTCGCCAGGCCTTGGGACAGGGGTGCGGCAAAGAGGGGGGCACGCATGGGGTGCTAAACAATGGCAAGGTATCTCTGCCACTCAAGTCCCCCCACCATCCTCCCAACAGTAGTGCTTTCCCTCGCTCAGACCCGCCCACTGCCCCGCCTCCCCTCCCCTCAGACCCGCCCACTGTCCTGCCTTCCCTCCCCCCCTCAGACCCGCCCACTGCCCCGCCTCCCTCCCCTCAGACCCGCCCAGCAGAGGCTTCCAAGCAAGCGGGTCTTTCCCACCTGCACCATAGGCGGGAACAGGGCTGCAGCACCTGGGTAGGGACCCGCTCACCTGCCCAGCGCAGCTGCCATGATTCCGACACCCGAAGTCAACAATGCAACCAGGGCCCCACACAGCTGCCTGCAGAACCCTACCCCAGAAACTATCAGGAGCCGGCCCCCACCCCATTCACAGCCCCCCAGGAGCTTGGCTCAATCCTTAGGGACACTCCTGTTTAATGATGGAAGAGGGCCCCTTGGGGTGGCAGGGGTCTGGAAAAGAAAGGGGAATAGTATTACCCCAGGGCCCAGGCACAGCCCTGACTCCGGCTGTGGTTCCAGGTCCCCTGTGTGGCTGGTGTCTTGCTGCTGCCACCGACCCCAGGGGGTGGGGCGTTTGGGGGAGTGGGGGGGAGGGGTTAGGGAGGGCACGGCCCCCAAGGGAAGGAGGCTCCAGGCTTCGAAGCTCTGCACCATGTCCAAACCCAGCTGCTACAGAGTGGCCCCCTGTGGGGTTGGAGTGGGGGCGAGGACATTGAATTCTAGAAGGTGCAGCCGGGGGCTTCCTCTTCCTGCAGCCTTTCTGCTGGGGAACTGGGAGGGGAGCTTTCAGTGGTCCCTCCTCCCCCCCACCCCCTGTCATTCCCCTCCGTGTCACCTTTCCCTTCTCAGCCAGAACCCGGGCTCCTTTCAAAATGAGGCGAAGGCGTAGCCTGGTAATGATTTCCCCGCAGCCAGGGACTAGTTAAAAATCAAACGAACGTAAACACGGCTCTGATTAGGCGTGCATGACACAGCAGGGCAGCTTATCAAGTGGAAAAGAACAAGGAGGAAGAAACCACGGAAGGGGCTGCCTGGGCAGTGCCCCAGCCCCGCCCACCCCCACCTGACCTTGAGAGGGGGCGTTCCGCCAGGAGGGAGCAGGCCTCTGAAAGCACTAGGAAAAGACTGCAAGAAAATGGGGGAGACCAGAAGATGGACAGAGAGAAGGAAACTCGCCTTCCCATCCTGGCTCCGCACAGATCAGGCAACCCCCACCTGTGCGCACAGGCCTGTCAAAAACCAGCCAAAGGGACCCACTCTGCCTCCTTCCAGGCACCAGCCCCTTCTGAGGCCAAAAAAGCGTAGAACTGACTTGTAATAATTGGTTCCGCCACACGCGGCCCTGCTTCCAACGGACATCCGTTCTAACAGAACAAACGTGACGGTTGCTTGGGCTCCCTGGACCCTCCTCGGTCTCCTGCGTACTGACTATGAGCCTCGCCCTCTACTGTCCCGTCAGGTTCCCTTACAAAGCTGGTTCTCATCTCAGAAGAGCTAACAGGGTCCTCCCTTGGAGTCTTCCATGCCAGCAGGCACGTGTCCAGGGCTGGCTGCTGCTGGGGGAGGCTGTGTCCGCAGAAGGAAAGAGATGCAGAGATGTCCTCCAGCAAATGTGGGACATTCTGAAGACACAGGCCCGATGTGCGGGGCTCCTGTGACGCCCCCAAAGCTGTGAAGCAGGAACCGGAAAACCTGTTTTGCAGATGCGAACAGAGGCTCAGAGAGCCTGTAGGGCATCTGGGACGCACCCTGACCTCTGTCCCCTCCCCAATCCATGCCTACCATTCCTTGAAGACACTGGAATCCTACAGCAGACCAGCTGCCTCGGTGAAATGAGCAATTTAATTTAGGAAAGGAATTCGCCTGGATGTTTTCTGTGCAATTTCCCCCCCACACGGCACTCCCTCCTCACCCCATGCTTCCCTCCCTAGCTCCTGACCTGGCTCCCGGTCCGCTGAGTCCCCTGTGCCATGGCTGCTGGGTTGGCAGTGACAGTTCCGTGTCCCCTTTGCAGGCTGCAGAGCGGCGGGAACCCAGGCAGACTGTGAGACACGTTCCCTCCCGCGGCGCCCACAGCCCCTGGGGGCAGGAGCCCCTGAGAAAGGGAAGGCTCCCTCCCTTCCCTGATGCCCCTGGCTGGGGATGGCAGCCCCTGACTGGGGACAACAGCCGATGGCTGGGGCTGCCTCCCGCTGGGGGTACATGGTGCTCTCCAGCTCCCCTCCAAGTGACACACTCAGGCCACACAGCCAAACCAACTGCCTCCTTGCCATGTCCCCACCAGCCCTGTGCAGGGTTCCCAGGGAAGGAGAGAAAAGGACCCCCTCCCTGCATCCACCTCCAGGCGCTGTCAGGCACACGGCCTGCTCCTGCCTGACCTTCTGGGGCAGAGAGGGAAGGCACCAAGGGGCACCAGGGCACTCAGCACAGGTATGTGCCCTATTCTGGCTGTGGTAGGAGTCTGGGGACAGAAAGCCCTGTGCAGGCTGAACAGAGTTCGTTTTACCTGAGGCGAGGTAGGCCTGGGTCAAACCCAGCTCTGAAATCAGGATGGAAAGGGGTCACTGCACCATGAGCCCACCCTGCTACGGCTCCCACCCCCCACCTCTCTTCTGCGACCTTCATTCCTCCTCCTAGACCGCATTATGTGCTCAGAACTCTTCTCTCCTAAAGATAACTGTCCTTGGGGCCCCTCGGTGCCCTCCTCGTGCCACAAAGCGTGCTTGGGGTTTGCTTTCGGAGTGATTTATAAGCACATCTCCACTTCCTTCTAGGCTTTCTGCCACAATCCACCTCGGCTCAGGTCCTGATTAAAAATTCTGACCACAGCTGTGTGATCTCAGGTGAGTTACTCAACCTCTCTGACCTCACTCTCCTTATCTCTGCAAAAGTGACCCGGCAAAGGGGAGTTCAAGGAGAGCCACCCAGAAATCACAGAGGGGGATATCCTTTGAGACCAACACAGAGGTGAACGCTGTCCCTGCACACCCACTTCCTGCCCTGGGGACAGATTCTGGAATCTGCCACACTCCAGGCCTGCCTCCTCAGGGGCTGAGGAGTAAGAGCATGTCGGATTAAGGAGAAGGCGTAACTCAGCTCAACTGATCTTGTCCTTCGGGAATAAAGTTGAAAAACAGATTCTTCATAGAAATCTAAAGTAAAAGCTAGATTTTTAGAATAATTCCTCCCAAAGTTTTATAAGCCTTCGTCCAACCTCATCCAGACTGCCAGCGTCGACTGTCCCGCACATGCCTGGGCACGGCTCGAGCTGGCCCGAGCTTTCGGCAGCTGTAACACAGCGTCCCGTGGCCAGATGGTTAGGGACCCCATCTCCCACACCTGCTGCCCGGGCTCTGACCACCAGCTGCAGTGGCGGCAATGGTCTGCCCAGCTTTCTGAGAATGGACCCTGCACGGACACCTGCCTGTGTCCCCACCTCTGGTGTCAGACAAGTGTCTCGGGGTCCTCTGCGTTGTGCAGACAGTGCACCCAGGTTCCAGCCTCTGGGGCCTAGAGAACTCTGTCACCCAGCAAGCCCACTGGAGGGGGTGAGCACGTGGGGGACCCCCGCGCCCTCTGGGCTGGAGGGGAGATGTGGGTGATCTCGGAAATGTCCTCCTCCTTGGGGGGGAGGGGCAGGGGGAACTGAGGGTCTGCTCTTCCCAAGTGAGAGAAGAGCCTGGCCAGGCACGCATCCTTCCCAGAGTGTGCTGGCGGGCGTCATTATCTCCCCAAGTCACCCGCGCAGAGATCTGTCTCTCCTCTGGGCGTGCAGCACTGCGGTCCTTGTAAACCTCTCCCGAAACGAGGTCTGCTTTCATTTTACTCCAATAGCATCCTGCATCCTGTGCTAATTAAAGACTGCCCTGCATTTGTACTGAATTACTTCTCATTCCAGAGTAAATCGAGAACACTTGGGCCTCGGAGAACACGACCTCTTGGCCCCAAGAGCAGACCCTCGGCGACTCCGATATGCTCCAGGGTGAGAAGGAAGCCTCCCTGAGCCTCAACCCTGGTTTCTGTTTTCTGAGCAGCAAAAGATGCAGGGACCCTCATGGGCATGAAAGGAGACTGGGGCCCCGAAATACTTGCATCCCCGAACTGGGGGCTTCTCAGGGTGATCCTTGTCACCTGTAGACTGAGCGCTGCCGGGCTCCCAGACCCAGAGCCGCCCCCTGAACCGCCAGGCAGGAAGGCGCCCGCCGCAGGAAGGCAGGGGCACCTCGCCCGCTGAGCCGGGCTGCTGGAAATTGCTCCCTCCGGAGCCAAGATGAGCTCTGGCCAAACGTTCCCTAGAAACAAGGCAGGCTGTAAATTCTTGGAGAAACCCAGAGTAGGAGGGAAAAGCAAGAGAGAGAGAGAGAGTAGGAGCAAAGCATTCCATCCGGGAAGTCTGAGCAGAAGCGCCTCTCCGGGAAGGGGCGCGCCCACCACGCCCAGTGGCTCTCAGCAGCAGAGGAGGCCACCAGGACTGAGGGCACTCCCACCTGTCCCCAGGCTAGGCTCAGCACAGTGTGGTACAGGGCACTGGGGCACGCAGCAGCCCACCCCCCAACCACGACAGCACAGCACCTCTCCCTGCCAACCACCCAGCATTGACCTGGCATGTCCTGGGCACTTACTTGGGCAGCCTCTGACCTGGCCCCTTGCAGGCACTCCTAACCACGAAAACACATTCCAGACCCAGTGGGCCAGGAGAACAGGCAATCGTGGCCAAATCAGAGCTCAACGGGCCAGCCAGCCATGAACCCCCTTCCAAACCACTATGGCCTGCCGCTCCCAGAGAACACACACACAAGGCAGGCTCTCCTCCGCGAACCGGCTTCCCGGAGCTGGCCTGGCACTCCACAGATCCTTAAACCCTGGAGGTCCCATCTCCCCAGGAGCATCGTCCGTGCCTCTAGTGGTCTGGTTTGCGAGTCTCCCAGAAGCACTGGGCTCTGATGCAGGTCTAGGAAGCCTTGCAGAGGCCGTGCGTGCGCAGGCGCGCACACACACACACACACACACGTGTGCAACACAGGCGCACACACTCCCCACTTACCGTCCTTCCCGACAGCCCAGCAGTGTGCCCAGGCTGCAACTGGCAGCCCTGCTCTCCCACGCACAAAACCTTCACCCCCAGAACAGCAGCATCCCGTGCACGCGGCGAGGGGGGGGGGCAGGGAGGTGTGCCTCCTGGCAGGGCTCCGGCTGCCCTCTCTGGGGAGCGAGACCTTCTGGGCCAAGCCTGGGACTCCCTGACTGGATTCCTCCAAAAAGGCCAGTGCAATGTAAACACAAGGGCGGGGTTTCGCACAATCAGGTTGAGTGAAATTTGAACTCTGGAGGTTGAGGAGGCGGAGAAAAGGCTTCCCAGGAGCCACTCAGCCAGACCTCAGCCTTCCAAACCCACCGCCCACACCACAGACGAACCGCCACCTGAGCATCCCACGGCCTGAGCATCCCATGCGTTCCTCAAACTGTGGGGACATCCCTGCCCGACTTCCTTCCTCTCCGAGGCTTTCTCCCTTTCGAGCTCCCCGGGGCACATCACACAGAGCACATCCTGCCTCCTCGCGTTCCTTCCACCCCTCCCCTCCCGGGATCCGCACCTGCTACCCCGGTTTATGCCCCACCCTCGCGGCGCAGCCCTGTGCTGGGGCCTCGCACTGGGGCCTCCCGCTCCGACTCAGTAAATGGGCAGAATGGCCCGCGCAGACCATCACAGCCCCAGACCATCACAGCCCCATCAGAGCCCTGACCCGTGTGGCCGCTCTGTCAGCCCGAGGAGGGACCCTGCCAGGTGGGCGGCAGCCCCGACAGGGCAGCGCCCACCTCCCATAAACTGGCTCTCACCGGGAAGAAAGGATCCCTTTTGTTAGGGATGTAATGCACTGTTGTTGAGCCAGAAGGCCGGGTCGATGGGGCGCAGGGAGGACACGGACCAACCCCCTTGCCCTCGCAGGAGCGGACCCCATGTGTCACAGAAGGGACAATGTGCAAAAGAAAGGAATCAGAGCTGCACGTCTCCAGAGTGCTTGGGGCCTTGCTGGGTCGGAGGACACAACCTGCACACCCATCCCACCTCCAGAACCAAGAGCTCCTTCCATGCCACTCGCCGTCCTCCTGTGCACGGCCCAGGGTGGGCGCTCTTGGTGCTTCCCAGACGAGCTGCCGCAGGCCTTAGTGATCGTGGGGTGACCGCACCCGCCTGACTCGCGGTGTCCACGCTGTGGTCAACCTGCCGTGACTTCCCAGCACTCCCACCAGAGGGTTCGATGACACGGAGCCCATCAGGCCATCCGCGCCCATGTCTCCCGCAACGACGTGGTCTCTGAGGCCCTGCTGAGGTGTGGACTGAAGGCAGCGGCTGGCTCAGCGTCTGTGAAGGCCTCCGACATTGTAGTGTCACCAGAGCTGTGACTCTGTACACGGGATCACATGTCTAGTGCGGGGAAGACTCCGTGGGTTTCCCAACGATCTCATGAAGCCCTTGGCGGGGGGCACAGGAGGCTGGGGGGCCCCTTGCAGGTGGGATACAGAGAGACGCCCATGGGAGGCCTCAGGGAGGCCCCAACCAGCCCCGACAGAAGCTTTCAGGGATGCTTCCTTGCTCTCACGCGTTGCTCACTGGGGCCTGATCCTCGTCCAAAAGCAAAGCACCAAAATGTCTCCAGCAGTCTCGAGACCGAAGCCACACATCCAAGACACCTGGTCGAAGGGCACCAAGCACGACGCCGGGTAACGAGAGTGTCACACTCAACAGTGATCCAACACAGGTCACAGGTCACAGGGTGACCGCCCTCAGCGCGATTCCATCAGGACTCAGAAGATCCCCATGTCCTGCAGCGACGTCCCAGGGACCATGACGACAGGGACCATGACACCAGGGCTACATCGGGCTGTGAACAAGCCACTGCTACGTGAACGTAAAACAACTAAAAGTGCGCCACCTCTCAATTTTGGGAGGAAAACTTCCCGGGGCTGCCAAGCACCATCCGGGGCCTGTTCAGTGAGGTGAGCACTGAGTGTGTGCAGGGAACCCTGCCGTGCACCGGGGTCCATCCAGATGCCTTCTGCTTATCCACCAGGACCCATTTTCCTGGCCCCTGCACCTGCCCATCTGCAGCCCCCAATGGTCTGACACCAGCCTCCTCTCCCGAACAGACACACCTGCCACCCGGTCACCCACATGCCAGGCATCCCCACAGAGAAGGGCCTCCTAGGAACATGGCTGCGTGGAGCAGTGACCGGGACAACCACCCCCCAGCTCTGTCCCCCGTTCAAGGGGGGCTTGGTGCTAGCCCCCAGCTCACGTACTGAGCAATCTGAGGGTCCCTTGCATCCCCCACGGCTGACGCAGGGTCACACACTGCCACCAAGATGAGCCCAGTTCTCAGAAGCGTCTGGCTGCCAGGCCTACCGCATGCTCTGTGGTCCGGGCGCGATATGGTAAACGCAACTCCAGGAACAGACACATCGTCTCACGCTTCTGCCTCCCGCCCTCTGCCCTGCCCGACGGCAGCTTCCAGAAAGAGAAGAGAATGAAACACGGCCATGCCCTCTGTCCTTGGACTGGCAGTGGGAATAAAAGCTGGATTACGTGCAATTGTGTGTGTAAAAACCTTGTTTGTTGAGAGGATTTTTTTGTTTTGTTTTGTTTTTTAAGATTTTACTTGTCTGACAGAGAGAGAGAGAACACAGCAGGGGGAGTGGGAGAAGGAGAAGCAGGCTTCCCACTGAGCATGGACCCTGATGTGGGACTTGATCCCAGGACCCCGGGATGATGACCGGAGCCAAAGGCAGATGCTTAACGAATGAGCCACCCAGATGCCCCTTGTTTATTGAAATTTAAATCCAATTCCAACGCTGCATTGTCGCAAAACAACCCTGAGGGCCGTGGCTTCCAGCTGTCAACGGCAGAACCTGGTCTCCGAGTAGGGCTCCGCGCAGAACCCCCAACATGACAGATCCAGAAGGCAGGGGAGGGACGGCGGGCAGAGAGGGTCCGGGCAGGGGAACGGCCAGGGACATGCCTGCTGGAGGGCCTGGAGCTGCCGGACAGGCGGCCTGCGCCCAAGGACACCCTGCCTCTCCCCCCGTCAAGGCCACGGCCAAGAGGAGTCACGCACGGCTGGGGCCGGGTTACCTGGCAACACCCGGGGGGGCACACGTGCATCCCAGCCCCGGCCCCGCTCAGGCTCTGGCTCTGCTTACCAAACACGGAGTGAGACCCAACCCGCTTTCCCGGTGCAGGTGGCCTCGCTGAAATGTCCCCGACACAGCCAACACGCCCCCACAGGCCCTGGGTGGAGGCCACTGAGAAAGGGGCGCCCTTCCTGTACCTGGCAGGCGAGAGACCGGGTCTCCCCATGGAAGACACAGAAGGCCGCCTCCGGGCCTGATGTGCGCGCCGCCTTCGCCCAGCTGAGGCGCACGGAAGAGAAGGTACGCGGGAATCGATGAGATGTGACTGGTAACAGCTTGTCAGCAGGAGTGTCCCAGAAGGGGGACGGGGGACAAAGCCATCACCACGCCTCGAGTAGGCACCCGTGCATCGCACACCCGCGGACGTCACAGGATGCGCCGTCCGGGAGATGGTGGGCAGGGCCGCTCCCACCTTCCAGGTTTTTTCCAGGCTAGTGTGTTCCTTTAATTACCAGGTTTTGGGGTTTGGCTTCTGAAAGCTGAACGACTCTGCCTTCACTTACCGCCTCGATGTTAATTCCCACGCAGAAACCCAGGATCACTGACGCCTGCCTTCACGGGCCAGAATCCCACCCGAGAGTCTGGGCCTTTGACATCCCAAAGGTGGCTTGCCCGTCCCCGTAGCAGATGCCCCGGCCATCCTTTGAGAGGTCAGCACCCCCTAACCTCGCGAAATACGCGTTGGTTATAAGCCCACCAGCAGTCACAGCTCAGCTGCTAGTCCCCAAGGCAGGGCGCCCATGACAGCGTCCAAACACCGCGCTCCCAGGAAGGATGCGGGGCCGGGCAGGAAGTGCCAGGCCGTGTCAGCAGGTGCAGCATCGGTGGGCAGGTGCGATGCCCCCTCAGTCACGGACGGCGGGGGATGCGGAGGACGGTACAGGGGCGCATGCTGGACTCTGAGCGCACCCGGGTCCAAGGCTGTGAGGCGGGGGCCGGGGGGGCTGAGAACCCCGGCCACACCCGGCTGAGCCTCTGTCCCATGTGCAGGGCGAAGCCGCTCCAGGAGCTCAGCCGTCCCAGTGGCATTCATGTGAGTTGCCGCCTACAAACTTAGTCAGACTTGGATCTTGACAGCCTTTCTCAGATGCCACCAGGGCTAGCAAAACCGTGGGCTCAAAGGGCCGAGACGGCTCGTGCCCGGCTGTCACTCATTCGACTGCCTCCGACATGGTGTGCATTCTGGTGATGGGATCCAGCCCGGTGTCAAGCGAACCCCCACAGGACGTTCCCTCGGTTCTGAGCACAGAAATGAGAGTCTTGTTCTTCAGGTAAGACGAGTGTGTCAGCACACAGTCCTCCTTCCTGTCTGCTGCCTGTTTTCTGGGGCAGATGAACTCTTGGGGTCCCGGGATCAGCCCTGAAAGGTGGGCTGGAGGCTGGAGCCTGGAATCAGGAGCGTGAAGGGCAGGTGCTTTCCCAGGTCCAAGCAGGATGTCCGGGAGCAGACACTGTCGCAGGAACCCAGCACGCGCCTGAGCTCCGGGGTGTGCGGCAAAGGGACGTTCCTGGCTGGTACACAGCAATGAGGCACCCAGCCCTGGGAGCTTGGCGGGCGGTGCGTCCATCGTGCGGATGAGGGGCCCCACCCATCTCGCTCCGGCCAAGCCGCCTGCCACTTCGTCTGCCGGATACAGCAGACCCTCCTTGGTGAAGTGGCTGAGGGTCCACACTTGTGTTGGTTTCCACACATGAACACCGAACCACGATTTCCAAGCAGGAAAGCTTTCAAATCCACTTCCGAAACGGCAGCACCGACTGTCGTCGCTGGATCGGGAACACAAGCCATGCGGCTCCCTGACCAGCTCTGCACACCCCGCAGCGAGATGCCTCCTGACCCCGCACAGAGCCCCCTGGCTGTCAGCACTGAGCTCCACCATCACTGGTCTCTGGGGGGCGGGTGATGCTCCACACTCAGGGAGTCCTGTCCGTGTGACGCTCGGTGACATTTGGGGACAGTGCACTCACTGATGGCTGAGCAACATTGGGATGACGGTGATGGAAATGTCAGCAGGGTCTAGGGCACCACAGCCCATCACCCCAGGCCCTGGTGCGTCCCGGTCTCACCCCGCCGCAGTGGCCGTCCGACGGTGCAGGGAGAGATGGGATCCACGTGCCCTCCCACAGCCACCTTGGGGGTACCCAACCCTCACCGACCCCACGCCAGGCCAGGTCGTCCCCAAGCCCCGGGCTCCAAAGGAGGAGCAACATTGTTCCGGGGCCCTGTGACCTGCAGCACTGTCGGGGGTCCGTGGCCCACGTCTACTCAGCACCCCTGGCTTGACGGCGACTCCCTGTGCAGAGCGGGGAAGGGCTCAGAGAGGTCAAGTGACTGCTCAAGGCCACACAGCTACCGTGGAGAGGCGGAAGGCACAGCGGAGCGACCCACGATCCCCCGGATGGGACGGTCCCGGTCACCAGGCCCAAAGGGCACAGCTCCACAGGAGACGCGGAAGAAAGGAGGATTTCAAAAAAAAAAACAAAGACAGCAGGTAGAGTCAGTGGCCGTACATGGGCTCCACGTTGCAAATCCAGCCACTCACCGAGCACCGTTACGTCGAACCCCAGACCAGAGCAGCTCGTGGCATTCTCACCGTCACTCACTGAGGCGCACAGAGGGGCCGGCTTCGGAGCCGTCCCACATGTGTGCTCCCAGCTCCCACACCATAAACGAGCCCCTCCAGTCCTATGGCACATCAGTGTTCGCATTTCCATTATTTTTGTTGGTATTTTTGCTGTTTAAAATAACCCCCAAAAGTAGTCCTCAAGGGCTGTCTGGTGTCCTAAGCAGGAGAAGGTCACAATGTGCTTTACACGGAACATCTGTGCATCAGGGACACTTGGCTCCCGCCTGAGTTCCGTGCTGCCGGCCGAGGCGGCTCACGGGGTCCACAGGACTGATTAGGTCCGGTGTGTCTGGACGGAGCTGCAGGGGTGATGTAGTTACACACTCGTGGGCTTACGAAAATGTGGCGACACGAGGTTCACAAGACCCCACCCACCCGGGAGCAAAGGCCAGTGTTTGCTAAGTCAGTGTCAGGGAGAGTGGGGGGGTGGCAGCCCCACAAGGTGGTCAATGCCTCCCCCACTGCTCTCGGTGGCCCTCCCAACAGGATGCCACGGGCCACCACCCACTGCTTCTGCAGAGAAGCCGAACCCTGAGTTCCAGCACCTGGGGGCAGGCTGGGTCTGCAGGAGGCACGCTCACACGCCCAGTCCAGCAAGGCACGGGTTAGTAAGGAACAGAATGGACAGTGGGTGGAGAGGAGCATAGCAGGTGTAAGAGGCCACGCTGGGCCAGCTCTCCCTGATGGTCCCTGTCCTCTGCATGCCTGGGGCTACCTGGCCAGTCCCAAGAAGCAGCGCCCCAGGTCGGCCAGCCCAGCGCAGGAGACGCTGACATCGACCCTAACGAACCCCTCTCAGCTCACACTGCCCGACCGAGACTGTTCTCTGAGGCCTCCCGTGGCACCAGGCACCAGTGAGGGCAGGGGAGACCGTGGCCGAACGAAACTTGCCCAGAGGAGCTCTGGGGTCAGCGGGCTAGGACGGAAGCCCCATCTCCCTCAGGCTGCCCTGCGTAATCTCTGACCCATGACCCCGGGCCAGCTGCACCTATGAACACTGACGGGCCCCCGGCCGGTCTCTCAGGAACCACTCCGCGTGTGTCATGGTTTCTGGCTCTTGTAAGGGAGAAACATGACGGGGTACGTGACATACACAGTGTGTCCCCCACGGCTCTCTGCTTGGGACAGGGCAAACCACGCATGCTACGGAGACAGCAGGCACCCCCCCCCAACTGCCCGCCAGGACCCTGGACCCAGGAGGAGAGGCATGACTGACCCCCATGAAGACAGGAACTGCTCGGCCACACGCACACCACATGTCCCTCCCCGGAGACCCTGCAGGCCAGTGGCCCACGACGTCAGGGTCAGGGGGAGGTCTCTCAGCAACACCTGCTTCTGGCTAGTGTACATCAAGAGGAAACCAGTTTGACAAAGAGCCTGGTGGTTTTCTCTCCCAAATCAGGCCCCACCATGGAGGGGGGTGGGGACTATTCCTGCTGGCCGGGGAGAAGGCCCCCATCCTTCCTTGGACCTGTGTGAGGTCTCTTCTGTGGGGGAGCCCGGCAGAGCGTCTCCGCCCTCATGACAGCACCAGGGCCCGTGGTGTCCATCTCAAGGGTGAACGGGCAGGTGAGGCGGTTCCACAAGCCCATACATTCCTGCCAAGGGAGCTCCCGGGTGCAGGACAGCAGCCCGGCCACAGCCCAGCGAGGCCACACCCACTGTGCCACCCCAAATCCTCAAGCCTGCTTTTCATAGGCTCCCCCAAACCACAGCACTGGAGAGGGGCGCTCTGGACCCCTAAAGAAGTCAGGATTTCTGGAAAGCTTGCAGACCCCGAGCAGACGGTAAGCAGGCCACCGTCTCCGCCCCTCCCTGGCCCAGGCGGCGGCAGCCAGACGTACCTTCTCCCCCCGCGCTCAGGCTCTCGTAGGAGTCCCAGCGGATCAGAGGGTCTGCAGTGTTGAAGTCCACGATCACTCCATGGTCATTGCGCAAGTGTTCACACCCTGTGTGGAGGAGGTGTCGGTCACAGGGCAGGCACATGGTGGTACACCGGCCCGGATGATGAGGCACAAGCATCCCAGGCGCAAGCACCGGCAGCCAGCGCCGAGACCCCCACACCTGCCCCCACGGGCCCGGGGGCGTTCACAGCGTCATGTACTGCTCTCAACAACCTGGTCGAGACCAGAGCCAGGTGGGCAGGGAGCACGCGGGTGCTCTGGCCACTCCAGGCTCGCAGACGCACGTGCCCACCTGCCGACACTCAGGGGAGGCCAGTGGGGCTCTGACCTCATGAGCCTTGCCCTTAACCATTCACTGAATTAGGACACTGATCTCACTAGGACGGGCCTACTGTCCCCAGCAACAAAAGCAAAACTTTCCCCTATATGGATCTCGCTGTACCAAAGAGCCATTCGCCCTGACGGTAAAAGGACAAGATCTCTCCTTCAAGGCATTTTTTAGAAGAAAGGAGAACCTGCTTTGCACATAAACATCTGCCATCCACTATACTTCCAATCCTCTCCAACAACACTCGATTCTTCGTTGGGGGAGAAGTAAACATTCAGCATGATATCCCAGCAGACAGACCTCCAGGGACCAAGCTCTCACTGTTCCTGGGGTCCTGCTGATGCAGCCAGGCCTGCTGTCTCCCAACCACCCCCACCCCTGAAAGACAGCCTGCTTTGAAAAAACTCCTACGGCAATTTCCCGACACGCACAAAAGCGGGAGACTGGACGGAGACCTCACAGGACCCTCCACCCCACCGGGTGAGCACCGCGCCCCGGCACTCGGCACGCCGCCTACCTTTGAGCTTCTCGGGAGTGGCGGAGAAAAGCAACTCAATCTTGCCATTATCGGGAAAACGGTCATCTGAGAAAAAAAATCACACGTCGACGAGCTCAGAGATGCAGTGGCCAAAAAGCACGGACAACGCTGTGCTTCCAACCCCACCCGGATGGCGCCCATGTCCCCGCGGTGGCAAAGTTCCACCGCTTTTCCGGAATGTTCTGTGGACCAGGGCTCAGCGTTCCGAAAGACCGGTACTGCGCAGCACGCAGGTTCACTGTCTGCGGCATGGGGCTGAACAGGTACGGAAATGACCAAGGACCCGCGGCCACCGCCCCCCGCACCCCCATCAGCCGTGGCCCCACCTTGGCTCGCGTTGTCCAGATCCTCCTTTCCGAACACGAGTCCGAAGCTCTGAACGGCCCCCGTGTGAAACTGCAGGCGGAAAATCACGTCGCGGGTAGCCGAGCGGTACTTCTTGTGGTAGCACTTGACCTGGGGTGGAGAGGGGCAGGCCAAGGGCCAGCTGTTGAGCAGGAGGGGTGGACGGATGGGTGCAGGCCAGCCCCCCTCCGAGAGACCCCTGCCTTCGGTGCTCCCACGGGACCTGCTCCCAGGAAGGGCATGGCCTGGGTTGTCAGACCAGCACATGGGAACCGGCTTCGGATGGAGTCCTATGGCCCCGTTTTTGGGCTCTAAAAACTCCCCATGGAGAGGATGTTCCCCTGGTCTGAACTGTCTGTGTTTCAACTTAAAACCCCTCTGTCTTCACACGAGAAGCAGGTGGTCGTTACCATCTGTGGGATGTCCAATGAGTATGTGTGGGTGATGACGTAAAGAGTGAGGAAGACACGGGGTTGGGCAGAGACATAAAGAGGGGACGGGGGGAAGGGTGGGGGAGGCCCCGGCATTTAATCCCCAAGCCTGTTCGTCCCATGTCCTGGATCTCACTTGAGACCTGCCCCCAGAAGCACCCTGGGGGAGATGTGAGCCCAGGCTGTGGTACCGCAGCCCCGGGGTTGGGGGTGCCCTGGGTCCCTGGGAGTGGCTCAGGCCTCAGGGGTGATGGGCTCATGTGCAGCTTAGATGCACCCCCCCACACACACAGGGCACACAGGGCACTCCCTCGGCACCAGCGGGGAAGGGCAGGCAGGCAGGGACCCTGAGAGTCATTTCCCACCTTAACGTGGCGACCTTCCCCGCCCAGGGGAAAACGGATGTGGGGGCTGCAGGGAGGGCTCGCAGGAGAGGACGCTTGCCGACAACCTCCCCTGTCCGCTTCCCGGCCACAGCAGGACTGGGGCTCCTTTCCAGGGTCCGCAGGGGCCCGAGGCCAGAAGCGGGCTGGATTCTGTTCTCAGACAAGCGGAGCACGGGCAGCGGATCCCTCTACTGTGTATGCCCAGAAGGGAGGGGAGGCTGGAGGCCGGGGCAGGGGCTCTCAGAGGCAGCTACGCTCACAGCCATGACTTCTCTAGGCCAGAGACGGGCCTCAAATGTCTGGTGCATCAGAAAGGTCAACAAGAAGCGGCCGCTCGCACTGGTCTAGCCCAGCGGTGCAGAACACCCCAGTGGAAGGCTCCGTACGGCCAACCAGACAGACACTCCCACAGAGGAAAACTCAAGCCCCAGAAGCCCCTGGGAAACGCGCCCTCTGAGGTTGTTTACCTCTGTGCTATAAGGAAATGGTCTGATAAATACAGGAGAAAATGTAAGCAGCCGGTCCGGGGAGCGTTCGGTGCTAACAAACACGGGGCGGCTGCTGAGGACATAGGCCCCAGGCTCTGGCCTCCGGGACCCGGGCACACGGCTGGCAAGAATTCTGGGGACACGCGGCAAGTGCGGTGCACTTGCTCCCAACAGTGTGCCGTCTCCTCCTGCGGCTCCGTGAGGTCTCTGACCTCCCAGTGGGGCCCAACCCAAGGCCCACCTCTGGGCTTCCTCCCAGAACATGCTGTGCGTGCCTCCCCATGCCGCAAGCCCTCGCCTGCACTGACCCCACTGACCCCAGAGGAGACCCCTCCAGGGTGGGAGGAGGTCTCCGGTGCCCCCATCTCTTGAGGGTGACACTGGGACAAGGGGGGATACGGGCTTACACCGGTCTGGATCTCCAAACTTCTTAAATGCCGGGGGGAAGCAAAGCTTGAAGCCACAGTACCAGGAGCTCCATCCTGTGGGAGGCAGCCCAGGCCGGCCCCACTGTCACACCGCAGGAAGGAGCGGTCCCACCATGCGTGGCCGCTGGGGTCTGTGCGCAGGACCCCGGGGAACCAGGGGCACCACGAGTGCTGGGTAGACCAGCCCCCACCCCCCAGCACAGCCCTGTCTCTGGGGCCTTCCTCCCACCCCCAATGAATAGGCTCCCCCTCCAGTTGGTTCCGAAGCGGCAGCTCCTCCTCCCCCGCACCCCTAGGCCGGGTCCTACCTTCCACAGGGACCCAAGGGGCTCCCTCTGCAGCTCACTGTGACTCATCACAGCTGACCCCCAACAGGGTGGCTCAGAGCCACCAATCCCAGCCCCCCCACCAAGTGCCCAGAAGTGGTGGTGGCAGAGGTCATGGCACTCGGGGGCAATGGATGGTCAGAGATGGAAGTCACCCTCCCCAGGCCATCTGTGGCTGATTGCCCTGGGACACAGTCACCTCCCCAGGCCGAGTGTGACTCTGGTGTCTGCAGACATTCCCCAGGACAAGGGCTCAGAACGGAGGAGTGACTGAGCTCACTGACAGAGCAGCCGCCCGGCGGGGACACACACTATCCCACGGGGTGTCCGTGGGACTCTCCCCAGCATGCTGGCTGACACCCAGGCTCCCCGCACACCTCTGCGTGCTGCACACTGAGCTGCTCCTCCCACAGATGGGGTGGCACCTGGCGACCCCAGCCCAGTCGCCCACCTTGGGGATGGACGCCAGGTGTCTTCAGAAGACACAGACCACGAGGTCCGGGCAGCACTGCCCATACAGCAGCTCCGACCCTGAGACAGGATCGACCCGCCTGCCGGGAGCCCCCCGGGGTCCCTGACACCCCGTGTAGAGCCGGAACCCTACACCGCCCAAGCCGGCGGGGCTGGCTAGCTTTGGCAGTCAGGGGCCAGAACCGCGTTCTCCACACTCAGTGGAAAGAACTGTCAGCGCATGCTGGACAAGAGCGCCCCGAATTCCCCCTTTAAGATCTCAAGTACCGACAGCACTTCATAAAGATTACAGGGACCGAGGCCCGGAACGTCCCCTTCGTCCCCCTGGCGTCTGCAAGTCTCCAAAATGCAGCAATCCTCCGCCTTCAGGTTTTGGAACATGCACGTCTCTAACAACCCAAGGGCCGCAGCCTGGCCCCTGCAGGAAAGGAATGACCTCCGTCCACCCCAGGCTGTCCCTGAAGCCACGGCGGGGCACACGGGTATGACATGAACGCTACAGCTCGTGAGGAGCGCTCGCGCCTGGGGAAGGTCCTCGGCAGGGACATGGACTTCTCGGAGGCCACGGCGGGTTCCCGCCATTCCGTGATGAGGATGAAACCTTCACTCTGGGTCAACACGCAGGAGAACCACGTGCTGTGTTGTCGGAGGCTGGAAGCCTCTGGCGAGGGGGCGTCGGAAGGGAGAAGGTCCATGGCCAACCCCACTTCGTTCAGTCTTGATGCAACAAGCCGCCCTGTTCCGCTCAGCCTCGCCTTCTTCGTGTTGCCTAAAAACCCGCCCGGGCCCCCGAGGGGACTGAGTGGCGGGCATGTGGAAGCACGGCCCGCCGGGACCTCGGTCCCCACAGTGCACGCCACGCACAGCTAGTGTCCTCGAGTGTGATGGAACGGCCCCTCAGATGAGCTCCGACCCACCGGCGTTCGCACGAACAGCCAGGCCTGACCCTCACACTGCACGAGGGTGTCTGTGCTTCAGACTCTCAGCGACAAGAGGACGGCACCTGGGACCAAGGGGTCGAAGCCCCGGGAGCACCTGCGCCCAGGTCAGAGGTCAGCGGGCAGTGTTCCCTCTCCCCCCAAATCATCCGAACGCCCAGCTATTAACAGGAGTAGCAAAAGAAGCTTCATGCCCCCAACCCCCGCTGCTGGTGGCCTGTGGCTGCCGGGACAGGCCGCGAGGAAGTCACATCCATGGAGCATAAGCGGCAACCATGCACTGAGAGGACAGAGACCTGGAGAGCTCGCCCGCGGATGTCTGGACGCCTGCGCAGCGAGCACCAACATGGGCCACGATTTTGAAAGATTGGGATCACGTCCAAACCCAAGGAGAGGTCAGCAGGTGCCCGCTGTGGACCAGCACACAGCCACCACAGAGCTAGGACCCCGGGATGCACCGAGACCCAGGCCGGGCACGGAAGAGGGCTGGCACAGGACGGGAGAGGGTGTGCGCGCAGGAAGTCCGAGGGAGCACAGGGACAGGCCCGCGGGGGTCTGGAAGAACCACCCGCCAGAGGACCAGAGTCCACACAGGGAGCGAAGGATGCACGAGGGCATCGGCAATGGTGCTGTGGGTCTGCAGCAGCTCTCTGAGCCGCCGTGCCCTCCAGGGAGAAGTTAGGTCACAGGCGCGAGCTCACAGAGCCTCACAACCACAAGGACAAAATGTAAGTGGCCACAGGGTTTGCACTGCAGAGACAGCAAGATGGGGCACGCAGGACGGGAAAGTGTTTACGAGCCCATCAAGGCCCTGGACCACGGCCAGGCTCCCGCTGCGTTGGCGCCCACGGCATTCCTCAGCGAGCTTACATAACAGCCTGGTCGCGCGCATGAAGGCTGCCCTCCTCCCCGGGGACAGCACGTTTACTGAGCACCTGAGGCCCTGCCCTGTGGGAGGGGTGGACCCGGGTGATGGGGGAGCCGGCGGTGCAGAGCGAGGGCAAGGGGGGCGGGCTGGCTGCGTCTGGTGGTCAGACGGCGGGTGGTTGCTGCCCGGCCTCACCAGGAAGTGCACCCCCACGAGCCCCCCGCCTGGAGGGGACAACAAACAGAGCCCTGGTCTCCCCAGCAGGTCCCGGCCCCTCAGAGCCCACACGGCCCAATTCCTGCAAAGGTGGCCCCTGTCATCTCTGCGAACCAGCCTCCACATCGCATCCCAGGGGAGGAAAGGAGCCAATCTGTCTGCACGCACACGCGGGGCGAGCGGCCTTCTAGGAGGATGTGACCCAGGGGAGTGACCCCCGCCCCCACTTCCAGAGCAAACCCAAGAACCTGGAGAGAACCTCTGCTGCTGTCGACAGTAAACCTACAAACATCGTCTCTGCTCCTCCGCGTCCTTTCCGAGTGGCCGCTGCTGCCACAGCTACTGCCACATTCCCGGGCGGAAAGGACGACGCCTGCGTGCACGGGCCTGTGTGCAACCGCCCCGGAAGCTACTCCCCGCGCACGGCTCCCCGGAGGTGAGGTTCGCCCGTGGGCTGGCCCTGCGCAGGGGCGCGTGGAGCGACCCTCCTGGGGAGGAGGGAGCAACCCACATGGGGGTTGGGCAGAGCCACAGTGCACAACTGTCCCCCAGCTCGCAGGGAGATGGGGGGGCATAGGGGAGGGGGGACAGGTGCTCCTCAGCCCGTGGGGACGAAGCGGAGGCGGCCTGCCCTCTGTGCTCTGCCAGCATCGGGGAACAGAACTGTGCACCGTCTTCCTCCCGGGGTGACCCCCAAGTGGATTTCGGGGATCCAAAAGCCCCGGGGGTTCAGAGCAGCAGCACAACATGGGCCCCACAGATTATGACCCGAGCATCCGGACTGTCCTCTGGGTCACCTCTCCTCCGACACCCCAGCATCTTCTCCCCCCAGGGTCCCCCGTGCTTCCCTCTGCGCACGGGTCACCTGCCTGCTCACCCCGCCCCCAGTAGGAAGGTAACTGGGGAGCAGGCTCTGCGTGCATTCCCCTTCCTGCCCGCGGAGCACACCAGCACTGAACAAGCCCACAGGCCCGATCACGGGGAGGGGGGCGTGATGTCGCTGCTCGTCTCGCTGGGACAGGTTTGCTTACTGCACACAGGAATCATGGGTTGGACTATGCCCCCCCCCCCAAATTCAAATCACGGGGCCTGACCCCCAGGACCTCGGCCGGGCCTGTATCTGGAGATTAGATTCTCACCAAGAGGTGATCAAGGTCAATGAGCCCACCAGGACGGGCCCTGCTCCTCTCTGGCTGCGGCCCCATAAGAAGAGGAACCAGGACACGGACAGGCACGGAGGGACGACGCTGTGAGGCCCGGGGAGGAGACGGCTGTCTGCATGACCAGGAGAGGCCTTGAGGGGGCCGGCCCTGCCCCGCCTGTATCGGGGGCGTCCAGCCTCCAGACCGGGGACAGTGGAGGTGTGTTTTCAGCCCCTGGCCTCCGGAGCTTTGTTAAGGCAGCTGCAGCAGGGGGAAGGCACCTGAGGGCTCAGCTGGTGAAGCATCGGCCTTCGGCTCAAGTCATGATCTCAAGGTCCTGGGATCCAGCCCCACGTCGGGCTCCCTGCTCAGCCGGGAGGGAGTCTGCTTCTCCCTCTGCTGCTCCCCTGACTGAACCCCTTGGGGCGTCATTTCTGTGAGCGGCACAAGGACGTGTCACCCCGCGTGATGGAAAAGTACCCCTTCCTAGCCACAGCCCGTATCATTCTCCTTCCATCTGATAACGCGGCGGAAAGTGCAGCGTGTACAGAAATGAATCGTAAACACAGGAAGCATAAGTCAAACTGTCGCCTGACCCTAAAAATACCCGGGGTGGGGAACGCACAAAGGGGCAGGACGGCACCGGTGCTCCCGAGGCGAGCGGCTCCCAGGAAACCGGCCAGGGAGTCTTCTCTGTCTGCTTTGGGGATGGAAACAGAAACCCGCAATGGAAATAGAAACCCCCAGACAAGGTGCCTCCCTGTGCGCCACAAAGCGTTCACCCCGAGACCCGCAGCCACAGGACGCCCAGGCACTGGCGCTGTCCTGTTCCACACCCACTCACGCACCATGGCTTCTGCCTCTAGTGCCCAGGGCCCTGAAGCCACTGCGTCCGCTCACCCGGGAGGCTGCAGGGGGCTACGCCCAGCAGCAGGGGTCAGCACATCTGGGCGCAGAATCTCCATCACGGGTGACATGTGGGCCAGACAGCAAATTCACACTTGGGTGTCTGGGGGACTTGGGGGGTCCCAGAAGCCTGGGGTGGTGGACATGAAGGGGGACCCGGGGCCCAGGGGCACACATAAGCACACATAAGGGCAGCTTCGACCGGCAGGGGGCATAGGGAGCAGCTGCTGCGCTCAGCCAGGGGTCAGCAGCTTCTCCAGCGACAAGCAAGGGGCCCACCAGGCACTGAGGGACAGCCAGGAGCACGGCAGGCTGCGAGCCAGGAGCCAGGGGTAGAGAAGCCTCCAGCAAAGACAGAGGCGTCTGCCAGCATAGGGTCTCTGGCTGGTGGCCCAAGGCTAGGAGAACAGGACAGAAGAGATCCAGAAAGATCCAAAAGGCCAGACGGGGCGGAGAACCCAGACCAGTACAGCCTTGTCCCCTCTCCTGTCCCCTCCGCATGTGTTCCATCCACGCTCCAGGCCCCGAGGTGAAGCACAGACAAGCAAAAGGGACCCAGACAGGACTCCGCACTCCTGGCGTTGGCCTGACCCACCCCCGTCCTCCTGATTCCCAACACCTGTGCCTGGTCCTGCTCGTCCCTAGCACAGGGTTCTCCCTGCCATGCGTCCGCTGTTCCCCAGGACCGTGGGCCTGACCCCCCGATGACGTGGACTGTAGGCCATGCGGGACAAAGCCGCAAAGCCCTGTGAGCTCCGATGGCCTCACTGTCACCTGCAGAGCCCGCTCCGGACTGTCCTTGCCCCCTGTTCAGCCAGGCCTCCTTGCCACAGTGACCCAGGGGCCCCAGGCCTCTGTCTGCACCTCAGAGAGCCCTTAGGTACAAGCTGGAAATGAAATTTCTCGACAAGGGCCATTGGATCCCGCTTTTGGACTCCCGGCCCTAGCAAAGGAGGCTCAGGGAAGAGCCCGGTGCCACACAGTCCCCTCTTAGCTACTCGACCAAATCCATTTCTAGGGAGACCTGAGAACCACGTGGGGCTCATACTTGTGGCAACGAGGGCCCCCTTCCCGCGGCCGTGAATGCCTGGAGGCATCCTCTGAGTCTGAACACAGTGTGGGCAACAGCTCCGCAAACACACAAGACAACATCCAGCCGGAGGGCCAGCACGTCTGGGAGGTCACCACTCACCCAGGGCTGGCTCCCGGCCCCAGCACGCGGGCGTGGAGTCCAAGCTCGAGGGTCAGGGCCTCCTGCCTGCCCCCACCGCCTCCCTTCCAGGACCCACCGCCCAGCTCCCTAGGGCCACACCGGGTCCCCTCTGAATGCCCCCACGCTCCCTGCTCCGGGTGTTTCCGCAGACCCCGAGTGGTGAGGCACACACACAGGTGCCCTCGGGCTCGGGCGTGCAGGGGAGCAGGGCTTTGGGGCAGGGGGAGGCCACGGGAGCCCCAAGGCCAAGCCCTCACCCGTGCCCGTGCTCACGGATGGCGTCATCCCACACCAGCTCACCCAGTCGCTCCTAACCCCGTCGGGACCCTCACTTAGCTTCAAGTCCGCAGACGCGGGGTGACCTCTGAGGCCACCCAGACCCTGCAGGCGGCAGACCCGGTGGGCACCCAGTCGTGGGGCTCAGGGCCGGCCCCTGGGAGCACGGCCTCTCCCCACAGGCAGCCTCTCACACACACCTTCAGGCCAGGTTCCGGCCCCTCCTCTCCCCTGCTCCCTGCACCAGCCCTCCTCTAGGGCGACCTCCAGGGCAGAAGCAGTGTGGCCTCAGGGCCCTGGAAAGGGCTTCAGGATCACCAGTTTTCCCAAAGAAGAACCACGGGCAACCGAGCCGGCACCATCTGGCTTCGCCCTCCCAGGACAACGAATCACCCCCAGGACGACTGAGCACCCCTCGGAAGCTCCCCGCCTGCCCACCTCACCCAGCACGGCCCATCCTGGGGTCCCTCGCCCACCGCAGGTCCGCTGCCCCCACCAGCGCCTTCGGGACAAAGATGTCACCCTGTCCCTCCCTTCCTTCCTGTGCTAGGGCCCCACACGGAGACCCAGAAAGCGCAAAACTTTCAAAACAGGACAGTTGCGTAAATAAATTCCTGGTGCGGAAGGAAGGAGGGAGGGAGGGGATGGAAAAGGGAAGGGGGGAGGAGGAGGGGGGGGGGAGGAGGGTGAGAAGGAAGGGGGAGGAGGGGTGGAGGGGGGGAAAGAGGAGGGGGGGAGGAGAGAGGAGGGGGGAGGAGGGGGGAGGGAGAGGGGGGAGGGGGAGGAGGGGGGGAGGGGGAGGAAGAGGGGGGAGGAGGGCTTAGGACCCCAGGCTGCTGACTGGCCATACGCACTGCCCCAGCAGCCCACAGTCCAGGGGTGGGGAAGGCTACTCCGTGCTCGAGAGTCACCTACCACATCTTGGAGCTCTGCCCCCCTCCCTGGGGTCCTTATAACAGGGGACACCCATTCTAGACAGGCCGCCTCCCGAGGCACCGACCAGACCACGGGGCGCCGGGCACGCACGTCATGTCGGCATCCCCACTCGCCTCTCGTGGCCTCTCTGGGTCGCTTGGCCTCCTTTAAACCTGGAACAGTAGACCCAGGGCAACAGTAGACACAGAAGCTGTGGGCAGACTAAAGCCATGGCCACGTGCAGCCCTAGGGGGTTGTCCAACATGCAGCAGGTGCCCAATAACGGCTCAGCTCATTGTCTAATAATTGAGTCCTGGGAGACATGTCTGGAGGTCACCAGGGCAGAACACAGAGACACACCCTCCCCTCTCCCTCTCAGTCTCCTGGCCACAGGGAGACTGGGTGCTGCCTTGCAGAACATTCTAGAAGAAAAAGCTTTCTCCATGGGGACAGTGCATCAGAACGTGTGAGCAAATGGGCTAAGGAAAGGCACCGGCACCCTATACATCCGCTCAGCCCCTATACATCCGCTCAGCCCCTATATGTCCGCTTTGGCACCCTATACATCCGCTCGGCCCCCCGTGGCCTGAGGACACCGGCCCCTTCACCTCGAGGTCGTCAGGGGCGAGCGACATGCTGTTTGTGAAATGCACGTTGCAGAGCCCTCTCGCCGGACAGCGGGCTCCCACACCGTGGGCTGAACTCAGCAGTGTGATGTCTTCACCAGGGAAGCCAACCTCCACGACCCCGCTGACCTGGCTTTCGTGAGCACTCAGGACAGGCCCGCCACTGAGGGAGGATGTTGAAATCCAAACGTTTAGGGGAAACGAGTAAGAATCTTCATTTACCCTCTTGTCACAGGCGCCCCCTCCCCAAGGCCCTGCAGACACACGGGAAATCACTTCTGTGCGTGTGGGAAGGAGGCACAGCAGCCCCACGGTTTCCCTGTGCCAAACGCCTCTAAAATTAGTTTAGATGAACGACATCCTCTATATTCAAGACAGAGAAGAGGCTAACATGTCACACGTCCTCTCTTCCAAGCAGCAGTGTGCCCCCGATCTGAGACTACCCGGAGGGCTCTCCAGGAAGGTCATTCGCTGAGCTGCGATACGCCGGGGGATTTCGCACTGGGACCACTAAGGACACGCGAGATCACACGTGTAGTCAAGGGATGAGGACCCTCGGATGCAGAGGGCCCGAGCTAGGACCCGCAGGTCAGAGAGCACATAGCAAGTGGTCCTCTCGATTCCTTCTGCCCCTTCTAGTAAAACATCTTTGCCCAGAAAATAAGCCAAAGGCCTTCAGATCATGGCCACTGGCCGTGCTTTCCACGGGCATCACCAAGGCGGAGGGACCGGCACGTGCACTCACCATGATGTCGCCTTTCAGCAGCTGGGCGGGTTCGATGGCGATGTAGATGCTGCTTTGGGTCTCCGGGCCCACGTTGCTTTGGGACACACAAGAAGGTAAACCACGATGCAATTTCACGATTTAACAGAAAAAACCCCTTTTGAGAAAAGCGACCTCGCCACTCAAACTCGGAGAGGACACAGAATACCCCGCGTGGCCCTGGGATGCCCCTCCCCGGGGTCCGGCCGGAGTGTGGATTGTGCGTGTCGGTAACGAGCAGAGTGCGTGAGCGCCCAGGTGCCCCCCGCGTGCGGGTCCGCCACGAGTCCCGACCACGACAGCAGCTCGTTCCAACCTACTTCTCACTCACTTTCTAGTAATGTCCACAAAACACGTACAGCGAGCAAACAAGAAAGCAAACCAGGAAAGCCCGGAAACTCAGGCATCCTGAGGGCACCTGCCCATTGCCGAAAACACACAGAGGAGAGAAGGCTCCCCATTGTGGACCCTGTCACAGGACTCTGGGTTGTGGGCCTCCCCGCCCACCAGGGTCCGCGTCCACACCCCTTCCTGGAGCCAAGGTGCCCCTTCCAGCCCCCGGGCACTCTCCCCCATCAACGCCCTAACCCCTTCCCGCAGGACGGGCGGCTCGGGAAGGTGCGGTTCCCGTGAGCACAGCACTTACTAGATCCCGGACGTGTACACGGGCTGCATGGCCTGGTAGAGCTTCAGGAAGGGCCGGCACGCTGCAAAAAAGAGTTGTCCATGAGAAGCAGGACTGGACAGACAGGAGTTTGACAAACAGCAAGACAGAGGCAACCTGGGACCAGGTGGCCCCTGTGCTGTGTCCATGCTTTTGGGGAACAGAGCTGGAGTCAGACCACAGAGTAGGGGACAGCGGGGCTCCCTGGGAGAGGTCCTCCTGGCCAAGGGACCCCATACACAGTGACCTGGACGGGGTAGGGAGGGAAGGCAGACTGGGGGAGCGCAGGGTCCGGGACGGGCTGCACGTCTGGAGCGCGGTGTGTGGACCTCACCTCCGCCCGCGTCGAAGTTGGGAGTGCCGTGTAGGATGACAAAATGCAGGAAGAGCGGCGAGGCGTTCATTTTCACCGTCCCCGACAGGAGCCCGCTGAGGAACTGCACGTACCTGCAACGGACAGTGGCTCAGGGCTCCCATGGGGGCCCCCACGGCTCTGAGCCCACGCGGGGCCACACGCGCAGGGAGACCGAGCCTGCTGTCCTGAGGCACTGGGAGGGGACCCAGCCCCACTGTGCACAACCAGGCAGGGCTCGACCTCCAAGCCCGACCCTGGCGAGCACAGCCCGGGCACGTGACCCTGCGAGGATCCCTGGACACCCCCCACTGCATGTGGCTGGGCACCCAGTGCAGAACCGCGGCTCCCGTGCTGGGTCCGCACCCACACCACAAGCAGTCTCTCTGCCCCCAACCCAGAGCCATGAGGGCTCAGGCCATAGGGCCGTCACAGTGCCCCCAGAGCTACACAGGTTCAGGCCACAGGGCCATCCCGGTGCCCCCCACCCGCAGGGTAAGACAGGAGAGTGAAGGAGAAGGCCTGTGACAGGGTCACTCTCCCCTCAACTCCCACCCCACGGGGAGACGCCGGCCGGGCTCTGTGCCGCTCCTGGCCCTGGGAGGGCCTATCGTCAAGCACACATGGGTTTTGGGATGAAGAAAAGGTCACCTTAAGGCTTATAACCAGCACGCCTGTGACCAGAGAGTTCATTAAAGAACAACTGACCCCAGTCCCCTCCTGACAGCACCACTGCTAAGAGAAGGACATATGACAAAAATCCTCCCTGTGTTTATTTTGGTGAAGCATATGGACAGGGTGGAGACGGCACCCTGTCCCTTCCCTGCAGCTGTGACAATCACGCCCACGGCCAGTGCTTCATGTGGACAAGCCCGAGCTCAGCACAGGGCCCTTGGCTCTGCGTGCGCAGCCAGGGGCCTGCTCACCCCCAGCGCAGGACCCTAACCCCAGCAGGGTTAGGACAGCAGCCCCAGGCAGCCCATCGCCTGCCCCTAACAGTCTCTGGGGCCTACAGGCAGGTGGCTGACGACCAGCAAATCCCCAGCACGAAGCTGAGCCACCGGTGGCTGGACCGCCACGTGCCTGCACGCCGCTCAGTCCGCATCTGGCCAGCCCCGCAGGAACACCGCCGCGTGCCAGGGACCCCGGGTGCACAGAGCACACGTCTCTCCTCTCCGCACCCCGGTTCCACCCCAGTGTGCACGTCAGGGAGGAGTCAGGGAGGAGTGAGGAGACGTTTCACAGTAAGCCACGCGGTGAATGTTCACGGATTCCCCGCTGGGGCGGCCTCGTCCTGCTGTTCGCAAAAGCGCAAATGCCTTGTCCAAACACGCAGCTGAGTTAGGGGAGGCGGGACACGGACAGGGGACCAGGACGTCTCCTCATGGCCACCGCGAGGCACCCATCAGCACCAAAGGAAAGGGAATCGGTTCCCGGGTGAAGACAGGAGCCGCGAGAGAGAACGGAAGGTTTGCGCCCCCAGTTCAACTGGCACACGAGGAGGAACAGCATTCGCCTGTGGCGGCAAAGGGGGTGGGAACCTGACAGCTCCCCCAGCGCCCAGTGTAGGGGCCCTGCTCCAAACAGCTCCTCTGCCTCTCACCGTCTCCTCTCTCTCTGGAGAAAACGAATTCCCTGTGATGACGCTTTCCACGCTTCCTCTCAACTGAAGTGAGAAGGTTCAGGAACCGCACGTGTTGGAGGGGGGACAGATGGCGGGGCACATACGTCACTTCTGTGACAAAGCAGCTGGAAATCTGCAGATGTCCAACACATTCCTTACCACCAGGGATGGTGGTTGGGAGTTTCCTTGAATTCCCCTAAACGCCGACCTGCCCTGGACACTGCTCAGATCTCCCCAAACACGTATATGTATCAGAGCTAGCATGACAGTGCTAGCATGACCATGTCCCATGGCTCAGCACGAGGACCCACTGTAAGGGCACATCCTTCCCTAAGGCTTCCTCCATGGTGCTCGTGGGGCTGCATGGATGGTGGGGAGACATGAGCTGGGCCCTTGCAACAGGACGGGACCCAAGCTTGCCGGTTACCTAGTGCTCCCCAGCACTCCCGTCCCTGGCTGTGCAGGAGGCCTGTGGGAGAGCCACCCTGCCTCCAAGCATGAGAAGCCTGGGGTGGGGGGCTGCAGTGGGCATGCTCCCTGAGGAGAGAGGAAGGGTGCCTGCTTCCCTTTATCTACCCTGTCTCCCACGCATGTGCTCTTTGAGACACACAAAGGGTCATGTCCAGACTATAAAAATGTCAAAAGCCAAATAAAGCTATGCTGGGAAAGGTCCGGCCATCAGACACAGCTGAAATCTTCGTTTCTGCAGGCTCAGTCCCTTTACCAGGCAGGGTCGGACACGGGAATGACTCCACTGGGGGCCTCCATGGGACCCCTTCTGCCCCGCACCCTTGGGAAGGTGAGCTCACCAGCCCGGTATTAAATAAGGCTTGGAGGGGCTTGCTGCCAAGGCCCCAAGCCTCCCAGGCCATAAACCCCAGCAAGCTAATTAATTCACTCTCTCAGGAGACCCAGTTGAAATGGGTTTCTTGAGCTCAGTCGAGACAGAGGCTGCACAGAGCTCCCTCGGGGCAGCGGGGACCACTGGGAGGGTCCCCATCACAGTGTCCGTGTCACAGACGCAGCCAGCCTGGGCTCCTCCGGACGCATCAGAGCGGTCATCTACCTACTCGAGAATGGTCCATGAGCATCTCCCACTGCAGGAGCTGGGTGGACGGCCTTCCTCTCCTCTCCGGGTGTAGGGAGACTCGCCAGGGAAGGCAGAACAGGACTCACACCACCTTTACATAATGTAAATCCTACGGCTTCCGGAGCACCCAGACAGGAGGGGAACGTAGATGCTGTGGGCTTGCTAAGGTGAGAAAGTATATTTCCATGTTCCCCAGTCTCGCGTTGCTATTAAAAAATACTGTAAGTTGTAAGAGCAAAACATCTTCCCCGTCGGGTGCTGAGCATTTTGAGTGGCTGGGAAGAACAAACATCACGCGATGGTCTCAACAGATGCAGGAAAAACACTGGGCAAAATACCACTTCCGTTTAGGATGAAAAGCCACAAGACAGTGGGTGTTGAAAGAACACCCCTTGTTGTAAAAAGGCTGCGCACGGCAAGCCCACAGCTAGCATCACACTCACGTGAGAAGCTGAGAGCTTTCCCCCTGAGATCAGGAACAAGACAAGGGGGCCTGCTGTCACTGCTTTCATTCACATGGTGTCGAAGTCTCACGCCACAGCCATCAGACAAGAAAAAGAAATGAAAGGCACGAAATCAGAAAGAACGATTTCAAATGATCCCAGTTTGCAAACGACGTGATATTACAGCGGAAAAGCCTAGCGACTGCCCTCAAAAACCGTTAGAACTAATAAATGAAATCAGTAAACTCAGAATATAAAGTTAATACACACCGTTCTGTCGCCTTGCCATGGGATAATGACGCGCCACCCTAACAAGAAGTGCAGAAACCAGCCCCTGACGAGAGCGTCAACAAGACTGAAAGTGACCTAAGAACAAAGCTGACCAAAGAGGTGAAAGACGGGCGTGCTGGAAACTATAAGACATTGATGGAAAAGGCAAAACAAGACACAAAGAAATGGGAAAATGTTCCACCCTCAAGGAAGGGAAGAATAACACTGGAAGAATAATCAGTCTCTAGATTCAATGCAGTCCCCATCAGAATTCCTATAGCATTTTCCACAAAACCAGAAAGAAAACCTTAAAATTTGTATGGAACTCGGGCACCCGGGTGGCTTGGTGGTCCAATTCTTGATTTCAGCTCAGGTCCTGATCTCAGGGTCATGGGATGGACCCACCCCCACCCCTAGCCTTGGGCTCCACACTCAGCAGGGAATCTGCTCCAGATTCTTCCCCCCCTCTCAATCTACCCTTCCTAAAATAAATAAGTAAACCTTTTTTTAAAAAGGGCAGAAGGGGCGCCTGGCTGGCTCAGTGGGTTAAGCCTCTGCCTTCAGCTCAGGTCATGATCCCAGAGTCCTGGGATCGAGCCCCGCATCGGGCTCTCTGCTCAGCAAGGAGCCTGCTTCCTCCTCTCTCTCTGCCTGCCTCTCTGCCTACTTGTGATCTGTCAAATAAATAAATAAATAAAATCTTTAAAAAAATAAAAAAATTAAATTTAATTTAAAAGGGCAGAAGATCTGAGTAGACATTTTTCAGAAGAAGACCTGCAGACACCCAACAGACACGTGAAAAAGCGCACAGCGTCACTCACCCTCAGGGAAACACACATCCACACCCAGGGAGATGCGGCGCCACACCTGCCAGGACGGCTGTAGCCCACACAGGAGACAATGGGTGCTGGCGAGGATGTGGAGAATTTGGACCCCTCGTGCCCTGTTGTTGGGAATTCTCACGGGCACAGCCGCTGTGGAAAACGGTAGGGAGGACCCTCAAAAAGCTTAATGCAGGAATACCATATGGCCCAGCAACCCCACGGCTGGGTTATCTACCTGGTGAAACGGAACCACAGACGCAGCGCGGGTTCACTCCAGCCGCGCCGACAGTAACCCAACTACGGGGCAGCGCACGCGTCCACCTACGGATGGACGGGCGAAGGTGCAGTATAGGGCCAGCACAGACCACGAGTCAGCCGCAAAGAAAGGATGAAATCCTGCCGTCTGCAACAGCTTGGATGGCCTGCGAGGCACTATGCATCGCAAAATAAATGAGACAGGAAAAGACACTTGCATGGGGAATCCCCAAAAAACAAAACAAATGAACAAAAAAACAAGCTCAAAAGCTTACAGCTACGGAGAACAGAGCGGTGTTGACAGAGGCAGGGCTTGCGGGATGGGCAGAGGGAGGGAGGAGGAGAGGGAAGAGGGGAGGAGGGGGAGGAAGGAAGGAGGAGAAGGGGGAGGGGGGAGGAGGGGGGACTGATTGCAAAGAGTCCTGGACATTGGGGACTCCCAGGACAAAAGGAGGAGGGCCTGTGGTGGCCTGGAAACCCCTTTCCCAGATGGAAGTATCGAGGTCCAGCTCCTAACCAACACGCCCGTGGCCGCCCCCCCCCCCGGGGTGTGGAACCCTCCGTCTCCCGTCTGCCAGCCATGCCCACCGGCCCCTGGCGGAGCAGACGTAAGGGTGAGCCGCACAGGACGGGAAAGCACTCAGGCAACCGTCTTGGCAATTCTTGGCCAATTCCCTGCTGTTTGCTTTCAAATAACAGTGCGGTGACTTCCTCGGCTGTGCCCAGAGGGTGGCGTGGACTCAGCTGGGGGCGAGGGGTAGGAGGAAGTCTGCTCCTCCAGGGCCCTCCGCCGCTCAGCCATCCCAGGGGCTGAGCCGAGAGCCAGAGAGGGAGCAGTGGGTGGGCTGGGGGGCCAATGTGAGGAAAGGGCTTCGGGGTAGACAGCCTAGCGCAGGAGTCAGCCAACCCCACACCTGCCGTGAGGCCACGTTTGCTCTCGTGCTGGGCCGGCCATGACAGAGACCACGTGGCCGGCGGGGCCCCGACCAATCACTTGCCAGCGGGTTAGAGACACGGTTCCCGACCCCTGTCTAGCAGACAGAGCCCAGTCCTGACATCGCGGCGTGAATCCACAGCCACCCTGAGCATGGAGGCCCCGGAGTGAAATGTGGAGCACATGGTGGGGGCGGTCCTGGGTCCACCTCCCAGAACCAGTCGGAGCCAAGGCTCCCTGGTCACCCACACGCGCAGTGGCCCTTCTTCGCCGTTGGGCACCCGCCGGGCTGGCCGGGGAGAGGGCCCTTCTGTCCCACTTTCTGAATCGTAAGATATCACCGAGCTCTTGTCTCTGGCTCGGGGACGCATACGTACCGCTTCTGGGAAGGCTGCATTAGGGCTGAAACTTTATCATCGTAGAACTTCTTCATTGCAAACCTGTCGAGGGCCTGGTCAGCGCTGAGGAAGGAAAGAGAGAGCATCAGTGCAGCATTAACCGTGGACGCCGTGGGTGGCCGGGTGACAGGGGCAGGGGCTACGGCCTGGCAGGTCTGGATCACCGTCCAACACAGCGGCACCCTCTTCCCAGGTGGCACAGCTCCCAGGACAGCCAGCCCCCAGGCTCCTTCCCCCAGGCAGGCACAAGGCTGGCATCCCAAACTGTCCCATTGCCACACCGGCCCCACGACAGCAGGGAAGTAGCAGAGGGCTGTGCGTTGAGTGTTGGGATCTCGAGGGTTTGGGGCACAGCAGTTAGCACTGCCCTTAGTGACCACCAGCAAGCCCCGGGGGCCAACTTGGGACCCACAGGGAGTCACAACCCTCAGCAGGCCTGCAGGGGGAGTCACACAGCGGTGGCCGCCCACAAGCAGAGTGCGCTCAACAGGACCCTCAGGAAACCCTGCAGCTGAGCGGTCACAGTCTGGCTGACCTGACGGATCCGTCCCACATCGTGGGACACAGATGCGAGAGGTCACGGCAACCGAGTCTTGCTCGAGTCCAGAGCTTCCCAGACAACCTGATCGGAGCTGGGCTCTCCCCTCAGAGTGCACGCACGCAGCCCTGCGGAACATGGGGATCCACCGCGGGCATTTGTCCTGGGCTGCACTGGGGGGGGGGGGAGGGCTGCCCCAGATGGACGGCCGCCTGCCCGGCAGCACCCAGCCTTCACCGTCGTCGAGGGTGCATGTTTTAAGCTCAGAAGTAGCTTACACAGAGCTTCACTTGCAAGCGTTCCTCTGCCCAGAGCTCATGGGTCTTACTAAATGCTGACAGTGTACTTCCGGCTCGTGTGTGTGTGTGTGTGTGTGTGTGTGTTCAGGAATAACGTCATCGTCAGCGTTAATACTCCTGCTGACGGTCTCCCCAGTCACCCGTCCCCAGGGTGCCGACCCAAGAAGCTTCCTTCTCCTTCTTGATTTCTCCTCTCGGAGGCCGTCCCGAGCATGGTTCGCGACAGAGCTCTTAGAGACGCATGCTCCCCGTGACAGCTTCTGGGAATGCCAAGGATCAAGGACACACAAACGTGTGAGAGGCCGGTCTCCATGGCGGGCTCGGAGCAGGGAATCAGGAGACACTGCCTCCACGGGCACAGACCAGCCCTGTGCCTAATGACCTAACGCCGTCTCCATGCTTGGGGGCTGGGCCCCCTCCACGCGGCGGGTCGGGCGGCACATCCAGGAAAGTGCAGTGATCGGGAAGAACAGGGCCAAGCGGCGCTGCCGTGGCCGAAACGTGAGGGCGGCCCGAGCAGATCGGCCAGGATACGGTCTCAGTGCCCGTCTGGGTTCCGCAGGGGTCCCGGCAGGAGCAGCCACCTCAGGCTCTGGCGCACACACAAACCCTCATTATCACCGAGAAGGGCTCTCGGTTTCACGGGGGCTCGGGTTTCCTCCCGGGCCAGCCCCAACTCTGCCGTCTGTGTCCAGAAAAAACACCTGGGAAGTCAGACTCCACTCCTCGCTGCTGGAAAGGGCAGGACATCCTGGCTAATGTGAACAGCGCGTGCACGTCCTTGGAACAGAGCGGCCCTGCCCCACAGAGCGGCCCCCCAGATGACAGGGTGAAGGCACACCCACAAAGGGAGGTGTTTCTGGACCAGAGTTCAGTGTAAGATGTGGGCTCAGGGCGCACGCCTCTGGAGGCACCCTCCGTCCAGGGGACCCTGCGCCGCCCCAGCACCCACAGGCTTCCCTGGCCTCACTGCGCCTGCCAGCCCAGCTTCCTGCGGGCCAGTTCCCTATGGAAGCCTGGGACCAGGCTTCCCACTCACGGGCCAGGAGACCAAGAGCAGGCCGAGCCTCAGGTCTATCATCTGGAGAGTGCGAGCATGACAGCAGCTCCCAGGTCACTCAGGGGGATAGAGGGAGAGAAGCCCAACCTGCAAAGTACCTCCCAGAGACCCAGGGCTCCTGAGGCTGCTCAGCTTCACAGGGCACGAGGCGCCCGGAGAGACCGCACAGGCCCTGCCTTTGGTACGGTCACGTCCACCCCTGCGGTGTGTTAGAGAAGGACGGCACGCTCACTGCTCTCCCGCCGCTGCCATGGAAGACGCCAGCACGAGGCAGACACGGGGCGCCCCCACGGCTGGGGCTGCTCCCGGCCGAGCCCCTACCCCATCCCAGACCTCCCGAGGCCCCCGGCAGCGCCGACGCCCTGCATACCTGGCCGACACGTTGGTGAAGTGCATGTAGGAGGATATGACCACGCCGATGCGTCCCTTTCCACCCTGCGGGAGACAGAAGAGGAGCTCGGTTTCTCTCGACTCCTGCGGCAGCGGCAAAAGGCTCGCTCGGTCCACTCGGGATGACAAAGAACTTGTGTTGTTGGGGGAGCCACGGCCAGCTTCCAAACTGGTCCCCGTGCTGGGGGACGGCAGCACTGAGCCCAGCAGGCAGCAGGCTCTCCTGGGGCATCCGTGGGCCCCTCGAGGACAGGTCTGCAGAGAGGCGGCCACTCAGCTAACCAGGTCCCACCGGGGCCATGAGAACGTGCAAGGAGGAAGCACTTAGCGTGACTTCACTACAGGTGACAGGGCCTAACGCCCACCTCAAAGGCTGAGGGGTCTGAGAGCTGTGCACGCCATGCAGAGGGCCCAGAGGGCATCACAACTGCCACCTGCCACCACCAGCCTGGCCCTGCCCAGTTCCACGGGGACCACGGCTCCAACATGGGGGGCTCAGCCCATGACATGTACAGCCTGGATGGGGAAGCCACCAGAACCGCAGGCCAACAGGAACCACGGGACCCACGGGAGAGGGTGTGTGGAAGCACCATGGCCATGACAGGACACCTGCACCCAGGGCCATTGAATGCCACCTTCTGGAACATTCTGTCATGACCCAGATCGATGGTTGGCAAACCACAGTGCACAAGCCACTTCTGCCCAACACACGTCCTGCAACCTGTGAGCAATGCAGTGCCATGTTTTAGAACAACTGAAGAAAAGTCAAGAGTCAAAATACCCTTCAGTGCCACACAGCAAACCTGGAAAGCCCAACCATGACTGTGCATGTGATGGGAAGATGCCACACCTGTCTGTCCAGGCGCCTCTGGGGCCACATCCACAGGCAACGGCATGGGCAAGCACTTACAAGACACTGCAGCCCCCACAGCCCAAAATATCTGCGATCTGGGTTTTTCACGAGAAGTTAGGCAGCCCAGACAGAGGAGCACACAAAGCTAGAATGGCAGAGCCAAGGACATGCACGTCCCCACGTCTATCCTGGAAAAGAAAAAGTGGAGCGGGGGTGCTTGGGTGGCTCAGTGGGTTAAAGCCTCTGCCTTCGGCTCAGGTCATGATCCTGGGGTCCTGGGATCAAGCCCCATATTGAGCTCTCTGCTCCTTGGGGAGCCTCTCTCTCTGCCTGCCTCTCTGCCTATTGTGTTCTCTATCAAATAAAAAATAAATAAATAAAAAAACAGAAACAAGACAAAACATAAAAACCAGCGGAGCAACCCAGGCCATGAGCTCCACCAGAGCAAATGCCTTTCCACGGTGTGCACGTGGGGCCCACGGACACATGGCCGGTTCCTCCCCGCGTGGCTACTAGTCCACTATGAGGAAACGTCTCCCCAACCACGCCAGGCATGTGTGGGGCCACGAGGCTGTCACACCTAGGCAGTCCCTGTGTCTGTGGTGACCCTGAGAGGCTGACTCCAGCAGGACGTCAGGACTGTGGAATGCACCACAGCAGCACAGAGCACCACACCTTCTGGAAGACCCATAGGCTGTGTCTGCTCAGCCCGTCGCCCGTGGGCAGGTGGAAAGCCACACAAACCCGTCCTGTGCAGTGGACCAGAGGGCAGGGCCGTCCCCGTGCTGGGCCTGGGTCTGCCTCCCTGCAGCCAGGGGCCCAGCTCCGCTCCCATTCCTGGGGCGTGTGGAAGGAAGCACAGCTTCTGCAGAGCTCACAGGTTTGCATGGATGATCCTGATCTCACCCCTCCATGAACCAGATGAACTTCTGTTAATGCCGACATTGGACGTTCACGTTGAGTGAGGACGCCTCACTCACGACACGTTTTCTAGAACGTCTCGGAAAGGGCTTGCATGTCCCCAGAACGAAGCAAGAGGGGAGCAAGCGGTTTCCAAGAACTCCTGATGTGCTCCCAGTAACTCCCACTAATAAGACTTATCCCGGGGCACCTGGGGGGCTCAGTTGGGTACGTGTCTGCCTTCAGCTCAGGTCATGATCTCAGGGTCCTGGGATCGAGTCCTGCATCAGGCTCCAGGGAGCCTGCTTCCCCCTCTGCCGCTCCCCTCCTCCTTGTGCACATGCACACTCTCTCTCTCAAATAAATAAATAAAATCTTTAATTTAAAAAAAAAAATGGCTTGTCTAGGGAGCCAAGCATTGGGTAGGACCACACATGGTTCGGAGATCTCTCTGCAGTGAGTCTGTCACCTGTGACACAGACACTGTAAGCAACACTGTAATCGACTTCATTAAAAAGTGAAGTTGGTGACCAAAATGGGACAAGTAGTTAAGAGGAGCCTCCTGAGGTCCAGCACGGCAGAACCTTCTGGGGAACCAGGTAGCAGCGGTCAGGAGAGCAGGACCTGGGTTTCTCACCTGAGCCAGGTCGGCCAGACTGCTCCAGCCCCTGCTGGGGACTGCTGCTCAGAAAGCCTTGTGCACTGAGCTCCAGGGTAAGCATCTCCAGAAGCACCAGGCCAGGCCTGATGGAAAGCAGTTGGTTTTAACTGACAAGAATTGGTTTAAGAAACAAAGAAAAAGCCTGTCTTCTTTTGAAGTTTGCACCAAAACATAAATCCAGAGAGAAGATCCTTAGTATAATGCTACCCTAAAAGGCTCCAGGGAACGTAATTTCATAAGCAAACGAATAGGGAGCCTGGCTGTTTGCTGGAGAAAGTAAGCAAGTCGGGTGTGAGCAGAAGAAGGGAGAGAAGGAAGCGCCACGCTCATTCGTGTGCACCTGCCAGGCTCTGCTGGGAGCCAAGGGGCCCGCCGCACACCACGACCAAGGCCCGCCGCCGTCCTGCAGCCCTCATGCAAGCGGGTCTCAGAACCCCTGGCGGACAGTGGCTCGGACAGCCCAGCATAGCTCGAGAGGAACGGTCCCACCAACTAAACTAAATCCAAGGCAATGGGTTTTCCTGCAGCTTTTGAATGTGAGAAGATCTGAAAAAGACATTCCAAGGAGGAAATAGGAACACACTGGAGAAGTGGAGAGAGTCCCTAGGACATGGTGTGTAACATACAAAGTGAGGAGGGGCCCCTTCCTTCAGGGAGCACTGTCCTTTCCCAAGGTGCCCCCCACACGCTGCACCAGCGCACGCAGGGCTGCGGAAACCACCGTCCTCATGGAGCAGCCGGCCTCCGGGCGTCCCCACACAGGACTCTGGCGTTCCGTCCAGCCTCGTTCTCCACCCGTCAGACCCGAGGACCTGGAAGCACAGGACGGCAGCAAGAAACCAGAGGCGGAAGAGGAGAGCTCCCAGGAGGCCAGAGGTCAGGTGCAGCCAGCTCCAGTCATGCTGCCAGGGGGCCACCAAGTCCCGTCCCCCTCAAGCAGCCGGCTGGGTAGGACCACGTGTTCACAGCTAACAGCATGCTTCCCCCAGGCTCAGGTGGACCAAGTATAAGCGGGAGTCAGACAGCATCCTAACAGCTCCCTGCTCCTTCTCCAAAGGGCTTTCCGAAAAAACAAACCACATCCAGATAAAATGTATCATCACCGTCGATGCCTTCCGTTCATTTAAAAATGTGCAGGTATGCATTCAGTGCCCCCAGGCTTGCCCATTCTAGAGCCCAGCTCCGGGAGAGCGAGGACTCTTTCCTTCCTAAGGGCGGGTGTGTGAACGTGACCACCAACACCGACAGATCCGCACTTGTGCGTGGAAAGTGGTCCCCGCGGGGGACCCGGCGGCCCCACCCTCCAGTCCAGCACGGAGCAGCACTCACCCTGCAGTGGATGACGACCACGTGCTGCGGGTCGCTGTTCAGCCAGGTCTCCTGCGCCTTGCAGATGGTGCACACCTGGTCCAGGGGCGGTGCGTGCAGCTCCGGCCAGCCCACGTCCAGGATCTGCAATGAGAGATGGGCTCTGTCTCTACAAAGACCCTTCACATGCCGGTAAGCAACGCTGCCGTGTGTTCCCTCCCTAAGGACGCCTGGGAGCTGTGGCCGGGCACCTTCCCTGGGAGGGAACATGAGGGGGGGTATTATGTTGCCCCCGTGAGACGTCTGTGCCCGTCTTATCTGCTGTCCTGCAGCTGGGGACGGCAACCTGAGAAAGGGCTTTCAGTGCCACTAATGGGGCGCAGCTCATGGGGCGGGCAGACCTGGCCCGGTCAGATCTGAAACAGGAGTTCTTGGTCGGAGCTGGTGCCAAAATTCCTCAGTGCAGACTAAAATCAGAGCTTGGGAAAATGCAGGGGGCCGTTCCCTATGCACCGCGCAGGAGACGTCCCAGAGAGCAGCCCAGCCCACATGCTTCAAGGAAAACACGCTCCTCTCGGGACAGGAGCATGCCCACGAGGAAGCACCCTGACCCCGGGTTATAGCTCAGAGCAAGAACAGAGACGGTCTTCACTGCGTGACACAGAATCCAGTGTCTGTGCATGGGAACAGCCCCCATCCGAGCCACCTGACAGCCTCCAGCACCCCCACCCGGGAGCCTGCCTAGCGATGCAAAGTGCATCCTATTCGACCTTCGTTTTTTTAAGGGGAGTCGGAGCTCTCTTCTATGAAAGTAATAGAAACCATGCAAAATGATGGGAAAATTTCAGGAAAATCCCAGGAAGCTAGAAAATACCACATATCCCTTCCACCATGTGGGTAACAGCTTTAACACCGAGGAATCCCTTAGATTTGTTCTGTGTAGTTGAGCAGAGCTGAGAGGCCATCACACGGAACCTCTAGGGCCGGCTTTATTAACTGGCATTACAACAGGCATTTCGCCAGCGGCGGCCAGACACTCCGACGGACGGCACACACACACTACAGGCACCATGGCTCACACGCATGCACAAGCTTAAAGCCCTCCCTAAGTCTTTATGAGAAAGATGAACACACAGAGGGGAAAGCGTGGCAGGTGGCAGGAGGGAGACCCCGGCAGTGGAAATGTCCGGTGGATCCCGCCAACCTCGGCGTCCGGCATCAACACGTTACTGCGAGTTACTATGGGCGGCTACGCAGAAGACTGGGGCTATGTAGGGTCTCTCTGTGTATTTTTGCAACGTCCCGTAAATTCAATTATTTCAAATGAAAGAAACGAACAGGGACACCTCGCTGGCTTAGTCAGTAGAACGTGTGACTCTTGATCTCAGAGTGGTGAGTTCAAGCCCCACAATGGGGGCAGAGATTGCTTAGGGAAAAATACAACAATTCAAAAACAAAAACAACCACCCACAGATAAGAGTTCCCAAGACCCCTTAGGACACGTTCCACAGAGACTTGAATGGTTTTGCACAAGCAGGTAAGCCTCAGGGATGTTTGACAAAATCCAGAACGTAAAGGGCTAAGGTTGTACCTTTGGGTTGAGCTTCGTAAGGTCATATCTCTTTTCAGAAAGGTTTAACACCTGTGAAGGGCAAAGAACAAGCCATCAGATAAGTTCACGACCTTGGAGGTCAAAGAGGAAGCCGTGTTCACACTTCCCACACCGTCTGCCTTCAAGGCACTGAGGATTCTGAAACATTGAAACTCACGCGGAAATGTTACTGTCACAGAATGAAACCCAAACAGAATACACAGGGACAGTGGACGGAATTGGGGGGGGGGGATGGGCAGGAAGCCGAGCTTGCTGGGGGAGGACGGGGCAGTGAGAGCCAGAGCCGGCGGGGGCCCCACCATGCACACTGCAGCAGCCAGGGGCCTGGGGGACGCCTCCCCTTATCAGGTCCTCTTATGGCAGAGACAGTGGAGCTCTAGGACCCATCCAGGTTTGCTTGGGGCACATGGCTCTGCCCTAGCCTGGCTCCACAGCCCTTCTAATTGGACCAAGCTGCTGCCCAGACACGTGGACCATAGGCCCGGTCCCATTTAAGGACCAGGTCCCTGCCATCTGGGACCCAGGACCCTCCCGAGTATCCGGGGCTGTCTCACAGACAGCCATGTGGTCATACCAGAGGGTGGCAATCATGGCCTTATCGGGCAGGGCAAAGGCCAGCAGCCTCACCAGATAACGAGGCCGTGTGGGGGCAGGTGCAGACACGGTGTGAGACTGTCATTCAATTTGTGGTCACACCGGGACAACCCGGGGCTGCTGCACAGGGGCAGCCATCGCAGGAGTGCACGGGGTAGCCAGGGGACACACGGGACTCTGGCCCACACTTCTTTGGGGGCTCCCTCTTACCAGGTCACATGGGTCCCCAGGGCACAGCGGCTTCCAGGACCCCACCCTCTGTCCTCATGGTTCAGGCCAACAGGAGGGAAAGGCTGGGCTTTGACACCAGGGATGCTGGATGCTTGGACACCACTGAGGCTGAGGGGTCTGTCTGATGCTGAACGCCGGCCACAGCAGGGGGGCTGCCCACCCTCAGGCGCCCAGGAGCAGCCGCCACAGGCAGGCACAGCAGGTGACACGACATACAAGAGGCCCGGCGGGAGGGAGTCCCAGAGCACCTCCGTGAAACCGGGTGCCCGGAGGACCAGATGCACGGAGGTGTGGAACCACGTCCCCCCACGGGCTTAGCAGCCACCCCGAGACACTCGGTACCTCTTCATATTTCCGGTAACTCAGTGTCTCCCCAAGTACGGTGCTCTGTGTCCCCTGACTGTCCCCGCACTCCCTGGCTCCCCCATCCTCCTGCTCAGTGTCCTCCCGCACTCACCAGGTAGTTGTCCCCGTGCTTGGACCTCAGCATCCGCGTCACCTCCTGCAGGCCGCGCAGGTAGGACTCCTCGGAGCAGCCGGCGGGGAAGGACACGGCGATGATGCGCTCGGTGATGTAGGTGAGGTCCAGCTCGCGTCCGTCCTCCATGGTGCAGCTCAGCCCCGCGGGCCTAGGAGCAGGGCCAGGAGCAGGGTCAGGAGCAGGGTCAGGAGCGAGGCCAGTCCCCAGAGCAGCAGACGGGTCGGCCTCTGCACACACAGCTCACACAGGAGCCCACGTGTCCTCTTCCGTGCAAGCATGGCTGTGTGCGGCTCTCTGCTGAGGACGCCCAGGTGCTGGGGGCGGGGGTGGGGAGCACAGCAGGTGGGAGGGCAGGGGCGCGGAAGCAGGAGGGTGGAGAACAGGACCGCCACGTGCTCCCATCCTACAGAGCGGAGGGCCTGGTGAGGCCACGATGGGGCCTCCTGCCCACAGCGCCCCTGCTGCACCTGCATCACAGGACGGTGCTGTGCGGACCACGCTCAAGAGCCGCCCCTCCCCCCCCCACCTCCCATCTTCCTCCTCCTCCTCCTCCTCCCCCTTCTCTCCTCCTCCTCCCGGAGGACAGGCCCCCAGGGCTGAGGGTGGTTGGGGAGGAGATGCCAGGTCAACCCCAACGGGGTGATGCCCCACAGCAAAACCACGGGGAGACACAGGACACACACAGGACGCGGGTTTGGGCCCAGAGCCCAGGAGCTCTGGGGGTCTGCGGCTGTCGCCTATATATTACCGCCTCTTTCCTCTGTGTTTCTCTCCTGACTTTGGAAAAATTCAGAAACATACAAAACCACTTCACAAACCACTAACATACCCATCATCCGACTTCCAAATGACCCCACGGGCCCCCCCACGCCCCTGCTACCTCTGCCAGCTTTCTGCTTTAAAGAAATCCCGGATGCTCCACAACTTCATGTATAAATACTTAGCATTTCTTTCTAGAAGATAGACACTTTTTAGAAATACCTACAAGGTCATTATCAGACCTAAAACAAGGAACATCACCAGACCCCAGGTCATAAACTTGATTTTCAAAGCTGATTTATTCACATCAGGAGGCAGACGATTGCGGAGATTTTTGTTCTCTCTACCTTATGCACCACAGAGGGATGCAAGAGAGTTCTGATTACTTTCAAAAAATGAACCAGGTGTTTGAAACACTGATCTGAAAAGTCCTAATGCAGATTTTCCACCAACCGCAGCTCCTGAGGAACAGCCCCACGTGGAGCGCAGGCTGTGGCCATCCCGGCAAGCACCTGCAGGGGCGCAGGCCAGCAGAGTTCCGTGCACATGCCGGGCTCGGCCCAGGAACGCCCCCAGAGGGCACGAGCACAATGAAGCCACAGCCATGTCTGGAAAGAATCGCTTTCCCGCGATCTGGGCTTTAGGGCTGGGAGGCTGAGTCCCGAAAAAGAAAGTCGATAAAGAAAAACTCGATACGAAACACCTTTGAACATCTTCCTAAAGTAAAAAACAGAACAAAACCAGAAGTATGATGACCACAGAATAAAGTAACACCAAGCTCAGGGGCTCCCTGTCAGGTCTGACCCCAGGCGGGCACAAGTGGATGAGCTACGTACGGCGCTGGCCACTCACCTGGACGGTCTGGCACGGCAGAGAGCAGCGGATGGTGCAGAAGCCCCCGGAGCCTGCAAACGACAAAGCACTGGTCATTCTTGGTCCCCGTCCCCAGCCTGCAGCCCGCAGTCTGCCAAGAGGGAAGGACATGGCCCGTCCTAGTCGAGACACAGGTGGGAAGTCAATGTGGTCACCGCAGGCTCATCTTAAGGCCCGGGAGGGTCTCTGGCACATCAGGGGATCGCAGCCCGGGGGCTGCGAACTCCCAGCCACCCGCTCCCTGAACCCCCAGTGGGATTCATGGGGAGACGGACCCACCTGCAGCCCCAGGCAAGCGGCCCTCGGCAGAGGTGTGTGCCGGTCCCCATCCGTATACAAGTGGTACTCAACCAAAGTCACGGCTACCATTAACTTAGCCACTAGTATTTACTTGGGAAAAAAAAGTAGTGAGTATGTCTACGGTTTAAGAAGCCTTTCAGTAGGGGAAACCCTCAGCTTGTGCAGAGTTTATAACTTCCACGACCCTTCTGTGTGCATGTGTGTTAACGTGACACACTGGCGGTGCAAACAGCATTTCAGGAGACACACCCGGCAACCCCAGAAGTAGGAATCCCCTCCCCCATTCCAGAAGTGGGGAAACCAAGGCTCAGGTGGTGTGCAAGGCTTTGCCCGAGACGGCAGAGGCGGGAGAGCCCTTCCCACGATGCGGCAGCTCCTCTCTTGGGCCTGTTGCGAGTTCCAGCCCCGCTCTGCGGACCAGCCAGGGTGCCTGCCAGAAGGCGGGTGATGCTGGGAACAGGCGTGGCAGGACACCCAGATCTCACAGACCTCTTCCTGCTCCCTGTCGGCCCCAGCACAGGCTCAGACACCCAACATCACCAGCGCGTCACTGGGCACCTGGCTCAGCCTGGTTCCAGAACGAAAGGAAGATGCCAAGGAAGACTCCCGAGGCCCCTTCAGGAATGGAGATGGCGCGCCCCAGAAGTCACACCAAGCCGTGCCTAAGCCAAAGGCAAACCCGAGGACGTGATCCGGGACCCCAGGCAGAGACGGGACCCAGAGTGTACCCTCCTCTGTGCACAGGACACTTAGAGAGCTTGCCCGCTGGCTGTCCCTGGTGGGTGCGTGCCTCTCCTACATGTCCCCTTACAGATGAGTCTGGGGGCTGACAGAGCCCGCTCCCTCAGTGCCTGGACCATGAACGGCATAGGACAGTAGCCCCCCAGGAGGTCAGGGAGGCTGGACCCACTCTCCCCAAAGCAGCCCTGAGGCCCGCTGGCTGGGTTCCAGCCAGCGCCCCCAAGAATCCCCACCCACATCCCTTGGCAACGGATGGATGGCAGACAGATGAGAGGACACAGACGCACAGATACGTGCATGAAAGGTAGACCGCTGAACACACCCACACACTCGCGCGCGCACCCGCACACACACACACACAGAGTGAGATGGGAAGGCAGGGTCCGCCTACCCTCCCGTCACTGCCTACCTGCCATCACTCGGCTGTGCCTGAGGCTGAGTTAGACAGAACAGAGGCACACGGACTGAGAACCAGCAGACACGGTCCACGCACGTGAGTGTGTGCGCAGAGCACAGATGCCTTTCCAACATCCCCATCACCCAAGTGGATGACGGTCACAGTTCGTGGCTTAGGAATGACCCAGAAACCAACTTACTAAAAGTCTCCCATGCTCCCCAGAACCCTATGCCCTAGCCTCATCTGGGAGGCCCCAGGCCTCCTGAGCTGCATGTTTCTCGTGGGGCTTCTGCAAGAAGACAGCGGCCTGCCTGCCTCCCTGGGAAGACTTCCGAGGACACGCCACTCTTCAGGCACCTCACCACTTGTGCAGAGACAACAGGTGCTTCCTGTACGTGCGTCGGGTACCCACCTGCCTCAGCCCGACCCCGCCTCCTTCACCCCCGGCCGCGTTGGCACGCGCTTATCGCAGCCTGCAACTCCAAAAGGCCCTAGAAACCCGAGGGCAGGGGCGGAGGGTGCCCGTGGAATCTGGGGCCAAGGTTACACCTGCACCAGGCCAACTGCAAAGCCTGCACTGCCCCTCCCCCCTGCTGTGTCTCTGAAAAGGAGCTCTTCTGCTGGCCCCCAAAGCGGTCCTGGGCCCCTGTGACGTCACCAGCCTCCCTGGCCATCTGGGGAAGCCTCCGGGGTCCAGGACGCAGCGGCAAGCAGCAAAGTGGGCATCCCACCTGGTAAGGACTCGTCCCGTCAGCCCAGGGGGGCTCCTTGCTCAACACACTTTTGCAATTTCCGATCCTCATTTCCCCGGCTAATGGTGTGATTTTATATAAGAAACAAGCACAGCAAGACCAATTTTGCAGCCGTGGGACACCAGCCCACGCCCATATTTCAGGAGGAGACAGGGACCGTAGGGGGGCACATGAGTGTGTGAGTAGAGCACAAATATCTTTCCAACGCCCCCATCACCCAAGCCGATGACTTGGGTCCACGCCCATATTTCAGGAGGGGACAGGAGGGGACAGGGACCGGTGGGGAGATCTGCATGCGGACACAACTGTCTTATGAAGGGAGGCCCACTGAGCCTGAGGCTCACTTCTGAGTCGGTTCCCCCGGGGCAGAAAGCAGGCCCAGTGCTTGTTCTTGGGAGGAGCCGGTCCAGGCCTTGTCAAGGGATGTGGCTCCTCGGACAACACAGGCTCTGCCACTGGGCACCCCGTGATCGTGACCAGGTCCTTCACCCGGCCCAGCCTCCGCCACACTCCTTGTCTTTCTAGCACAGGAATCCCAACCCCTACCTCACCTGGGGGTAAGGGACCAGGAGGTGCTGGCATGCAGGGCCCATCCTCTAGAACCCCGTCCTCCAAAACCCCAACCCCCACAGTGCCCCGTCCTCCAGAACCCCACCCTACAGGACCCCATCCTCAGGGCACCGTTCTCATACCCAGTGGGTAACTCCAGAACACCTGGGTACGCTGCCCACACATCCCTGGGAAACCACAGCTTCACGGCTCATAACCAGGCCCCCTTCTAAGAGGACAGGCCCATGGAAGGGAGGCTGGGGCTGCAACCAGGACCCAGAGCCCTGCCCGCTGTGGGACTGATCACTGGTCTTGTAGGGGACCTGATGAGCAGGATGGCAGGGAGCCCGTCACCCCATCCCCCTCCCCAGGGGCACCCCTGGGTCTGCAGCTCGGGGGACGCCCGAAATTGGGCCGTGTGGCACAAGACGAATGTTCCATAGGCCTGAGCCTCAGGAAAGAACCCACAAGGCACTGGGGTCAGGCCACTGCATTCCCAACTAAAGGGACCACAGTCCGGGCTAAAAGACACAACGTGTGGCTCTCCCAGCATGGCATCGAAGCCACAGGTCAGATCACTCACACGGGCTTCCGGGAAAAGGGATGTTGGGCAAACGTCTGCACCCATGTCTCATGGCGGGCAGAGCACGGAGGACCACCTGGCAGGCGTACAGAAGGACCCAGCTCCGGGGGCAGTGAGGACACGCGAGCCCCAGGCAGGAAGGCAGAGGGAGGACGCTGACAGCAAGCCCCCAACACCACAGCACACCCTTCTGGGCGGCTGTGACCGCAGGACCATGCAAGGACTCTGAGGCTCCTGCTCTGTGACCTTGGGCAGGCACCTCGGGCTCCTTATTCATGAAATGGGCTGCTAGGTGCAGCAAGCCCTCTGCAGCGGCATGTGGGCCAGAGCAGGGCCGACGAGGAGCAAATACATCATTAGCATCTGCGATTCCCGCGTGTTCTCTGGCAAACCAGGATGGAGCAGACCTGCCTAACAAGACTCACGCCCTGGGCAGTGTCCCCATGTCAGCAGGGAGGGGCCTGCCCCTACGCGATGGGCTGGCGTGGGCACCAGTCGTTCAGGTGGACGGGAGCCAATGCTGGTGCTGTGCCCCCATATCCCACCACTGTGGGCAAAGGGCGGACACCTCCCTCTCTCCACCCCTGCCCCACAGCCCTCCTTCCAGTCCCACCAGCACACTCCACCCCTCCTGCTCCAGGACCTTTGCACATGCTCTACAGGTCTGAAACACTCCCCCCCCACTTAGGCCAGCCTCACCTGGTTAGCTTCTATTAATCCTAGACCTCTCCACTCACATGTTGCTTTCCCAGCAAAGCAACCCCTGATCCCTGTCCAGCTGACATATCCTGCATATCTCAGCCGTACAAACACAACTGACAGCAGGCATTCCTGTCCATGCTCTGTGCCCCCGCCACGAAGACCCGCAAGGGCGCTGACTCCCACATTCCGCTCATCCTCTGGGGACACATCCTGTCCCCAGGAGCAGGCGGAGAGCGCGGCGTGCCGAGGAAGGAGGGAATAAGCCAACCACTAACTTCACCACGCCCAACAGATGATCCAGCCATGGTAGAGCTAGAGCTACTGCTTCTGTGTTTTGGTACTAAGTACCTAGTACCTACTTAGCCTTCTCCTTAGGATAACAAAACCCAATGTACCAGGCTTGAGCAGACTCATCACCTAAAAGAGTAGCAGAGTGGAAGGTAGTAAGTATGTCCTCCTTGGCAAAGTCATCACACAGGGGATCGATGACATTGGGGGAAAGAGACTGTCCCCCGCAGACCCGTGTGAGGAAGCACAGATCTCGGAGACCAAAGGCGGCTCTGGAACAGCACAGCTCCCCAGACCGGTCCGATGTGCGTTCTGCTCCCAGACGGGGTCCCCCACTAACAGTGTGCCCACCGCCCCGTGAGTCAAGCATGACCACCCTGTGCACAGACTCACAGGAGCATCCCCGTCCCCAAAGACAGGGACCTGAGGCAGGGTGTCCGCGGCCAGGCGGGCCTCTGAGCCCACTGGGGAGCTCACCCTTGCTCCTGCTCACATGGAAGGGAGGGCGGCACCAGGGGCTAGAGATGAAAGGTTGCATGCACCCCTGCTTCCCGCCTCCTCTCACCCTCTCTGGCTCTTGAGCATAGACCAAAGAAAGCCCCCCCGCAAGGTGGGAAGCGCAGGGAGGCCGCCAGGGTCCACGGAGCCCAGGCCTGGGTGCTGCACCCCGCCGGGCTGACTGACGGGCCCTGAAACTCGTGGCAGGAACAGTTTCGTAAAAAAGAACAAAAGGGACAATTGCGTAACTGAAGCCAGATTTACAAGGAAGCAGGGCTCGCGGGCTGTGGCGGGGCAGGGAGCAGGCCGGCTGTGCCCTCGGGAAGGAGGCACCCGCGGAAGCACGCCACATGGGCAAACGGAAAAATAAATGAAAAGCCTTTTTCAAAGGCCACCACCGGCCATGTTCGGCTCCACACCTGAAGGTCACGTCACTCACTCACGGCCCAGCAGGCGGGCTGCAGGGGTCACAGGCTTTTCGCTCCGAGGCCCGGGTCCAACGCCAGTCCTGCAGTTCCCCGGGCTGCCCGACCTTGGAGAGACTGAGGCAGCCCTCCGTGACTCAGTTTCCTCCTCTGGAAAGTGGAGGGTCGGCAGGATTCAGTAAGGAAGGACGCGTAGGGACTAGGAACAGCAGCTGACCAAACACGAGCTCTAAATAAACATGAGACACGCATTCGGGCGCCAGGCAGGGGGGGCGGGGGAGATTGACCCCACGAGGCAGCACCTGCGGGAGTCCACACGAACACAGTGGCCAGCACAACCACGGCACCATCCGTCCCAGCAGAGGAGCAAGGCTCTAACAAGCAACCTGCCCAAAGCCAGCCAGACAGAGACACGGCCAGACACACAGCCAGACAGACACTTCTCCCTTCCAGAAGGAGGCAGCCAGAAACAGTCATTATCAGGAGCGCCCACCTTGAACTTCCCTTAACGCTCTCGACCCCTCGCCGCAGCTCCTGTGACCTCTCTAGGACAGACATGCCAGGCTCACGCTAGGGAATGACAACAGCGTCCCTTGGTCCCCATGCTCCTCTACGAGAAGCGAGGTCGTGCTCAGTCTGAGATTTTATCTGTGGATATTTGTCACCAAGGACTCAGAGTTCTGGGGTGCATGAGCTGGTCTGCACCACACAGACGCAGGACGCCGGGAAAGGCCCGTGGCAGGGAGGAAGGAGGCCCCTGGGGCGGGGCGGGGGTGAGGAACCCAGGGTGGGGAACCAAGCTCTCACCCACGTCTGGGCTCCCCAGCAGGGGCAGCCCAGGAAGCAGCTGCCACAGTCCCACGTGCAACTTTTACGGCCCCTTTGCTGCAGAGCAAGGACATGAGCAAACGGAGGAGGGGCGTCAGGGACCGACCCCGTGCCAAGAGCACGCGGCAGCCCGCGGTGGGGGCCCCACAGAGCCCTCCGGGTGGAACTTACCGTGCTGCTGAGGGGCCGGCTGTGGCTTCTCCTTCCTTCCAGAAGCAGCTCCCTCCCACCACCTCACCCCTTCCCTGCTTGGAGTCCTGCGCCCTCCCCAAGCGCGTGGCCGAGGGGGGTGGCGGGGCCGAGAGCAGGTGGGACAGCGCCCGCCCCACCAGGGCTGGGGAGGTCCCAAGGGCAGCGGTGCCCGAGCCGGCAGGCACGCCCAGCCCACAGCGGCAGCACGCATGCCTGCTCGCAGGGCACAGACACCGCTGCCCGGCCCAGGGCTGGCCCTTCCAAGGCCCCACAGGGCCCACGGCCAGCAGGACAGGCCTCACCAGGTGGGGGCCCTGTCCTCAGGAACTAACACCCGCCCCCTACCTAGGGGTGGTCGACACAGGGACACAACGAGGGGTCTCCTGTGTCCAAGGAACCCCCCACTACCACCTGGAGACCAACCCACCACGGACTGACTGCTGGGTGGACAGGTCGCCGGCCAGCACCCTGAACCCGACAGGTACCAGTGCCCGCCCTACTCACTCCCACCACGTTCCTCTGCCCCTTACCATGCTCACGAAACCACAAAGCAAACACAAAAACAAGGTCAAAGTGTGTCACTGGACCAGAAGAGGAGTGGGTTCGCTCCTAACACACATGCCCCTTGGGCTCCAAGTCTCCCGGAGGCCAAAGCAGAGAGAGAGAAGAGCTGAACAGATGTCAGGTGGTGCGACAGGCTCCGGCCTATCTGAGGCTGGAGGGACCAAGGTCACGTGCCACTCGGAGTCAGGAGCGGAAGGGCCCATAGCACAAGGCCGTCCCCCACCACCACGGTCTACACTGGCAACCGGCCGGATTTCACTGTCAAACATCCAGTCCCATTCCTTACACTCAGAGGGACACCCACGTGGGCTCACAGACAAGGATGCACCACACACGCAGATGCTTTCATTTTAATCACTTCATCACGAGAACATATCTCCTCATTAAAAGGATAGGGGGAGGGCGTGGTGGGTCGCGCTGGGCCCCCACAATCCTGTCCCCGACACCAGGGCTGGGGGCCCTGCTGCCAAGGGCGTCACGTGGGGTCTCCTTCCTGCCCCAACGTGCGGGGAGCCCTGGAGCCCACGGCCGGGGTCTCTGTTTCAGGTGGCCTAGCTCCTGTGGGATGGTGGGGCATCCCGAGGGTCAGCGTGGGGCAGCCCTCCCTTCACCTGTCTGGTCAGCAGACCAAAGACAGACTGCACTTCTCACTCTGGGAGCACTCGTCCCAGCCCTGCCCCAGGGCACAGGCCTCCCACCACAGACGGCCGCATGGGGGAGCCGGCTCTGAGCCTATGAGACCCTCAAAGGCTGACAAGTGTAGACCAAGAGGGAGGCCCCCCCACCCCACCCAGATGTCCCAGGGTGCAGGGCTCACGGTCCTGGGAAGGGGGCCCAATGCGCCCACTGTGCAGCCCAGCAGAGACAATCTAGGACCATAGCTTCCCCACAGCAAGAAGGGCACCATAGGGGTCCCCAGGATGACCATCCTGGTGCATCTGACTGCTGTCAGATGGACCGGGTCAGTCCCTCAGCCCCGTCTGTCCTCACACATGCCCAGGACGACCCAGTGGGCATCCTGCCCGGCCAGCGTCGGACACACGCGCTCTATCCGAACCAGGCCCCACCACTCGGGACCACCTGGCACGCTGAGCCCCACAGTTCCCAGCGGGGCTGGGTGACAGGCCTGGAAGTGCAACAGAATAGCACAGTGGTGACAGCAGCACACAGCGGTGACAGCAGTGTCCCTGATGGGCTGTGGGATGGGAGCGCCATCCAACGGCAGAAAGGGTGGGCCTTCCAGACTGGAGCCGGGCCAGGAGGAGCCAGGAGTGCCTGGGGAGGACTGGCCTCGAGGCCAAGAGAGGTGGGGGTCCTGCGGTCGGGGCTCCGGGAGCCCGAAGCCAGTCAGAGCATTTCTGGGACAGGAGGAGCCCTGCAGGGGTGTCCGAGGAGGGGTGACAGGATCAAATGTGTTCTTAAGGTGGGTTCGTGGCAGCTGCACCAAGATTGACCAAAGGCAGGCGCATGCGCTGTGGACTGGAATGACGGTGAAGAGGGGGAGCCACTCCGTCAGGCGTGGGGTGCACGCGTCCCCCACGTGCGAGGACAGTGACAGTGTCAGGCAGGGCAGAGGACGCTAGCACCACAGAGCCTGGCGCGCACGGCAAGCCAGGGCCATGCTCCAGAACGCCCACGGACACTGCACCTCTGGAATCCTCCGTGCCCAGCTGCCCGTGGGAGCAGTCGCAGAACATGACCCAACACAGAAACCTCAGGTGAGATCCCGCTCCCTGGCATCAGGTCTGCCCTCGATAAGCACCCGCTTTATTAGCAGGTCCTCTTCTCGCCACGGAGCTGTCCATGGAGCTGTCCACGGAGCTGTCCATGGAGGCCAGGGGGCAGGGGAAGGAGTGCAGCAGCTGCTGAGGCCGGGCAGGGGTGCTGGGCACCAAGAGGATCAGAGCGAGTACCTGGTCCCACTGCTGAGGAGGGACATGGTGCAGAGACAGAGTGGGGGGTCCACGGACCTGCACCGTGGCAGCACATGGGCAAGCCACATACAGCACAGCCCACCGGACATGGCCCACAGGACAGGCTCACAGCACATGACCCATTGGATTGAGTCCACAGGGAATAGCCCACAGGACATGGCCCACAGGACACGGCCCACTGGGAACAGTCCATGATCCACATGACAGAGCCCACTGGACACAGCCATGACTCAGAGGACACAGCCCACTGGGCTCTATCACCACCCACATGCCGCTGTCTGGTCACTTCAGCATGAGGACCCGGGAAAGCGCCTTCGGCAGGAGAAACCGGGCTCCAACCCCAACTCATCTCCTCAGACAGGACGTCCTGGCGACACTGGCACAGCTTGTCCCCTGCTCACAGGGAAGACATTCAGCCGTGGCAGTCCTGAGCCCCGAGCGAGCTCCTGGGAGCCCGGCCACAGACAAGCCCGCCCCGAAACACCCTGCCAGCTGTTCTAACCATACGGCTCCCACACTAAGGAGACTCCATTCGGGTTATCCTCCGACAGTTAAGAGCCGGACACAACACCAAAAGGATGACATGGTGCTGGACCCAAAACACATAAAACCAGGGAAGAAGTTTCCTGGGACCGACCATATCCACAGAGCCTACCCCAAATAGCACCACCCTACCGACCGCGTGCGGAACGGGACGCACTGGACAGCATTCACATGCACTCGTAGCTCCTCCCCGAGATGCTGTCTCCTTCCCTGTAAGGAAATAACGCTCCTGGCACCTGCCGGACCTGGCCTGACCAAGGTCGCGGGGCTCATCGGTGAAAGCCATGGCTACCCTGGGGCCTGAGGCCAGCTGTCCCTGCTGAGGGACCCACAGGGGCACACCGACGGGACACTCGCCGGGACCTCTGCCCGTGCGCAGCACAGCTTCACCAGCCCCGGGAGTCCCCCACCCCCCGGTTTTCTGGACTCTGGAGTTTCAACCCAGGAACACCGAATGAATGGGCCACTGGCCGGGTTTAGACCTGCAATGCCTCCTACACAAGCCGGTCTCTCTTCTCTCCTTTCTACGGTCCGCGAGGCTGGACGTCCAGCATGGGCTGGGTCTGAAAGTTTATGATATAGCACAATAAAATTCCCAAATTTTCTCCCACAACTTTCCACAGCCGCGTGCCGGCAAGTTTTGAGCTGGAGCGCGATTTCCCATGTGCCTGAACGTTGTTTGGGCCCCGATGTCTGTCTCCTGCAGAAGGGGCTTTGATAAACATCCTACAGTCTACAACGCCTCAGCATCCTTACCGGCTGCCTCGGGATAGCCACCGGCAAGCGCAATTTGCTTTGGGACTCATGGGGAGAACTCCCTGAAGCCCGTCTCCTGGAACGCGTGCTGTAGCCTCCGGGACCTCACACACCTGTGACAGAGGGGACAGAGGTCCACAAGGCGAGGAGCGGACCAGAATGGAATTGCCCTGGCAAGCCTGAAGAGGGATCCGGGGTGCCGGAAGAGGGAAGACCGTGTCCCCAGGAGCGGGAAAGGGAGAAGAGGGACGTGCCTCCGGGCTCCTGTGGATGCATCCCTGCATCAGAGGTTGGGGCAGAGGTCAAGTGCCTCCAGGATGCTAAATCCCTGACGAGAGAGACAGCAGGGACCTCCCGAGCGGCTGGGACGCACACGGATAGCACCTGCAGCTCCGGTGTCTTCCCTAAATGCACGTGTGAGGACCGAGATGTTGGCCCGCCGTGGCTCCGTGTCCCCCTGCTCCTTCCTGGCTTTGCCTCTCCCTGCAGCAAGTGTGGGCTGACTGAGTCTGCCCAGATGGCCCGAGGGGCCCCGGTGTGGGGTGGAAATGGTCTCCTGCTCAGAAGGGTACCTGGGCCCCTGCATAAGAGGCCGTCTCCCCTTTCTGACTGCCGGTTAAAAAGGTGGGGAAAACAGTGTGCACGAGAAACGTAACATGCTGGGGGAGACCGACAAAAATGCAAAACATCAGAGCAGGACAAGGAGGAGCAAAGCGTGGGGGGCGGGGTCAGGTGCCAAGGGAGGTCCTCCACGAGGACCTCCAGCGCAGCTCAGGCCAGCGCTGTAGCAGGGGTCCTGGGCGTAAGACTGGGCATCAGGGAGCCTGCAGGTTAGACCCGGCAACCCCCACGATGCCTCCCAGAACAGCCGACCTCAAGCCCCACCTTTCCCAGCACTTACCACACCCCCGAACCCCATAAATGACGGAGCCAAACAACACAGAGGGACAGATCTGCAACGAGGGCTGGTGGGAAGTGTGAGACTGAGTGCGGGGTCATGTGCGGAACAGCAAGGACTGCGCTCCAGGAACGACAGACGCGGGGCTCCGGGGGCTCGGTCGGTTGAGCACTCGACCCTTGGTTTCGTGAGACTGAGTCCCACCACGGGTTCTGCACTCAATGTGGAGCCTGCCTGAGGTTCTCCCTTCCCTCTGCCCCTCCCGCCCTCTCTAAAAAAGAGAAAGAAAAGGCAGATTCGTGTCAAATGCAACTGGTGGGGGAGTCTTGGTTGGAGCCACAGTGAGAGCCTCCAGAGGTTTGCTGTTTGGGCTGGAATCCTGTCTTGCCCTCTAGGAACCAAATGAACGAGATCACATCTTGGGGTGAAGATCCAGTCGTGTCACTACTGATCCCCGGGTGTTTCCATCTGTCATCTTCTGAGGACCCGCCACACTGTTTTCTCAAGTGGCCGCACCTGCCTGCGTTCCCACCAACAGTGCAGCGGGCTCCCCTTTCTCCGCATCCTCGCCGGCACCTGCCATTTCTTGCCTCTGACACTCGCCTTCTGACAGGTGGGAGGTCCCAGCTCCTCGTGGTCGGGATTTGCACTTCCCTGACGATGAGTCATGTCGCGCATCTTCTCCTGTCTCGTCCCCCGCTCTGGGTGTCTTCTTAGGGAAAACGTGTATTCCGGTCATTGGCCCATTTTTTAATGAAATTATTTGGTTTTTTGGTGTTGAGCTGTTCTTCGTATGTTTTGGACATGAACCTCTTATTAGACGCAGCAAAACACTCATGTGAAAGCCCAGATACAGCCCTATGTTTCTTGCAGCACCCTGTACATCAGCTGAGATGCGGAGCGCCCCCGACGGATAAGCAGATAGAGAGGCGCGCACGCGCGCGCACACACACACACACACACACACACACACAGAGCGAGACGTCACTCGGTGACAGAGAAGAATGAAGTCCTGCCACTTGTGGCGACATGGACAGACCTAGAGGGTATTACGCTGAGCGAAACGACTCAGACAAAGAAAGACAAACACCGCAGGACCTCATTTACACGAGGAATCTAAAAAACAAAACAAACACACAAACGAAAAGCAGAAGCAGACCCGTAAGTACAGAGAAGACCCGGACGGGCGCCCAAAGGGAGGGGGCTGAGGGGCCGGGCAAACGGGCGCAGGGGAGGGGGAGTCCGAGGCTTCCAGCGATGGAGCGAACAAGTCCCAGGATAAAGGCCACAAAACAGGGAATGCAGTCAGTGGTGAGGTGACAGTGACCACAGTCATCACGGCGAGCACGGCGCACATAACGCAGAGACCCGCTATGTCACTCTACACCTGAAACCAATACGACACGGCACGTCGATGACTCTATTTCCGTAAGAAAGAGAATTTAAATTGTTTAAATAAATGAAGTCATCCCCGGCTGCTCTACTGGCTGGACACCCGTGTCGGTCTAGAACGCTGATGCTGCCACCCACTGCCCCCGGTCGGGCACTTGCACACGCGCCTCCAATCCTGCCCCCATCCTCTGTCACCCTGCACGTGGGTGCACATGGACATGTGGACGGGACACGGACTGGGCACCCACTAGGTCCGCTCCCAAGCCTGTTCTGGCCAGAGGCACTGGTGGCCGTCACCTCACAGCTGAAGATAGCGCACAAGCCGACACCGCGTGAGCCTAAGACGCCAGAGATCTGCTGTGGCTCGGAAGGCAGGTCCGTGTCTTGGGACGGCGCGGCCCCAGAGACCTGCTCCTCCCCACCCCACAGGACGGCTGCAGGACGGGGCAAACCCAGAGCACAGCTGCGGACGGCCATCCCATTAAGGTTTCACAACACTCTGAGGCAGCCACACGGGGAATTTTAGCTGGTTCGCTGTGGGCACACAGTCTGCCGAAGTAGAACAGGGGAACCCCAGCCCCGAGACCAACGGACATGGCCGTCCGTTTCAGATGTAAGCAAATGTAAAAGCAAGTATGGCTTAGGATCCCACAAGTCCATATTTCGATTTAACAACCACCTATAAATCCTGAACTTTCTATTAATTTTTATCTTTTTAAGAATTCTTTGTCAGAGAGACAGGGGGAGCACAAGCAGGGGGAGCAGCAGGCAGATGGAGAAGCAGGCTCCCTGCTGAGCAGAGAGCCCGATGCGGAGCTCGATCCCAGGACCCCGGGATCATGACCTGAGCTGAAGGCAGACACTTAAGGACTGGGCCAGACAGCCCAAATCTCAAACTATTTAAAAAGACAAGCTGACTGAGAAGCAGGTGGACAGCATGTGACACGTGACTGTCACCATCCTAGGGAGAATGACACAGGGTCACGGCAGCACGGAGCCACATTGTGTCTAGCCCAGGGCAGCCGCAGCGCCGTCCTCCCACGGCCGCGTGGCATCCTACTGGACTGGGACCCTCCCATCCCCACTTTGCCAAGACAGAGTAGAGGACCAGGCTGGACACGATGGGGCACGCATCTAGTGTGCCCGGCAGGGCTGGGGCTCGCGTCCCATAGCACCACAGTGGATGACCTCTTCCCCATTCCCTGGCACCCCAAAACGCCGCAGGAACGGCCCATCACAGGCTCACGGGGAGGCGGTGAACGTGGGCTGGGGTCCACGCTCTCTGATGGGCAAGTCAGGGGTAAAGGGAGTTCTTAGGCACTGACGTGGCAACGAAGCAGCCTGAGGACCCACAGTCAACACCTTATCAGTGCGCTCGAGTCTTGCTGTCGTGGGTCCTGGGATTCTCACCGTCACTGTGCATGCTGGCCGGGCATCTCCCTGAGCTTAGAGCACTAGACTCACCCATGCGTACGTGGTACCAAGCACAGCCGTGCAAAGCTGTGTGTCCCTGCACACGCCTCGGGAAGGACAGTGGTTCATGGGGAATGGGTCTGCCTCAGCTGCGCACGTGCCCGGCGGGTCCCACGTGTGTCCGTGAGTGATCATGCATGCACAGGGACGGCGGATTGGGGGTGACCCACACGTTTTAGCAAGGTCGCAGATGTGCACACACAAAACCCCCACATAAGGAGGCTGGACGGCTCCTGAATCGATAGGAACCTGTCAATCATTCATCTCGGGTTCACGCAAGAAACCTCGGGAAAACCTCCCCATTCTAACGCCCCGCCCGCCCCCCGCGGGAGCACACGAATCTGCCACTGTAATGTTTCGTAAAGAATCACAACCACAGTCCAGTCTGGTAGTATTTTTAAGCATGTGACCCGTCTCTGTATGCGGAGGACGCCTGACGCTCTTGGAGGGCGCTAACCCTTGGGGCCCTTCCTCCTCGCTTGACGAAGGTCAAGACACCTTCTCTTCCAGCGCTCCCGCCCCTGGTGGGGAGGCAGAAATGAAGCAAACGCCTCCGTCCAGAAAACACTGTGTGTTTGGACTCAGCAGGTTTTCAGCCAAACACATCACCCTGTGGACTGGTCTCTCCAGATATCCACCGTCCATCCAGAACGCCACAGGGAAGACACTCGGGCAAGCCTGGGCCATCAGCTCATGGAAAACCCGGGAACCGCTGGCAGGCTGGTCATAAGCCCTGAGCTCCGTGCTCCCACTTTACCGGCATCCGGACCTAGCTCCAAGGTCCGGATGTCCCCGGCTCCCCGCCGCCCACCGCGTCCCTGCCCGGACTGTTGCGGCATGAGCCCCACACACCACATGGCCCCTCTGTAAACACATCAGCAGGCCTCCTTGGAAGAGAAACCACGTTCTAAAATGACACCAACACAATACCAGTACCATGAACGGGGGGGATTCCTTAATACCCCCATATCGCGACTCCATGGTCAAATTTCCCTGTTTTACAAGTTTGAGTTTGTTTTTGTCTTTTTTTTTTTTTTTTTTTTTTTTACAGTCAGATTGTTGGGATTAAGTTCCAGATAGAGTCTGACGGTGTTTATCTGACATCTCTTCCATTCCAAAGCCACAGAGATCCTTCCTCCTCCCGTAGCATACCTGGAGATGACCGACACGCTCTCCGCCCCGTGCCCCCGGGACTCGCTGACCCCTTGGAACGTGTCCATGGGGCCCAGGCCCCATGCCTCCTGGAAGCTGTGGATGGGTCTGCACTCAGGCTGGTTCTGGTCTGATTTCTGGCCTCCCGTGAGGGCCACACGCACAGCCAACTTCCCCAAAGGAGGCATGTGACTCAACCAGCTTCCTTCTGCGACCCAGGAGGTTACAGAGGGTCACGGTCGTTTGGTTACTTACAGTCTGCAGTTTGGCACATTTTAACTCTTTCCCTTTCTTGGCATTTGCCGGCCAGAACTCCTCCTTACTCGGAACTTTCCCTCTTCGTCTTTTTTTTAACCCTGAGGACAGGTTGTGTAAGAGAAGGAGGTCAAAAGCTTGTTTCTCTTTATTTACTGATTTTTCAGGATGAGTCGTTCCCTAACCCTAACCCTCAAAGGCAATGAATGAAGTTTCGGATCTGGATTGAGTTTTTATGTTTTTATTTATTTTTTTGTCGTTATTAAGTAGGTGCTTCATTTAAAGTCTGGTGCAGAGATCAGAAAGCGATGTCTGAGCCCAAAATCACAAAGCGGACAGTCCTCACAACGGGACTCGGGCCCGTATCTGCACTGGTTCTCAACCATCTACCATCCAAGACCCCACTCAGTTCCGAGGACGGGCACCGTGCTTGCCACCCCGCGGGACACACTGGCGCAGGGCCAGCGTGGGGACGGTGCCCGGTCACCACGGCCAGCTTGAGAAGCCTCTCCCCAAAGTGGAAGGAGCCCAGGCAGCCCCACGGGACTTTCCTTATTCTCTCTGTACGGGGGGCCCTCCAGATAGGGACACGGTTTCTGCCAAGGACAAAACTCGCTTTTCTTTTACAGCATTGTTGCCTTAAAAAAAAAAAAAAATCTTTTATGTATTTATTTATTTATCTGAGATCGAGAGAGAGAGAGAGTATAAACAGGGCAGAGGGGTAGAGGGAAAGGGGGAAGCAGGCCCCCAATGAGCAAAGAGCCCGATGCAGGACTCAATCCCAGGACCCTGAGATCACGACCTGAGCTGAAGGCAGAGGCTGCCCCGACCAAGCCCTACCAGGTGCCCTTGCAGAATTGTTTCCTGATGCTTGAGGGAAAATAAACGTGGCTAACAAGGCTGCTCTAAGTGTCCCCAGGGAGAGGAGGAGGACGTGAGCTCAGTGACGAGGCTGGAATGGGCCTGGCTTCTGATGTTCGGGACCCAATGCCCCACGGCCTGGCTGGCTTCTGCCTACGTGCAGGGTGCGCCTCGAACGGATGGGGAGGCCTCCAAAAGTTCAGAGGCACTTGGGGAGACCCGAGGAAAAACCAGCCCGAGGCCGCTGGCTCTCTAGAGAGACTCTCCAAGTGAGGCCAGGACGTCCCAGATTCCATACCAGTCGGCCCAACACCCACAAGTGCCGATAAGAAAACAGGAGGTGGGGACTCCGGGCCATGGAGAACCTGGGGAGGAATCGGATTTCAGAACCCTAGACCCCCCCCCCAAACTGGCAGCCAGGGTCCCCTTTCTGCACAGACTTTGATTTCTTCAGGGACCCAGGGAGGGAGGCAGGATGCCGTCGTGTGTATTTTCTTTTAAAAATGATCCCTCTTGCAGGTGAAAATGCACCCAGGCCACAGACGCCCCATCACAACAGCGTCCCTCCCGACCGTGACCCTCCTGACCCTCCTGACCCAAACTCCGTCCCCGCTCACGGTGTTGAAAAAAATTAGCGCTCACCCTCGCCTTCCACAGGGAGCTGTGATTCCCCCCAATTCCCACACACCTGCCACCATCAAGCGTCACCCCCACATTCACAACCCATGACTGCTATAGAGTCCACGCCATCGGGAAAAAAAAAAAAAATTGACCCACGACCAGAAACTTCTTCTCCATGGCAGATTCCAGCCTTGGGACCTGGGGACATTCATTCACTGGAAACATTTCCTAAGGCTCTTGCCTGGCAGAGAAGCTGTCTATCATCCGTGAGTGCCGGCTGGGGGGCATCCCAGCCACCGAGTGCCCCAGTCAACCCTGAGCAGCAGCCCCAAGCCCACCATGTAGTCAGAGACCCAGGGACTGGCAGCTCTGAGCCCGAGTGCACCACGCCGCTGGCCGCAGACGTGCCATGGGACACCTGGGTCTCACAGTGCACAGAACAGCGGCGGGCCAGCCTCTCCCGGTGTGACCAGCTGCGGCCAGCACGGGTGCTAACCATTAGCCAGTCCCCAAGCTCCCGGTGGACATAAGCTGACACCAGGCCACTGTGTCCCCTGCCCTGCCTCCCTCTACCTGTGGCCAGGCCCACCGCAACATCTAGCTGGGCCCTGCTCCAATCCAGGCATGCTGGGTTGAAGCTCAACACAGTCGGGTTTTTTGTTGTTGTTTTTTTTTTTCTTAATTCACGGAAGACTGTGCCTTTCTCAGAGGGTCTGTGAACCAAAGCTCCTGTTTGCCCCCTGGGGCTCCCACATGGGAACCGCACACCAGGCGACCTTTTCCAGAAACGCGGGCAATCTCTCCCTGCCAAGGCTGAAAAGGCCAAGGCCCGGATGTTATTTTAGGTGCAGGAGGGAACGGTGAAATCAAAGCGAGTGGGACCAAGTCTGGCCTGTGATTAGAACGGGGAGGGGCGGTGCCCCGGATTTCCGGAGAAAACTACCTACGCACCAGGTTTTGGAGCCAGCCCCGGGAGCGGTCCTGCCAGTAGCTGCAGACAGAGGCCTGGGGCAGAGGTCAGCGAAAGAGGGTCCCCCTGACACACACAGCCGGTCAGTGGCATGGGCTTCAAAGGCTTTCCCCGGAAAGCTCCGGGGGCCCTGGGCTCCCAACCCTGCCCGATCCCCAAGCACCCTCTCCTTCGACTTCCACAAACAGCCTGCCCTATCCCTCTGCAAGTCTGCAATGTCTGTCCTGCCTGTGAGGTCTGTGGCAGGGCCCAGAGGGTTACAGCCAGCCCCAGAGAGCTCCCCTGAGTGCACTTGAGCCCCCAGGAGGGCCCCACCCAGGTCTGTGGCTGAACCCGTCCCAGAAGTGCCGGGGGTGGAGGTCATGCTAAGTGACCTCAAAGAGGTGGAGGGAGGGACCCCACACACTGCTCCCCTGGGCAGCCACTCAGACAGACCCAAAGGCTGCAGGGCCACGTGTCCTTGGGAAGCATTTCACCAGCCCCTTCGGGCTCTGGGCCGGAAAGACCTCTCCAGATGCTGCCTCCTGTCCCTAAGCCAGTCCCCCGTGCATCTGCATCCTCTGGTCTGCTCACGAGGACACGCGTCCAGCCTGACCTCCCTGCATCCCTATTCCCAACTCAGCCACATCCCAGGTTCCTGGCAGACAAGAAGTGGGGGGGACACGGGTCCTCACACCCACCCTGCAAGAGCCCCCTCCCCGTCTGTGCTCCCCTCCACCGTGAACCCCTGCCTTGTCTCGGAAGCCCACTGGGATCTGTGCATGAAAGTGGCCCCTGGGCTGCCCCCATCCATACTTTCTCTGCTCCCTTCAAGAGCAGGTTGCCAAAAGGGGTAAAATACACAGTTAAAGGAAAGGGAGTCTGAGCAGAGTTTGGGATCCTGGCTTCCAGTGCTGTCACCCGGGGCCCCACACACATTAATTCAGACCCCAACCTTCACGAAGGACCCTGAGGGCCGAGGGAAGCGCAGCAGCGACCAGCACTGCCCCAGCACGGGAGCCCAGCCTGAATCCAGATTGGGGCCATGGGAAACCTGGGAAACACTGGGTACGTTCAGCGTTTCTTGAACACTCCCCACTCTGCCTCAAGTACTAACACCAGGACCCTCCACCTCCATGCTTGCTGAGAAGACAGAACCAGGTACAGGCACTGAGGCACCACTAGGGTCAGGCGGCCCGAGGCTCTGATGCGCAATGGCTGGCACTCCAGCAGCCACAGAGAGAGGATGAGGACACAAGGGCTGGCTTCAACCTTGCCGGATCCCTGGTGTGCTCACCGAGCCTCGGCTTCCCTTACACCATCCACTCGACATGTCCCTTTAAAACGGGCTCCTCTGATGCCCCACTGCCCCACTGCAGAACCAGACGTGACTCTTAGATCACTCAAGTGTCAAGGTGAACGTCTGAAAAAGCAGCATTGAGTGTTTTTATTTCTGGGTCTCACTTGCCTTTTACCAAAACCAGAGGTGATAAACTTGAGCAAGCCGAAGGCTCGACTACCATCTGGCAGGACTCCAGAGACTTTCCCAGCTTCCTGAAGATCAGAGGATTACAGAACAAGGATGTTTGCATGTCTCTACTGCCTGAAGCAAGGGAATGTCCTTGGGACAAGGTGAAGGATGCTCACGTGAGATGCACAGACCCTGGCGGGCCAGCCGTGGGTGCAGACACAGCTGTGGGTGCACATGCTCCCAGGGTCTGTGACTTCCAGAAACAGAAGCTATCACTCGGCTAAGACCCTGATGTGCTGGGGCAGATCTGCGTCTGTGTTCTGACGGGTCCCGCAGCATGGGAACAGTCCGTGGCAGGAATAATCTGCACGCAACCAAAGACCTGCACTTAACGAGGACAAGAAATTCACACGGTGGCTGTCGTGGCCTGGACTGGAGCCGGCGCCAGAGGCCGAGCTCTCCAGGCACTCCAGTGAACCTTCTGGGCAAAGCTGCCCTCCCAATATTTGACAGGTGGGTAGCCTGAACTTTGCCGTCACTACCTAATTTTGCAGGTAAAAGAGCACCATTAATGGGGGTGCCTTTCCATCCATCTCAAGCTTCCAAGTGTCCGATTCGGCGGGCAGTCTTTCCGAGATAACCAATCGCTTTGGGGAGATCCCCGCATGGCCCCCAGTAAGTAATATGACACGGACACCGTTTGCTCAGCGGCACCTGTCAACAGTCACACTGTCCCCGCATGAACCTCACCACTTGGGACCGCTTCCCCCAACCGCGTGTTTACACAAATCATGCTGAACAAGGTCCCAACACACCCAGGTGCCCCCGCAGGTGCATCAAACAAGGACCCAGTCTGCAAACTCCAGCCTCCGTCTCTGTAACCTGACACCTCATGTCACCTGCAACAGAAACCACCCATTGTCCTTGCCTCCCTTGAACAAAGAGCACAGCCACAGAGCTACCCAACTGCCTACTCAAATTTCAAGAGCGACTCTATACCTTGTCTCCTCCAGCGGGAGGACCCATAACAGCCAAGCAAAAACAATCCAGGTGTGCGCACTGGCAGCCAGGTGAGGGCTCGCACCTGTGCTCCCAGCGGGCTCTGGCACCACCCGGAGCGCCCGCACCCGCAGCCACCACCAGGCGGGGACACGGCCTCTTGCAAGGACGGAGGCTGCTCAGAGGAGTGAACTTCTCCAACGCAGGGCCGCCGCACTGGCTGCTCGGGCCCTCCCTCGGCCAACGCTGCTGGGTGCTGTCCGGGAACACTGGCCCCTGGGGCGTCCACACCTGCTGGACTGAAAGGTGTCCCAGGGAAAGCCACATGTGCACCCGGGGGGCCTGCAGGTCTGCTCCTGCACCGGTGTGACCCCGCCCTCCTGGACAGACACAGTCCTTGCAGGACAAGACTGAGGCAGCAACGGCGCTCTGCCTGGAGCGTCAGTCATCGCCGTGAGGCACGCCCGGCCCTCCATGAGGCCGGCCAGCCCCTGCCAGCTGGGGCACCCTCCCTGTGTCCCAGGGGGCTCCGGAAGAACAGGTCCTCTACGCATCTGTCCCGGCTCCTTCACCCTCGCGGAGCAGATGGTACATCTGGGAACCGACCAAACCGGTTCTCCCCTACCAGACGGCCAGAGAACAATGGTCAAACCAAACAGACCGGCAGAGGCTGCGGGCACCGGGAGACCGGCACTGCCCCCCTCGCGTTTGCCCAACCAGGGAGAAGGCTGTCCCGCACCCGGTGCCTTTCCCACAAGCCACAGCCAGTGCCCAGACTTCCCACGCGCTACTCCATCTGTCCCACACGGCGCCCGCCGGGGACGTGGCCATATCCCCACACACAGCGGAGGGAAGTGAGGCGCAGACACAAGAGGGCCCCATGTGAGGTCACGCGGGTCTGCAGGTATCGTGACCTGGCTGGAGCCCGGCCTGGCGCTGGCCCCGTGCTCATGATCTCATGATCGCTACTGAGCTCTGCACCTGGGTGTGCACACGAGCACATGTGGCTGACACGCATGCCCACGGGCATCTGCAGAAACGCTGAGCACAGAGGCACAGCTCGGCCCCCGTCACAAGGGATCTGCCACCTGGGGACACCCCAGAGCCTCCCGGTCATGACCCAGCAGACCCTGCCCCACACGGGCCGTCTCGGCGGGAAGCTAACACACAAAAAAGCCACGGTAGTGCTTCTCTACCCTCAACGCCGTACCAACGAGCAGAGCCAGAGAAAGCCAAAGGTCCTGACGAGGCTGCCCTCCAGAGCGGCACATGACTTCCCCCTCAGACACCTGGTGGGTGCAGGTGGGACGTCTGCAGGGCAGCGGCGGCTCAGGACGAGCACCTAGCCGCAGCCTACACCCTGCGTGACTCCCCCCGATGCACCCATTCTCTGCTGGTCCCTGCTTCCCTCGCGGACAAAGTGCACACCCAGTATCCTGGTTTCCCGTCTATGCCGGCCCCCGGGGGAAACTCAGCGCACATGCACGTCTCATCAGCTAAGCTAACATTTGCAAAGGGAGGTTTGCCTCCAGGACCCGCTGCCTGCGGTTTTGGTCTGAGGATGGACCCGGCCTCACCCACCAGGTACTTAAGCCCCTGCAATAAGCAGAAGGTGGCTAGGCACCAGAGAAGTTCAAGAACAATGGCCATCAAGGAGACGGCCACGTGTTCTGAGCACAATGACCCCCACGGAGCTGTCTGCCCTCCTGTCTTGCCAGCGTCCCACACGGTCCCAGAAGCACTGCTGGCCAGTAGACAGCTGCCCTGGCAGAGGTCAGGTCATCACGTCAGCCCCCTGATGCGGCCAGGTCCAGCCAGCACAGTCCATCGGTGCCACACCAGTCTGCTTCCCAGAACAGAGCCAGCAGCTCACCGTGGGAAGGAGCCAAGATGAGGCTCTTCCAGAACCTCTTGGAAGGGCTGCTGGCACCAGGACACCTGCAGAGCTGGTGACTCCCCCTTGGGGACAGGCCCCAGAGATGGAGGGAGCAGACGGCGGCAAGGTCGGATGGGAAGAAAGTGCAGAAAGGGGCAGCTCACGGCTCGGAGCCAACAGCCTGAGGTGGACAGGAAGGAGGCCGCAGCTCCCACGCCTGAGGACTGATGAGTCACCACAAGCACCAGACACAGAGCATGGCGTGGGAGGACCATGGGCACACAGAGGACATGGGGCCCAGGGATGCATGGACTGGCCAAAGGGCACTTGCCATCCAAACCCGGTGGCCACCTTCCTGTCCACGAGCAAGGCCTGCTTGGGGACGGTGCTCGTGAGACCAACCTCCACACGGACACCCCACGACACGGTCACCACGGCCACACTCCACACGGCCCGAGCACCATGATACACACAGACATCCCACAACACGGCCACCACAGGACCACGACACACACAGACACCCCGCAACACGGCCACCACGGAACCACACTGCACACGGCCACCACGATACCACGACACACACAGATGCCCTGCCACATGGTCACCACGGCACCAAGACAGGCACAGATGCCTTGCAACACGGGCATCTTGTAGCCTTCATTCGACCCCTAAGACAATGGACTGAGACATCTTCTGTCCCAGAGGAAGAAACCCAGGCCAAGCACAGGGACGCCCAATGTGGGGGATGTGAAAGGCAGTCATGGCTCTGGTCACTAAGGAAGGCGTGCATGGGCGAGTACCAGAGGCCCGAGGTCCATGCACAGGCTCTGGGAGTAAAGCTGTGTGTGAGGTCCAGAGGGAACCCAACAGCCCCAAGAAGGGCCCCACATCAAGACAAAGACAGTCCCACGCGACAAGCCAGGACCCCCGGGATACAGCGAGGACTCACCTGTCCCAGGTACACCTGTGCACAGCGGCGAGTCACCACCTACGATGAGAAGACACAGAGTAAGCAGACAGGCTCCCGGGAAAACGCCACCCGAGGTCCACTCAGGTGCGACCCCAGAGCCGTCCCTGTCTGTCCCCACTCACGGCCGCAGAGCTCCAGCATCAGACAGACAAGGCCTGCGGTTACAAGAATCCGGATTTTTCTTCACTTTCATGCAATCCAGCTTCTTTCACAGAATCTCCTGCAAACCCTGGAGCCTCCCCCTGAGACGTGCCCTACACTCACGTAAGAATTTCCTCTTCGACTTCAAAGAACAGTGGCCTCCCAGGCTAGGAACTTGGGAGCTAGCTGGAGCCCTTCCCGGCCACGACAAGGAGATGGGGCCCCCCGCGGTGGTCTTCAGGCCGCCCCCACCATCCACCCAGTGCCCGTACTCCTTACAGAGTGGACCACCTTTTCTAGAACTTTTTCCACAGTGGGACAGAAAGCAGATGAGTGGCTCCGGGGTTCGGCCTCCTCATCTGAGCGGGGGAGGTAGGAAGCGCGTGGGTGCTCTGAACCGGCCACATGGGGCAGTCTCCCACACTCTGGGAGCACGGACCGTCCCTGGACAGAAAGGGTGGGCTATCAGTGGGTGACTGACGGCACCACGCCGGCCTCGTGCGGTCCTGGGAGGCCAGGATCCCGGCACCTGCCAGCAGGGTCCGGCTGTTCTCCCAGGGACCCCGCACACCCATCCTCAAAGTACAAACATGCACGGGACGGGAGAGACCCCCCCAGGGGGCTAACTGTCCCTGTGGCCTGGAGTGGGTGGCAGCATGACCTTGGCTCTTCCCACCAAGCGAACTATCTGTAACTGCTGCTTATCTTCCGAAACTCCTCAGGGAACATGACACATGGTCATTCGTTCGTCCGGGACACACATGGCTTGGGCGGAAGCTGACTCATATGCTCGCTGGGGCAGGGCCCTGTCCCCTGGCACCAGCACCCCCCCCCCGCCGCCACGCACAGCCCGGCACTGCTGACCCAGTGGCCAGCATCCCTGCCCTGACCGACGCCCCCCGGGAAACAGGAACATGCCCTCACCACGCGCGTGTCCGCAGCTGCATACAAGTGTCTGTCCAAGCCTGATGTGCGGAGGAGGGAATGGGGGATATAGGAACTAATAAATATAAACCACGAAGACCAAAAAAGGGGAAAAGAAAGGTCTCTGGAAATAGAGGAAGTTACAGACAGGCGCCTATGGGGTGGTGCCGGCCAGCCAGGCAGGCCCACAGAGCGCAGAGCTCGGTGGTCACGTCTGCTCATAGGCAGTGTCCATACAGCACCCAGGGGGCCCCGGGCGCCACTCTACGGGACTCCCGGCGAGGCTGTGCGAGGAACCGGGGCTCCCATCTTTTAAAAATCATTATCTGTATCCCATGCTGGGGAACATTACTCAGCAATTACAAAACAAGAAAAGATCTTGAGGAACCACAAGTGCGAATCACCAAGACAAAGACACCAGTGAGAGAGGCTAACGCTGTGCGATTCCCACTCAGTGACATGCTGGGGAAGACAGAACTGTGGGCACCGTAACGAGACGGGTGCTGGCCCGCGGGGGAGAGGGGGATACTCAGAGCACAGAAGTGTCCAGTGAGTACGGTCTGTGTGATGGTCTAACGGTGGACGCCTGGGGAACCCATCTGTCCAAACCCACAGAACGGGCAGAGCAAGCCCTAATACGACCTGTGGACGTGACTTCCTAAAATGTCCCCGTGGTCACTCATCCATGATAACAAATGTACCCGTTACTGCAACAGGGTAACGGAGAGAATCAGGAGGGAAGTCAAGGGGGAAGTGAGAGTACTGTCCAGCTTCTCTATTAACCCAAAACTGTCCTTAAAAATAAAGTCTATTCTTGAGTTTTCCACTCGATGCCTAGAAGCATGTGTTTGTCAGCAAAAGGGAAAGTCCTTCGCAGTCCCAAAACTCACCAGTCACACAGGGAGGCTGGGAGGTCTTTTATCCTGAGGGCAGGTGGGTCCTGTGCTTCCCACGTGCCCCCCAGCCCCTGGCCAGAGGGGGTTGGGGACACTGCCCGCCTGTCCCCAGGGCATCCCCCGCAGAATGGGCGAAGGCTCCAAGCCCGGGCTCCTGAGTCCCAGACCCGCCCCTCCCTGCGGCCCCATCCGCAGCTGACAGAGGGGGTGACCCGGACACGCCGGCCAGGAGGAGGCGTTCGCCAAGGCCAACGGCATAACCCACTGTCTTCACTGGAGAGCAAGCCGGGGCCACAGGAGCAGAGCGGACCCCCCAGCACAGCAGAACAAAGGAGAAGCAATGAGGCTCCTGTGTTCAAAACGCAAACCAAACCGAAAACATCCCAGGGCTACAATGAATTTGCCAATGAAATTACATCAGAAGCACCAAGTCAGAGAAGAAGGTGTGGCCCAGGGGAGAGCCACCTGCGGGCCGAAGAGAAAACGAGTATTTACATCAAGAATGGCGGACACCTAGTGTGACAAAGACCAACCTCGAACGGACACAGTGGGCACGTGTCCCCTGGACGTGGCTCACGCCAGATTCCAGGACGGGAACTCCAGGAGAACACACTGGCCTGGCCTGCTACATTCCAAGGGACATTTCCTCCCTTGGATTAAGAGGACGGCAGCAGACTCCGGTCTGGCAGGGCTGTGGGGGGAGGGCACAGGGAGCACATGTGGTCCCCCTTGGACCTCCCCCTGCCCAGAACCTGGGATGTAAATGGCCATGCAGACCCCCCTTTGCGTATCCTGAACACTCGGGCTTCCCTCCAGCTCTTCGATCTGACCAGAGAGGCACAGAGCATGGCTCCCGGGCTTTCCGCCAGCCACGCACCTGCCCCTCCGAGCCTTGGCTCGCCCACCTCACCGAGGGACGGAGACACCCGGTAAGCATGTCACGGGCAGCTGCTTGGGGTTCAGGTCGGGTCAGTAAAGGTGGAGCCCGCTCACCTGCTTTCTGTCCCCATCTTACTACAACCTCAGATCACATGCCCGGCGGGCCATCTGCTCTGCTCACTTCCCAAAAGGCAACAATGTGGTGCTGGACTGTTTCCAGGTGGGCCTGGCCTTCCCCATCACACAGGGGCTGATGCTTCTTGATGTTCAGGATCTGCAGGAGCCAGGCCTGTCTCACCAACGAAGCTAAAATCCCTGCAGCACCTGCCACGTGCTTTGGGACCTTGGGAGGAGGGTCCCCAACGTGGCGCTGTTCCCAGGGACCGTCTGACAGCAGGATGCCCCCAGATCCCTGAGTGCAGCCCAGTGCGTTAGAGGGAGGACATGGCTACACCCTGGGGTCTGGTCAGTACCTCCCTCACCAAGCTCCCTCCTGTTCTGGAAGGTGGGCTGAGAACGGTCGCAAGAGGATGGGGCCCGGCTGCCACCAACAGGGTGCACTCACGGGGATGCCCACAGTTCATCCAAGAGCACCTTCACGTCCCAGGCAGGCCATGTGCTATGTCTGTGGGTCTTGCTCGCTGGCCCTCACTGCCACTCAGCAAGCCAGAGAGCATCCCTTTGGTGTGTGCAGTGCTCAGTCCCATAGAGGCTGGGCCATGTAGGCAGATCCCACTGGGTCCAAACTCCAAGTTCCTCCCCTTACAGGAAGGGCTTCACTCTCTGACCAGGAGCACGGGGCAGGTGGGGGAGGGGCGGAGCCCGCCCGGGGCGGGGGAGGGGGGCAGGACCAGGGCTACCGATAAAGGCCACAGTCCTGGAGAGATGGGGAGAGGTCTTCCCCGGGACCATTTTATGGCCTTGTTGTGGCTGTGTTAGGGGACAAGTCACCGTAACCAAGGACAACCATAAACAAACAGGTCTGCACTGGCCATAGCTGGTTCTGTGGCACCTGCCGCACGAGATATGGGAAACTCTCCCCAAGCCAGCAGGTGGGTAGGTAGGCAGGTGACCAGGACAGGGAGGGCCTCACACCCCAGGGGTGACTGTGCTCCAGGAACGGGAGTGTGGGTGTGAGTGCTGGTGTGCCTATGTGTGATGGTGTGTCTGAATGGAGAATGCACGTGTGTCACGACGCACAACTCAGGCCCAGCCGTGCAGGTGCATCTCCCCATGGGCACCAGAGCGCTCTGGCCGACACCCCTGGGGACTGAGCCGGGCCGGCGGGAGTAAGACCGCTTCACAGGGTCTGACTCGGCCCCTCTGTTTACTTCTGGAAATTAAGATCTTGGGGCAGAAGTTACAGCTCACACCCCATGGCCTGGGTCGTTTCCCTGTACGTTCGCTCAACAAAACAAGGAACCCAGCACTCGCTGTTGCCGATTCTTACGAAACTGTCCTCCGAACAGAGCAACATAAAACAGACACCGCCATGCTCTCCAGAAATGCGTGTGTAGCGAAGCCCCCCGCAAAGGAAAGGTAGAGCTGAGCCGACATTTCTGAAATCGTGGACAGCCCCAGTTGTGCTTGGCCACGTGAGCAAGTGCCACGGAAGCCCACAGAAGCCGGTGCCCTCAAGTACGTGGCATGTTTTTCAGCCGGCCAGGTCAGCTCTCCCTGGGCACGGCACGCTTGCCCAGACCCGGAAGGGGCGTCCACCCAGAAGAACCCAGTTACGAAAACGCATTAAATCAGCGCACCCCTGTGCCCACGGTAAGCCCATCCAGCACCACGGGTGCGCAAAGCAAGGCGACAGGGAGAAGAACCGGTGGGCGCCCAACTCTGATGGCTGAAGAGGAACTTTCCTGAGGGACGCCCCGGAAAAGGCGCGACCTTATGCTCAACTTGCACCATTAAATACAATCATTTTAAAATTCATCATAACATGAATTGCGACAGAGGCAGGCTACCACGGGGTGACAGGCTGACCTTCCTTGATCTTTGCGAAGCCTTTCCTTTATGAGACCAGAGGGCTGCACCCGCCCCCCCATACCCCACACCCAGCTGGACAGATGGACGCCCGAGGGGCATGTCCACCAGAATCACGGAGGCCCCCGCGTCTCCGCACGGATCAGCAGTCCCAAGGGAGGAGGGCAGGATTTTCTCCTGGGGGCAGAATCTTTCGTGTTCTCCTCATCTTTTATGATCTTACAGCTCTGACTTCTGGGTCTGTGTGTTACTGATCGACAAACACAAGATGTTTTTTTTGCCCATTACGTAAGATGGAGAAGAGATAAAAGTTTAATTGTGTTTACCAGAATCATTGCAGCTGATCAGAAACAGGGAGCAGAGCAGCGACAGGACAGAAGCCCAGCACTGACATCCAGAGAGGGGCTCACATACCACTCACGTCAGTCTCTCGGGGACAAGGACAGTCCCACAGATCCCAGACCTCGAACACGCATCTCTTCCCTCCCAGTCCTGGAGGCTAGAGATCCACGCGTGGCATGAGAGCCACATGCGGCACAACCGGTTCCCCTGATGCGTCCAGAGAAGGCAAGTAAATTAATGGAGTCTGGGCCGTCGGGGCCGTTCCCCTAGGCGCGTCCACGGCCATTTCCTCCCCACGTCCATGACTCGCCCCTCCTTGTGCATCTGTGTCCTGACCCACTCTTCGTCTCAGGACGCCAGTCCTGTGGGGTCCCCTCCGGCCCCATCACCTCCATCGAGACCCCAGTTCCACAAACAGCCACATTCTGAGGTTCTGGGGCTCAGAATCTACCTGTGGATCCGGGGGCTGGGCACATGTTGCCTGTGGCACCCACCCTCACAGTCTGATGGGACCAGTGGAGAACGCAGGTCAACGCGGGATATTCCTACAAGTCTGGCGGGAGCGGGGTCCTCTAGGCCGGTCTGGGAGGGCTGCCACAGGAGCAGGTGACTCAGCCTCCGTCCAGTCTGCCCACAGCACTCCTCTGGGTGGGGGCGCACCGGCGAGGGCAGGGAGGCCCAGGGGCAGATCTCCACGGCCCCAAACAAGGACAGCAGCAGTGCAAAGAGACCGTTCCATGAAATGCTGACGGCCCAGACTCCATTAATTTACTTGCCTTCTCTGGGACCTCCCAGGGGGGCAGGACAGCCGGAGTCACCCGAGTAGCCCCAGGAGAAAACATGCCCCCACCAGGGGTCCAGCTAAGCCCCTCTCCAGGCTGCCTGCCGCACATGGGTGCAGAGGGTGGGGAACTCACCAGATTCTTTCATTCAGTCTTCACATTAGCAAGCAGCTACTGAAGGTTGCGTTTTTTCTTCCAAAAAGCAAGAAACAAAGGTAAGGCCCAGGTTTGTCGGGTTTGTCGGGCCCAGGTTTGTCCCAGCTCCGCGGGCCCTCGACAAGCTCTAGGATTCTAGTAACTTCTAGAGCTTAGGACACAGCTGCACACCTACCCCAGACGGGGCCCTGTTCATACATGCATGCTAGTAGTTGAGTGTTCGAGGTGGCTTCCTGACCCAACCAGGCCTGAGCTGCAGCAAATGCCTGTCAATACTCGCACAGCATGGAAAAGAAGTAAATTGAGAAAATCTGCTCTGAATTCACCTGGTTATCAATATTTATCCGAGACCAGAAATCTGTGAGTCTGCTGCAGGAACAGTGTCCCAATCGTGCTTCTTCATGAGGTGGGGAAGGGCCACCTGGGCCACGGTGGGATGCTTGCTCAGTGGCCAGCTCGCAGGCCTGTACTTCAGCCTGTCGGACCAGATCTGGCCAAGTGGGGAGGCCGGGCACCTTCTTGAGGGTCTCACTTTCTAGGCAAGGAAGCTGGGGGCCTCAGAGATGAAATGTCATGTGCGGGACCCCTGGAAATTAGACAGGACCAGAACCGAGCCCACAGACCACTGGGGCCAGTACCCACTAGATTCCAGGTCCTATCTTTATGAAAAGAGATAAAGAAGATGGCATGTGATAGCTTCTTAAGATGCTGGTGGTTTGCCAAAGAACCAGAAGAAAATCTCATAAACATAACGTAATTGCAGAAAGACAAAATATATATTTTTGTAAAATTAAGAAGCTTTTAAAAAACTGCCTTTACTTTTCTGGTCATTTAAAAATTTATATCCGAGACATAAGCACACTGAATTCCCGGAACCCTTTCGACCAAGAAAAATCCAAACCCAAGCCACTCCTCACCAGTGTCGCCGTGGCGGACCTTCGGACGCACCTGAGTGACGGGGAATCTGTCACAATGACAGCACCCATGTTGGTGAATACTTTCATTTGAACTAATCAGAAGAAACCAACAGTCACCCCCACACTAACCCCTGTCAGCTCTCTCCAAAGCTTCGCCTGGGACGAGAGAAGCGGGTTGTGTCACCCATGGCCCTTCCGCGGGTGACTTGGCGGCGCCCCCACCAGAGGGAAGACCAGAAGGCAGGCTGGCGCCTAGGAGATGTGTCCTTCGCCATGTCCCAGCGGGGCAGTGGTGGCCAGCAGCTCCCATCTGTCCCCCTGCAAACCCCAAGGGAGTGAGGATATCACTGACATCAGAGCAAGAAGACATGGGGACTCTGATGCCCAGTGTCCACCTGCTTCAAGGGCAAGGCCACGAGCCTCAGCAGGGACAGGCAGTGAGGGTCCCCGGTGGCGCACTGGGGCGCAGGGCACACAGTCCCCACCTGCATGGTCACACCCAACTGTCCATGGTCAAAACCACTAGCCTGTATTTATGACATGAGGCTTTCCTAACCGTGTGCTTATTTCAAACAAAAATTTACTTTTTAGGGCGCCTGGGGGGTTCGGTTGGTTAAGCATCTGCCGTCGGCTCAGGTCATGATCCTAGGGTCCTGGGATTGAGCCCCGCATCAGGCTCCTTGCTCAGCAGGGAGCCTGCTTCTCCCTCTCCTACTTACCCCTGCCTGTGTTCTCTCTCTCTCTCTCTCAAATAAGTAAATAAAATCTTAACAAAATGTTTTTTAAAAATTTACTTTAGATACAACACACACATAGTTTGTCAAAAGCACAGGGGGAGCTGGATAGCACCGAAAAGTCCCTGGACTTTGCCTCAGAGGCGCGCCTTGTGTCCCCTGTCCCCCGCATGCCCTCTCCCAGCGACCTGACAGGCTCAGATGGCCCTTTCTCTCCTCAGTCTAGCCCCTCCCTCTTTTACTTCCAACAAGCCCCGCCCCACCAAGCCCCGCCCCTGCCAAAGTCACGCCCCACACTTTCCATGAAGGACCCTGTGGCGGGATGTCTTGGCAGACAGGGAGAAGGGGGAAAACGCCCCCGGCCCAGGCTTGGACGCCCACCCCAGACCTGGTAAATGGCAGCCACTGGGCGCAAGGTGCACGGGCCAGGAGAGATAATGTGGGGGGCCACACATTCCTACAAAGCACAAGTTTTGCGGCACATCCTGCCCCGGTCCATTTTTAACACGGCCCTTGCTACGAAAAGGAAAGAAGACACAAACACGCCGCAGGCCTCTAAGGAAGGAAATGGTACGTTCCCGGCAGGGCTGCTGAACGGAACGCCCCCAGAAAAGCACTGTCCACAGTGTCTAAGAATAACATAACGGACAGTTGGGTTTTCACCAACTGTCCCCTGACCCTGAGAAGGGCACACAACTAATTCTGACAGCGTGTGACTTATCACCAGACCTGAAAAAGGAAACACTCAGCTCTGGATTCTGGGTGGCACAAAGGCAGCCGGCCCAGTCGGAGCCCAGAAGCGGGCACCATGGGCTCGCCCCATCGGAAGCTCAGCTTCCATTCGTGCTTACAAAGTCCCACTGCAGCCAGGATCCTGGGGGGACGCCTGAGACCGGCCTGCAGCCCAGGCCCTGTCTACCGAGGTCTGCCTGGAAATGCAGGGGTGACTCTCTGCTGCCCCTCCGTGGGGCCCCCTGCTCTCCCTAGGGAGCACAGAGCTTTCCAACATGCCCCCGACACCCCAGTCAACACCTGCCACGTGCCTTTTAAACATCCAGAAAAAGCCTCTAAGAGGACAGAAAGTAACATAAAGGCTTTGGAATCAGCATTCTGAACCCACAGCCCGTGCTGGTCACTCCAGCATCCTGTCCTCCCTGGCCCCCCACGAAGCTGCAGCCCAGGGTACCTTCCTGCAAGAGGGCTCAGCAGGCCCAGCAGCGTGAGGCCCAGGGGACACCTGCGGGGTTTAGAGCCAGATGTGCAGAGGCCCAGGCCCAGTGAGCCAAGCTCTGCCTGCAGGAAAACGGCAGGTCAGTGCTCCCCGGATCCCTGCTCGACATGAAGAGCGTTCCAAGATGAAAAGCAAACACAGAGTGAAATGGAAGCTGCATTCTACAAACTGAAACGTGGTGGTGGAGACTCTGGAGCTGTTACAGGGTCGCCATCCTGTCCCTGAAAGTGGGCAGAAGGGGGTTTCACTCCAAAAACCTGTCCTCCGGAGTCACAGCCAGGAGAAAGCTGGCATCAGGACTGGTGATTTCCCACGGGAGGCAGGAACAGGCCACGGGCCCCACAAACGTGCGGAGGCACCCACGGCCACCTGAGGCGGGGGCAGCAGGCACGGTCCTGACCCCGGCGTCTGTCCTTGAGGGCCTGACCTAAGCTGTCCGGGGACACACATGGTCTGACAGCAGGGGGACGGCGTCCGGGGGCGGCCACCGAGCAGAGGGCAGCCAAAGGTGGGAGCGAACACTGTGAGGACCAAGCTGCAGGTCCCCCAAGGCCACCAGCACGTCCCTCCCATGGGGGAAGGAGGCAGGGAAATCACCAGCAGGGACGTGATGAGTCCTCCCGGCCGGGGCTTGGTTAAGGAAGGAGTGAGCAGCGGAGAGGCGACTCGGAGAAGGGATCTCGTCTCTTGGATGCACCATGGTCTCTGGCCTGGAGCTGGAGCGCAGCCCCCAGCAGGGCCAGGAAAGTCCCCAAAATCTGTCTGTGCGAGTCCACGCTGCCAGGCGCCAGCACGGACCACATGGGCTCCCAGCAGCAGCAGCAGTGAGCACCTGGCCGGCGATCCCAAGAAGGAGCACCCACCGTGGTGTCCAGGGAGCACAAAAAGACCCCAGTGGGGAGCAAGGACGCCAGCCCAGCATGCGCTCCCTGACACCCACGCCCGTGTATGCCTTGTCCGCCAGGACCCGCCAGCCGAGGCTAGGACAGGGCGGGAACATGGCACAGGACCACAGGCGTCTGCAGATTCCAACAGGTGCACCTGCGGCCTGAGGGCAGGAGAGCGAGGGGTCCGGCAGAAGAGCGCTCCGGGAAGCAGCAGGAGCGCCAGGCGCGGGCAGGCCGGGGAGGGTGTGGGGTACCCACAGCTGGGAGGACCCTGCCGAGCCGCACAATGCGGACAGCCTCTGAATGGATCGGAATGTGTGCGTTGCCCGGTGAAAGACGGCACTGTGTGCAGACAAGGAAGTCGTGAACGGAGCCCTTAGCTGCCAGCGAGGGTGAATGAAGAATGCAGAGTTAGTGCCTTCTAGAAAGAAGCCAGGGCTGCCGTCGACACAGGCAAGCGGCAAGCTGCCCGAGTCCAAAGCTGTCTGTGGAGGTGACACGGCTTCTATGACAAAAGTGATGACAGGTGACCTGGAGTGCATGGGAGCCACACGCCGCAGTACAGGGGTATGCAAGCTGGTCCACAGCACGTGGCAGCCTAGAAGAGTCACCGGGTCCCCCCAGCGGGGAGGTCAGCAGGTCAGAAAGCAGAGTCCGCGCAGAGAGGCAGGGGGATCACGTTGCCATGCCACTGACTGTCCCTATGGGACCACACCTCAGGACACCACCCAAGAGCACCACCAAAGTCCTCCCTGGGATGAGCCTGGGCTGCAGCCAGCAAATACCAAGGCAGGATGCCAGGGACACAGGGAATATGATGGCCAGACAAGTGGGAGGCTGGGAGCCCCTGGGAGGAGCCCCAGAGTCGGCCAGAGTCAAGGCAGCAGGGCCAGGCTCCACTGACCTTGTAGAAGCTCTCGCAGGTTGGGACCAGGCTATGTGAGGGGCACAAGCGAAGCCAATTAAATGGGATCTGTGTGCTCAGCAGGAAAGACCCCATTCTCAGGAAGAGAACAGGGAAGTACAACATCCTTTCCTGTCGTTTAAACACTTGGGAACGAGATGCACAGGGATTGGGCTCTTCTGTGACACAGCTGAGTCAGCAGAATAAGGACGCTGACCGCAGAGAAAACAGTCTCCAGAGGCATGTGCCGCTCCAAGTTACCCCAAGCACTGCGACGGGACACACTCCCTCTAGAAGCCTTGGGCCCCAGTTCCCTCCAGCTGCTGAACCCGGTTCTCCAACCTTCTGAGGGAAGGTCCACATTCTGATTGAGTAGAGAAAGAGAGGAAGGCCCGAGCGTCTACGGCTACCACGGGGCAGTCAAGCCCGGACCCTGCTGTCTTTGCCCCATGGTCACGAGCTGCTTCCCACAGCTGTGCCTAGAAAGGTCCACGGCCCCTTCTGCTGTCCCAGAGGAGGGCAGGCGTGAGGAAAGGAGTCCCCCCAGTGCAGAGTTTCAGGGAGCGGTGATTCCCATCACTAACACTTGAGAGAGGAAAATGACACACCAACTGCTCCTTCTCGGTTTTGTCCACATTCAAACCCGGCCCCAGGGCAGCCCGGCCTCAACACCCCGTCTCCCACCCTGCACCGGGCACCTGCACATTCCTGCGAGCCGGCCTGCTTGAACGGACCCTCATGCCCCCAGCTCGGGCTCAGGTGCATGGACGACCCAAGGAACTGTGTGGGATCCCCTCCACGGAAGGTCCCCTTCAGACAAGGGGAGTCCAGGAACACCCTGGAATTAATTTGCTAAAATAACGTCGAACCACGAGCACTACCATTCCTCCCACCACGTCCCGCAGACACAAGGGACAAAGGGCAGGGGCAAAGCTGTCACACGGGCCTCCACCAGGCGGTGTCTATAAAGGATCATAAGACGCACGGACCGAATGTGACATGGTAGGAAAGAACATTCTCGGAGGAACCTTCAAGAAGGCTCAAGTGTAAGTCACCACACCACACCACGCACGGATTCCAGTACTTTCGTGATGAATTAAAACCATGAAACAAGCCTCTCGTGGAGTTGACGGCAGAGTCTGAGCTGGGGCTTCTGAGCAAAACCGGGGACCGACGCAAGAGCGGGAGCCTCAGCACAGGCTCGAACCCACGATGCTAGCATCCGTCACAAACCAAGTCGTCCCCCAAGGCCCAGAGCCCCACCACCAGCCAAGTTCCGGAGACGTGCCCAGCTCTGCCGGCATCTCCCAAGGAGTTCTGAGAAGCCTGAGTGACGCCAAGAAGCTGCAGCTCACTCGGGGGGACAAAGGACCCGGGAGGGGCTGGCGGGTCCCAGGCCCTCGCGCATCCTTCCTGGTGCAGCCCCAGACGCTGCGGGGGTGGGCCCCGGGCTCTGGCCAGAGAAGGGGCAGGAGGGCACGAGCTGGGGGGTCTGGAGACTTCAGAACAGGGGTGCCAGGCACATGGGCCAGCACGAAGCACGCACAGCGCTGGGGACTCTGAAACCCGACGCCCTGACCGCTGGGACGCGGGGGCTGTGTGACAGCAGCCCCCATCCGCTGGATGGAAGCGGGGAGGAGCCGACGAACCACACCTGGGGCACACCAGGGAAGAGAGCTGTCTGGAGATCCAGGGCACCAGCAGACGAAGCTCCTGGCTAAAACTTCTCACTTACGCCAGTGGCACCGGCTGTACCCTGCACCCGCATCTACGGTGGTTCTGAGGACCCCACAGGCTCGGGGCCTCATGGCAGAGGGGCCATCTGGCAAACGCGGTCTCCGGCAGGTCACTGAGGTTTCTGAACCACAGCCAGAACTCGGGGGCCGCCGGCGCGTGAGGCCAGCAGAGGCAGCGGCAGGAGGGGCCACCACTGCCTAGGTTCCAGATATGAGAGGCTCTGGAGGGAGGGCGGTCGGGGAGGGCGGCGGCTCAACCTGCAGAGAGAGGAACAGTGGGCCGGTCACAGCTCGCGGCTTCTGTTGAGAGGCTGGAAGCCTCCCAGCTTGGCCACCACATGACAGCTACATGGGGACAAGGCACAGAGGCCCCTGCAGCCGCCCAGGGCTCCCTCCTCTCCCAAAGGGGGCTCCCAGCCCACCAAGGGGGCCAGCCCTGGGGTCCCATCAAAGCACATCCAGTAAAGAGAAGAGGTGAGCTGGACATCTATGTTATGCAAGGGACTAAGGGGCCTGAGGACAGAGCCCTGGCTTTGGAGACAGATGGCAGGGGGCTCACACGAGCCCAGCGTGGGAACCCTCCACGAGATAACCGCTCCCTACCACCACAGACAGGCTCCAGCCCCACCAACTCACTGCGCTATCCCAATGTGGGGCCTTACGTTTGCAAAACAACAGTACAGCAAACTCTGTGTGGCGGTCGGCATACCCTGTGCTCCTGACCGACGGCTCCCGTAAGAGCAGTGTGCAGTCTGGGCAGACGGGGAAGGGACCCGTGCCCGGGCCATGGGGTGGACAGCGTGGATTCCCACTTCTGCAGAGCTCCCACCCACTTGCCAAAGCCCACCAGGACCCCACCTCTGCCATACTTGCGTGGTCCCACCTGGACCCCATCACCAGCCTCCCGACAATGGCTTTCTCCTCCTTCCCACGGCTCATGCCCGTGAGTTAGCCAGCGGCCGGAAAAAAACCAGCTCACACCGCCCAGGCAGCTCACAAGGCTCCAGAAAACAGCACAGCCTCCCACCGAGCAAAGTATTTGCAACCCCATACTTCCCAGCCATTAAACCTAAATTATTTGCCTTCCCTACAACCTAAATAATCCAGATTACCATAGTTAACAGCTAAGAGCACGCTGTCTTCACGTCAGACTGTGGACCGATCGCTCACCCATTGCCCACAGAGAGAAACCGCAGCCCCGGGGGGCTTGTCGCAGTGGACAAGAAGCCCCCGCTGGGGCATGGGGATCACAGTCCCCACGGGGAATCACAGCCCACGTCTCTGCCTCTCTGTGCCCTCCGAGCCCAAGACCTCGCTGGAGGGGCCATACTGCCCGTCGGCCAGGAAGACCATGACCTCAGTTCATGGCGGTGGCAGTCGAGGTCCCCGCTCTGCCTTGGCTTCCCTGCCCCCAGCCCCCAGCCCCCCGCTCGGCGCCAGCTCTGCAGGACGGCTCTGTCCTTGGTGAAGCCGGTACAGCGGGCTTCACCACACACTCACACGCTCGGCCTCTGTCACTCCTTCCGCGTCCCCACTAAGTCTGCAGGCGTCACAGAAGGAACCCACAGCGCCTGCCTTCCCCAAGTCAGGAAGCAGTTGGGCCAGGTCAGACGTTAGGCTAAAGCCTGTGCTCTAAACCGAAGCCTTGCGGTTGTGTGCCAGAAACCCAGGGAGCCCCGGGCCCTGAGGCAGCCTGCGTGTGACACGCACTCACGCTGAGCAAGGACCCACGCTGTCGGCGAGAGCCGCGTCTCAGCTCCTGGCAGACGGAGCGGCCCCGCTTATCTCCAGTGGCGGCTGGGCACGTATGGCCGCTCTGCGCCCTGTGGTGACAGTGTTACGGTTCTGAAATCAGAAGGGGCTTTGTTTTTGCTGGTGGCATTCCCTCCTGCCTCGAAAGCTGGGTTATCGAGAAAAATGAATGCGGATACATTTCCCCCAGCCCCGATCCACTGAGAGAAAACGCTTATCTACCTCTTAGCAAAATGCCAATTACTGTGGCCAGAAACGCCATCATCGGTGATAGCTAAGACTTCTGGAATATTCTTGGAGCCGAAGAATTCAATCCTCCAAGGAGCCAGCCCTGGGCCGCCTTCAAGACGTGGTGCCGACAGCGGGGGAGGGGCTGCTCAGTTCTCCACGGCCAACCAGCAGGGTCCGGGCTGGCCATACGGCCCTGCACATCTCAACCCTCCCAGCGTGCAGGCGGGGGCCCCTCTGGGAAACCCAGAGAACGCGTGTGCTCTGACACGTCACTCAGAAGCACACAGCACACACGAGACAGCAGCGCACTTGCAGACAAAGCCAAGCTTGGAAACGAGCAGCCTGGTGTGTGCCCCAGCAAGGAACACCTGGCCTCAGCCAGAAAGGGGCCCGTCCGGAGCAAGACCAGAAGGGAAGCAGATACGCCCCGAGGCCCCACCACAGGCGTCTGTTCCTAAAACCGCTCGCACCGCTCGCACCCACATCCGATATCTCGGAGCGGGGGATTGCGGCTTCGGAGGGCACGGCAGGGATGCTGCTGGCCGTGGGGTGGGGTGACAGTGCAGCGCAGGGCTCTGGACCACGCTCTCCGCTTCCCCTGCCTTCCAAATCCCCCATCACGGAAAATTAAAAAAAAAAAGGTATTTAATCTCTTTCTTGAAAAAACACAAAGGGCCAGAGTAGCCTGTCGTTCTTGCTGTGGGTGTACGTGTGTGCATGTGAGCGAACAGATGTCTGCATGAATGTGTGTGTGTGAAGTGTGTGCGTGCAAATGTGTGGATTGTGTGCATACATACATGTGTGCCCACATGCATGTGAACTGTGTGTGCACATGCTTGTGTCTGTGTGTGTGCATGCTCCAGCATGGGTGTGTACTGTGCATGTGTGTGTGCTCCCGTGTGGGTGTGAATTATGCGTGTGTGCGAGTGCTGCCACGTGGGTGTGAACTGTGCACGTGTGAGCGTGTGTGCATAGGTGTGTGTGCGTGCTCCCACGTGGAGCTTGAATTGTCATGTGCAAGTGCATGTGCAAGCTTGTGTTCCTGCATGGGTGTGAACCGTGCATGCACATGTGTGTGCGTGCACGCATGTGGCAGGGAGGGAGAAGGGATTCAGGATCCCTCCCCACAGAACTCATCGCGAGGAGCCAGCCCACAGCAAACAAAGCAAGCTTCCAGTGCACACTTCTGCACACACTCTAAAACCCCATCTCCCTGGGCCTCCAGCCACGGGGGCGGCCTGTGGATATGTGAGAGGCTCCCACCGAGGCAGGACCGGCCAGTCAGAGGGGACGACGCATGCACTCCTGGAAAATGTGGGAGGTGCAGATGTGTGACCCGGGCAGAACCCCAGGCCTCCGTCCCGGGGTGCCCACAGCTGTCCACCCGCCAGCTCCAGGCCTCCTCACTGCTCCACTAGTCCAAGTCCCAACCCGACCAAGCAGCCCGGGCCTCTAGCGCTTCAGGGGACCCTCGGCAATGCAGCCCCTCCAAGGAACTCGAAAACCAGGGCAACCTTCCCCAAGTCAGGCCTCGACTTCCCTGACAGCCTGACCACCCCACCAACCCAAGAAAACTGCCCTAAAGAAGCCCCCCAAATCCTCAAAGCCAGGTACACGCCCCAAACCCTATGCCTACTCCACCCCAAGAATGCAATCGTGAGAGAGAAGGGGCACCTGCTGGGGGGCAAGGGCAGGGCCCATCACCAAATTCTTATCTGAAACCAGATTCTTAGCGTCCCCTTCCACAGTTAGGAGTACAGAACCACAGCACTACAGCTTCCTCCCGAGATGACACGTATGCGTCCTGCCGAGGCGTCTAGCAGCCCCTTTCTCGCCCGTGGCCGCTGGCCAAGGCAGCAGAGGCCACTGCGGGGTGCGGCCCTCGGGAAGCAGCAGCTTACCTTGGCTTCACATGGCTTGTGACAGGAGTACTTGCAGGCTGGAAGAGAGAGAAAGAAGGGGTATGCGTTCAGCAGCCTCAGCAGCAACCCGTCTCCCACCTGCAAACCGCCCACCCTCGAAGATCGGGGCAGAGGGAGGTCTGCCTTCGCCACGTGGGGCCGGCTTCAGCGGCGGGCGGGGTGCACCCGGCGGGCAAGGCCCTGGCCGGCCCCCGGCGGTTGGCAGCACCGGGAAGACGCCGCGCCACAACCGCGGGCTCTCCTGGGTCCCGGAGGAGAGCCGTGCGGACTCCCAGCCCTGCGGAGCCTCCATGTCAGCCTGGGAATCACAGCTTCTCCCCCAAAGAGGGACGGGAAACCTCCCCTTCCCCACCCCCCGGCCTCAGAACTGGTGCCTTTCAACCAGAACCAAGCTGCCCATTCAGCGCCACACGCCCCACGCTTCCGGATGGCCTGGGAACGGACTGTCAGAATAAATCCACGTCTAAATTCCCGCAGAGGAGTCCCTGCACCCAGGCCATTGTGCGAGCGCAGAGACATGCGTCCGTTCAGAGGCCCAGACAGTGCAGACTTAGAGCCAGAACCAATGGGGATTTCACAGACCCGCCCTCGAGAGGCTGCGGCTGGGCTGCCTGCCAGGGAGCACCCCCTAGGCCCCCACCATGCGGGTCGGGCCCGCGAGCTTGCCCCGGCGACCGCCAGATGCCAGCATAGAGAAGGCAGGGGTGCAGCTGGGGCGTGGGGGAGGGAACCTGGGCTGGGCGTGTGGGGGTGGGGCCTTCACAGCCCTCCACAGCCATGCAGCCCAGGGCAGGACCAGTGACCTCTCTGGACCTCAGCTGCCTCTCCCGGCACGACTGTGATGCCATCGAGGGACCCTGGTTTGAGACGACAAACGACACCAGCGTACACAAGCAGGGTCCTCAAAGAACAAGGCCCCCTCGGTGGGGGCCAGGGGCCAGGCCCCAAATACGGCTCAGCACTTGGAAGCCCAGAGGTTCCCCTCTACCTGCCAACACACACACCAACCCTCTCCTTCCTAGAGCTGGGGATGGGAACGCTGAACTCCTAAAGGTCCTGTAGGACTGAAGAAGGATAAAGCAGGCAAGTAACCTGGTCGCTGGCTGGCGGTGACAGGAACTCCGGCAGAGAACAGCCAGCAGCGCTATCTTTGCAAGATCTATTTTCCGAATGGTCTTTCTACGCCTCCAAGGTCTGGGAGATTATGCACAAAGACAAACGTTTACTCTGCGTCTCCTAATGGGTGCACTGCACAAAGGCGATGAGTGATTTTCTAATCAAGACAGACTTGCCTTTAGAATAAAAAGGGCTTCCGCGCCAGCCTAGAAACATAGACAGAAGCACAGCCGGGTCTGGAGGCCAGCGCGAGATCCCGAGGGAGCGAGGACATCATCAGAGGCCCCTGGCTTCCAGGTAAGTGAGAATTAGCAGGAATGCAGGGAAATAATTTCCCTGGCCCCAAAGGATGCTCAGCCCACATGCTGAGTCAGGCAGGTGGCCAGTCTACTGGCAGCCTGGGACGGGGGCACGACTCTCATGGCCGTAAGACCCCAAGATGGCCTGAGTGACCCGTGGACCCGTGCCCATGTGCAGTCCCTCCCCTGGTGGCTCGTGGCTGGTCGACGGATGAGGTAGAACGCAGGACTTACAGACTCCACCCCGAGTCTCAAGCCAGTCCTGCTGAGGACAGCCAGGTGCCGGAGCAGCCCCCTGGAGAGGGCCCCATGGGGAGCACCAGTGTGGCCAGCTGGAGAGGGGTGCGGCCCTGGTCGTGCCTTCAGATGCTGCAGCCTCTCAAGAGTCCCTGAGCCGCACCGCCCAGCCACGTGACTCCCAGATGCCTGTCCCACAGAAGGAGGGAGAAGTAGTGAGTGCTGCCGCCAGGCAGGGCACCAGCTTCTGGAGTAATTCATCTGCAGCAGAAGATACTCACTATGATGGGCCAGAAAGGGCTCTGGTCAGTGGCAAGGTGACAAGTGGTGTGACACACCATGGTGGACGGCCAACTCAGCCATAAGAGAGTCCACGGCCAGCGTAGGGCGAAGCCATTACTTTCAAAAGGTTTAACTAATCACAGTGACCTCGTGTAAACCAGCCAGGCACTAGGGTGAAACACTGTTTCCAGGAGGTAGTTGGCGATCCCTATAGTTTTATGGACAGCCCCTGGGGTTTTCCTCGGAATAGCGGCGATCTGGTGGACAACCTCTGGGGGCTGTGCCTGGCCATGTGCACGATGCTTTCCCGGGTGCTATTGCTTGGGGTCCTGTAACCACCCCCTCAAGTGAAACCCAGCTATGGTCCATCTCCACCCAGCTCCCCACCCAGCCACACGTGGCCTTTTCAACACTTACAAATGCTTGAAGTGGGCAGAATCCAGGCCAGGTTTCTGATCCTCCTGCCCACAGACAAAATCGAGCTCCCCAACCTGGATCCCCATGCCGGCAGCAGCAGCCCTGCCCCATCCTCTCATCCCCTCCACCCAGAGCCTCACTCACACCATCTCCACACACCCCCTTGGCTCTGCTCCACTGTCTCTGCCTAGAACTTCCCACACACCCTTCTGTGTCTAGCTGACTTGTTTCTCTCTCCAAGACGAAAGGAGGCAGCCAGCTTCTCCACCAGGAAGCCCTCCATCACTCCTCTTAGGCTGGGCTATTGTGTTCCTGAAGCCCCCGGCCTTCCTCCCCAGCCTTCATCCCACTGCCCCTCCCTTCATAAATCATCTCTGTGTCCTTCTCCCCCCACCAGACCAAGCTCATCCAGGACGGTGTGCTTTGCTGGGAAGCACCAGTCTCCTGTAAGAGTGGCAGGAATGGGGCGGATGGCAGCAGACACAGGAGGAGTGCCCACCATGCGCCAGCTGTCCCACGGCAACACCTTCCATCACGCAGGGTGGCTGGATTTTCCCTGCACGCAGAGAAAGAGCCACAGACCTTCTGCATGTCTAATGACGGGACCTGGGGTCCTTCCATGACACCTCAGATCCTACATGCCCTGGGTCTGCTTTCAGAATCGGGTGCACACGGGCAGGGGCCCTCCCTCTCTGACAGTCCCCAGGGAGAAGGAAGCCCATGGAAAGCACCAGAACTTCCCCCAACAAAGTGCATCTCCAAAATTGCACAAGCCCAAAGGGACACGGTGTACACATTTACTCCGACTGCCTGCTTCTCCCCAGCACGGGTGCTCGTGCCCTGTTGTTTCCTTTCAGTTTTCCTGAGTTGTAATTGACAAAATTGTATATATTTAAGGTGTACAACATGATGATTTGATACATGTCTACATTGTTAAATATTTGCCACAATCACGTTAATTATCACATCCATCACTACCTGGGTGTGTGAAGGAGAGAGAGGAAATGCCTAAGATCTCTTCTCGTAGCAAATGTCGAGAGTCCAGAGAAGTAACGCTCACCACAGTCATCACGCTGTACAGTAGATCCCCTAACTTACCTTGCAACTGAAAGTTCATGCCCTCAGACCAGCAACTGCCCATTTCCCTCACACGTAACCCTGAAAACCACCTTTCTACTCTGTTTCTCTTGAATTTGAGGTATTTTGGGGTTTTGTTTTTGTTTCTAAGATTTCACATATACATGACACCATAAAGCGTTTGTCTTTTTCTGACCTATTTCACTTAGCAATGTCCTCCAGGTTCATCCAAACTATCACAGACTCCGGGGTTTCCCTCTTCTGTGGCAGAATAATTTTTCATCATTTATATACATTTTCTTTATCTGTTCATCCTTCAATGGACACTCAGATTGCGTCTACATCTTGGCTATTGTGAACAACATGAGAAAGAGAGGACAGATTTCGCTAACGATTTCCTTTCCTTCAAATACATATGTAGAAGTAGAATTACCAGATCATATGAAATTCTAGGTTTAAAGGTTTGAGGACCCTCCATACTGTTTTCTATGGTGGCTGCACCAGTCCGCATTCCCACCAACAGTGTACAGCATTCCATTTCTCCACAACCTCAGTGATACCTGTTATCTCTTATCTTTTTCATGACAATCATTCTAACAGGTGTGAGATGACACCTCATGGTCATCTGCATTTCCCTGATGAAAAGTGATGTTTAGCATCTTTTCATGTACCTGTTGGGAAACTGGATGTCTTCCTGGGGAAAGTGACATTCAGTTCCTTTGCCCATTTCCTAATCCCATTATTTAGTTCTCTGCTATTGAGTTGTAGACGTTCTTCATTTATTTTGGATAATAATCCCTCATCAGACATAAGATTTGCAAATATCTTCTCCCATTCTGTGGGATGCCTTCCCATTTTGCTGATGATTTCTTTGGCTGTACAAAAGCTTTTGAGGTTGATACAGTCCTATTTGTTGATGTTTGCTTTTGGTGTCATATCCAGGAGATCGTTGCAAAGACCAACACCAAGGAGATTTTCCTCTGTTTTCTTCAGATCCTTTTATGAGCTCAGGTCTTACATTTAAGTCTTTGATTCCAGCTCAAGTTACTTTTTCTGAGTGGTAAAGAGACAAGTGTGGCTTCATCATCGCCCATCTTCCCAGCACTGCTGCGGGAGAGACTATCCATCCCCATTATGGGTTCTTGGCAACTTCGTCAAAAATAGTTGATCAAACATGTGTGGGTTCACTTCCGGCTTCCTAATACTGTTCCATTGGTCTATGTGCCTATTTTTATGTCAGAACCACACTGTTCTGATCACTACAGCTTTGTAATATAGTTTGAAATCAGGAAGTGTAAAGCCTCCAACTCCATTCTTTCTCAACAGTGCTTTGGCTATTTGGGGTCTTTTGTGATCTCATCTGAATTCTAGGATTGTTTCTATTTCTATAAGAAATGCCATTGAAAGTTTGATAGAGATTGTGTTGAATTTGCTAATTACCTTGGGCTGCATGGACATTTCAACAGTATTAATTCTTCCAACGCAACAACCTGTTTGTGTGCTCCTCTGTGTCTTACAGTTTCCAGAGTGCAGGTCTTTTACTTTACTGGTTCAACTTATTCCTAAGTATTTTAATGTTTTTGATGCCACTGGAAATTGGGTTCTGCTCTTAATCTCTCTTTCAGATTGCTGTTAGTGTTCAGAAACACAACCAATTTTTGTATGTCGATGTTCTACCCTGTCCCTTTACCCCATTCACTTATTAGTTCTAACAGTTTGTTGGTGAACTCTCCAGGGTTTTATACGGTATTTGTTTCTAATACTAGACTTTTATAAATTCTACGCAACATTCAGTTGTATCAACAGTCCTGAATTACTGTGTTAACAAAAATCATTTATAAAAACTTCAGTGGTTCCTATAAGGAGCAGAATTTGTGCAGGTTTTAAGAGACTCTCTGCCCCATTCCCAGATGAAAATCAACATGTTGATCTCAACGTTTCTGGGCCCGTCACTACGTCATTTTCTAAGGCCATGACTCTGCCTCCTGAAACCATGACTGACAGTTCTAAATGTAGATGTTGTCAAATACAAGCGTTACACAAATATCTTCATTGTAGTTTTCCTGGCATCCCATTACTTCCACTTACATGAAAATGCAAAAATGTCCCTTTCACTAAAAAACACCAACACACACTTGCCTCATTACTCTCATGGCCTTTTGCTCTGTCAACGCCCTTGTCCAATTTCTTCCTGCTGAAAGCATCAGCACATCCTCCAGGCTGAAGTGCAGAGGCCCGACACCCTGGGGCTCAGTTTCCTCACCTGTGACACAGGTGGTCGGGAAGACAGTCGAACACACCATACAGAACAGGGCCAGCTGGGAGCTCCGCGGATGCACGGAGTGCAACTGCTTCTATTACTATTCCTGGTCCAGAGCCACACAAATGCACCAGCTCTGTTCTCCACACACCTCCTCTTTGTATCTTCTCTGCAGTTCAATGTCCCTCACTTCTGGCTGCTGAGCACCCAGTAAATAGCAAGGTTGGAATCTTCCACCCAAGGCCAAACTCACAGGCCACTGGGACATTCTTTCTGCTTCCACGGACCTCTCTCCACATAACCCTCATGTGACCCTGTATCCATGTCACCCCGACTCTCCTCCAGCAACTGCCCAAACACCCTCATGATACAGCAAGTGCCTACTCTCCTGGTTTTCCACTGGTTTGTGCCTCTTGGTCACAACCCATCACCACTTCACACACCTGCCACCTCTGCACATAAGCACCTGACCCAGGGAGACAAAACACCCACACACCTAACAAAAGTCACCTAATGTCTCCCGAGAAGCACCACATACTCAGTACATAGTTTCAGGACACACTGCTTAACCAGTATTCTTTTCTCACATTTTTACAATTCCATGAGACCAGCTGGGACATGCGCACTGAGAGTTCCTCTGCGTGGTGGAGCTTAGGAGAAGCACTTGTGTGGGTGGAGGCTGGCAGCTGACCGAGCTGCCCTCTCAGGAAACACCACTTTTGTCTGAAAGAACGCCAGGCAAAGAATGCGTGCTCATCAGTCTCACCAGTGAACAAAGCACGCCTGCCGCGGAGAGGAAAACAACGGACAGACAGCATTTGGTCAATGACGAAATTTGAAATTTCGAGTGAAAATTACAATTTGGGGAGACATGCATCCATGCCCATGAGCTTGACAAGTCCTACACTTTTCTGATAGACTCAACACTGAAATGAACAAATATGGGGGAGGGGGGTTCTTGGTATTTTATAACAAATGTGTTAACATCCAGAAAACTCTGCTGAATTCATTGAACCAGAATTTTCCAAATGACCACCGTATGGTGTCCCAACCGTCGCGCCTGGCTGTATACATACACTCAAAGGGCCAGATAGACTCATGGATCTTAACAGAACAGAGTAGGGAAAGTCACTGCTACAGTTCCAGATTCAACACTGAAACTAAGCTTTAAGAAACATCACTTGGGTCTTGGTTTGGTACCCAAAGAGAATACCCACAGTAGTCTGAAAAGGTCTTCAAAATGCTTCCTTTTTCAAATACATACCTGCACGAGGCTGGATCTCCCTCAAATACTTGAGCCGAAACATCGTGTTTCCTTTGGTTCATTTTATGTGTCAACTTCACTAGGCTACCAGATGCTCAAATATCTGGTCGCACATATTTTTGAACATGTCTGGGTGTGTCTGGGAGGGTGTGTCTGGATGAGCTTAATATCTGAATCTGAAGCTGTGAGAGAAGCAGATTGCCCTCCCAGGCCAGGGTGGGCCTCATCTAATCCAGCGAGGAACCAAATAGAACAAAGGGCAAAAGAAGAAAGAATTCTTTCTGCAAGACTATCTTTGACCTGGGACATAGGTGTTCTCCTGCTTCTGAACTTGGACTAGGACTGGAGCTAAGCACCAGGTCTCCAGCTTGCCAAGTGCAGATCTTGGGCCTTCGCAGTCTCCTTAACCATGTGAGCCAACTCCTTCTGAAAAATCCCATTGGTTCTGTTTCTCTGGAGAATCCTACTTAATGCAAGGTTGGAATGGGTTGAATGCATAAGCAGATAGGAAGTTCTAGCCTTTCTATTAAATCATGCAGAACAGAAGCACAAAATATACACAGATATATACACCTGAAAACATCAGTCTTCTCCTATTACAGAATGAGAAGCAGAAGAAAGTGATATCAAAGATTCCTTTCTGCCATGTAAAAAAAGAATTTACCAAAGCAATTAAAAAAAAAAAATTGTGGGGTGCCTGGGTAGCTCAGTTGGTTAAGCAACTGCCTTTGGCTCAGGTCATGATCCTGGAGTCCCAGGATTGAGTCCCCCATCAGGCTCCCTGCTCGGCAAGGAGTCTGCTTCTTTCTCTGACCCTCCCCCTTCTCATGCTCTCTCTCTTTCTCTCTCTCAAATAAATAATAAAATCTTTTAAAATAAAATAAAATAATAAATTACATATCTATAAATAAAATATTGGGTAGCTATTGAAACACTATGATTTTTAAAAATCTAACATGTGACAGTATGTATAATAGACAAGAGGAAGAGATGTTAAGCTACATAAATTAAAAAATACCCTGTAAAAACAGACACGACTAATGGGCTTATCTACACGTGAGCACTCTGGGCAGGACGGAGGTGTCACCCCAACTCAGGCAAACAAAAACAGACCTTCCAATACATCTCCCTGGAAAAACTAGCTAGCTCATGAAAAATAACAGAAATAGGGCAAATTCCAGATGAATCAACCATGAAACCGGATCAGAACTGGAAAACCAGAAGGAATATTAGAATAAAATACGCTGAACATCATGGCCACAGAGAAGGGAAAGTGACTTAAATAACAATCAAACACAGAGATTAAATGAAGTAATGGGTAGGTTTGAACAAGCCGCACCTTAAAACTTCCCCGAGATAAACACTCCACAGACAAAATCAGGCAAACAACTGCCTGGAAGGTTTGCCACACAGAGGGTCTAATACGGTAAGAAATTCACACGCCTATGGGTCAAAGTCCATCAAAGGTTGGCAAATGTTCCGCCTGGTGTCACGAATAAAATGATTAATATTTATAAGATAATGAATTCTTTTAATTTAAGAAGGAAAGATAATAAATAACCTAATTTTTATAAAATATTTGTGGGTGCCTGGGTGGCTCAGTGGGTTAAAGCCTCTGCCTTCGGCTCAGGTCATGATCCCAGGGTCCTGGGATCGAGTCCTACATGGGGCTCTCTGCTTGGCGGGGAGCCTGCTTCTCTCTCTCTGCCAGTCTTTCTGCCTACTTGTGATCTCTCTTTCTCTCTCTCTCTCTGTCAAATAAACAAATAAAATCTTTAAAAAAAAATAAAATAAAATATTTGTGGGTGCCTGGGTGGCTCAGTCGGTTAAGCATCTGCCTTCAGACCAGGTCATGATCCCAGGGTCCTGGGATCAAGTCCTGCATCAGGCTCCTTGCTTCGCAGGGAGCCTGCTTCTTCCTCTCCCTCTCCAACTCCCCCTCCCTGTGTTCCTTCTTTCACTGTGTCTCTGTCAAATAAATAAATAAAATATTTTAATAAATAAAATAAAATGAACACCACAGACACCATAGTGTCTGTTTAGAGGCTCAACCTGAAGTAATAACCAGGTGAATGAAAAATACAATCAAGGAAGATACTACTTTTTTGTGAGTCCATCGACTTGCAAAAATGGAAAGCTGCCAAGCAACAAGTGAGAGAGTGACTGAAGCTCAAGGCCACAGGCTGAAGGTGGGAGCCCGTTCCCGCTCCACACTCAGCAGAGCCCTGTGTCCGAGAGGGCCCAGGGTCCGCGGTGCATGTGCTATGAGAAGCATAGGATGAGAAGCATCGAGATCTTCAGGCCTCGATGACACACACATCCAGTCCTCCGGAGCGCTGTCTCCACCACCACACACCAGCTCCTGTGTCACACAGGGGTTTCCAAAGCCCGGGGTAAGAATCCTGGCTCCCGCCGCACCAGCCACGGTCCAGAGATTCTGGCTCTATAGCACCAGACATTTTTACATGTTGTCTTGGAACTGCTATTCTTCCAAATGTCCACAGGAGCCTTGGGAATCTAGGCCCGTCGGAAGCTTTTATACAACACTCTGCACATATTTACCAAGGGAGAGACGAACCCTTGCTTCCCGGCTTCTTGCCCATCTACACTCAGGTTCACCAGCTTCTCTGGGTTCCCAGTAACTGGCTACACAGACAGGAAGGGACCAGACGCCCCAGCACAGGGTAGCCTGCCCTAACAGTCACTGCTCAGCCATGCTGCTCTCTGTTGCCTTCTTGGTCCTAACTGCCACCATGACCTAGGGCTGTAACACAGCGTCTGGCACAAAGCAAGCACCTACCACGTGTACCTCCCAATCTGCCATCTACCCAAGTCTTCATCAATAATCACTTAGTATTCTGTGGACCATGATGTTCTCACAGACAGGACTCCCCCTTCAGACTATGAGGCCCTCCCAGAGAGGATGTCCCCTTCAGACCATGACAGACCTCTCACAGATGGGTCTCCTTCCTCAGCCTATGAGTCCCTCCTCACAACAGGACTCCCCCTTCAGACCATGAGCGCCTCACAGACAGGATGCCGCCCTCAGACTATGAGTGCCTCCTCACAGAGATGATGCCCCCTCAGACTGTGAGAGCCTCCTCACAGACGGGTCTTCCCCCTCAGACTATGAGTGCCGCCTCACTGACAGGACTCCTCCCTCAGACCATGTGCCCCTCACAGACAGACCCCCCCCCAACTCAGAGCGTGAGCTCCTCACACACGGGGCACAGCTTTCTCATCCTCTCATTTTAGGAAGTGCTTAACACACAGTTTGTTTACTGAAGGGGAAAAGTCATCACCAGATCTTCCTTACAAACTCCCTCATTCTACTTTCCTCTGGCCTCTTTGTTGCTCCCTTTCTCAACCTTCACCTCCTCAGGCTCCTCCCTAGAGGGTCCCTCAGTGCAGCATTCCTTCATTCTCTGTCACTTTTCCATTCCAGTCTGTTCTGTCCTATTCTACAATGAGATCCAAGCAAACCCTTTGCAACAGGATCACTTCTGCTTGGTCTGACCCTGCACCCTCCAAGACCATCTCCCTCTGGGGGCCAAAATCTCCCTGAACTCACATCTCTCAACACCCACTCAGTACTAGAACACGGAAATAACCTGCACCACGGCTCCTGCTGCCTCACCTAAAGTATGACCAGGTTGGGTTCATAAAAGCATCATCAGTGACAACTTGAAAGCATCATTACTTCAAACCACCCAAGGGAACCTGGTGGAGCAGTGAGAACAGGTTACCACAGAGCCCTAACTGGTGGCAAGGGCACAGAGCTGGGGTGGCATCAGCAGGGTTCTGGGCAGCACGAGGTGAGCCACAAGCAGACACTTAACCATATCACCACCCTCACTGCCATCTTGGTCTTTTCCTGTAAGGTTCCAGAATCAGGGATAAGAAAGCCTCTATGCCAAGCATCCTGGCTTCATAAAAATGAAGCTTTTTCTCCTAATGTTGCTACATATGAAATATGAGGTAAATCAGGAGGTTAAATATGAAAGTAAGGAACTTGAAGGTCAAGAATGAGCCAGAAAAGTAATAGCACAAATGGGAGCATGAGTCACAGAACACACCCCCACCTTTCTCTACCATCACCACCAAGAGCACCATCATCATATGGCTGTCAACTCCACCACCAGCATTATCACCAACACTATCATGAAGGTCACCACCGTCATCACCAACATCACCAGCAGCAGCATCTTCTTCCTCCTCACCATCATCATCATCATCATCACCATCATCACCACCATCATCATCATCACCATCATCATCATCACCATCATCACCACCATCATCACCATCATCATCATCACCATCACCATCACCACCATCATCATCACCATCAACATCACCACCATCACCATCACCACCATCATCTTCACCATCACCATCATCACCATCACCATCATCACCATCACCATCATCATCAACGTCATCATCACCAACATCACCACCATCATCTCTAAGACTACTGGACACTTTCATGATCCAGTCAATGCCCTGTGTGTTCCTCATGCACTTAATCTGTTATTCATAGTAACTAAAGGAAAATTCAAGCACAGAGAAACAAAATGGGAACCCCAGCTGCCCGGCTCCACCATCCTCGCTCAGCTCCAGCATACCTACTGCTTCTCCGGAAATGAACCAAAGAAAAGGCCCCCCACCACAACCTCACAGAGCCGGCGTGCATGACCACTTAGACCACATATGTTGGGGCATGCCTCATTGTCTCCAGGCAGCATGTACATGGGTTCAACACGCAGCTGCATGTGACATGTATAGATCACAGGAGACAAAACTACTCATGGTGGCTTTGCATAGTCTCTACAGTTTACTGACAAAAGGAACAGACTACAGAAATTAACTCCATTTTATAGGGGGCAGGGAAAAGAACCAAGGAAGGGCTACAGTATCCTCTGAGCAGCCAATCACAGTCACCCACGGGGATCTTGCCGGGCCCCGTCTACACCCCAGGTGACACTGCCAGGCTCTAAACTCCAGCTCTGGGAGCAGCATGCCCACACCTGCCCCCACATGCCCACACGGGGGCAGGGGAGATACCTCAAGTCTCGTGTTCTGATCCCAGTGAGACTATTCCTTCCATAGGCCTTCTTCTGCTGACAGTGTCACAGGGGTGACCATCACACAGTCACGTTTGGAGCCACCACAGTGATCCCTTAAGACAAGAGCACTAGATCCCACCATACAAGACCTCTCCAGCACGGGCTACAGCTCGCAGGGGCCAGGTGACGGGAAGCCCCCCAGGCCCCATCACACGGGCTGCCCCCAGAGAGAAGGGAGAGGGGCCCATGGACAGAAAAGGGGGTCACATGGGGAGGGCATCCCCAGCAGCCCCCCACCCCCAGACACCATGGCAGGAGGGACTGACAGAGGTTGTGACATGCTCACGGCTCCGGAAGCACCATCAGCAGGAATGACACAGGGCCCTTCCGAGAAACAAACACACCAGCCCTCCCACACTCAGGCGCTTTACCTGCAAGAGAGACCCTGAGTGGCCCAGGTCTTCCCCTCTCCACAGGGAAGTCTGACCCTCCTCCCCCGTGACCCCTCCCCAAAGCAACCCACAGGGACTGAAGACCAGGGTCCCTCAGGGAGAAAGGGGAGCCGACAGGCAGTAGCACCACCACAGAAGCCTGCTGGGGACACCCCACCAAAGAGAGGACACCACAGGGCAGGCCCCATGCCTCCTCCGGGCCCCAGTCACCAACCTACCTGTGCTCTGCAACATGGACCCACGGCCCCCAACCGGGATTCTAGGGCTCCAGGGATACAAGCAACATTGTTCTCACCAGCCCACTACCCAGATTCATCACTGCACCAGCACACGACCAACCTGGGGCTTGAGCATCAGAGCCCTGATGCCAGGCTGGAGGGTCTGCCCTGCCTCCAAGCTGCAGAGCTCTTGGTTCTAAACTCACTGAGAGGTCAGAGCACAAGACGGGATAACTGAGTCAGGACCCCCATCGTGGAGGGAGGGCACATCACAGCTGCTCACTGCTGCCCCTCACCCATGCCAGCAGCTTTGCTCCCTCCCCAAAAGTTCCCTCCCCAGCGAATCTGGGTAAATATAGTGGATCCCTGCCCCAGTAAGAGTGGGGGGTAAACACCGGCTCCAAAGGGGAATTCCATGATTTAACTTTTGGAAACTCCCGAAAGCAGCTTTCCATTTTGGTTTTTGTTTGTGTGTCTGCTGCATTTTGGTTTTATTAGCAAGGAAATGAGAAACGGTGCTCACCTCTGCATGCGATCCCTTGGCTGTGGATAATCTGCTTGCAAACCCCGCAGACCTGGGGTTTCTTAAAGACTTTGTTCTTAAAACTGTGCAGACTCGTTAACTCTTCTGGCTGGAAAAGCAAAGGGAGAAACTGTCAGCCCCACGATTCATTGTTTGTTTGCTTTTTCTCTTCTCTTTCAGGAAAGTCAGCATCTAGCAGAGTTTGGTAAGAGCTAAAACAGGAACTTCACCCACTCCATAGAGAAGGACAAGAAGCCGTCCAGCCAGAGCTGGGATTCCCCAGGGGAGCTCAGATGCCCAGTCAGCATTCTCAGTGCCCTTTCCCCACCTCCCCCCCCCACACACACACACACCGCTTGCAAATCCCCCTTTAAATGGGTGAAGAGGGCTGGGAGTGCTGCACTGATCAATGCTGATAATGTGATCACATATAATCTTCCACCGACTCCATGACACAGTAATCCACAGGCATTCCCTGAACCTTAATGCTTCCTCTGGAAGCAACACTCAGCAAATAGCACAATGGTGTTCGGAGGAAGCCGGTGACGGATCCTCCCGGCCCCTGGGCCTCTCCAAGTGCACTTCTGCAGACAGAGAAGCCATCATAGGAGACCAGCTCCCCACTAAACCCGGCATAGCACAGAGTTCGCGACATGCGTGGGTACTGGGGATACCTGAGCCCCTCATCTACCAAACCCCAGTCTGCAGGGTCAAGGTTCACAGCTGTATCTGGTCATCTCACAAAAATTCAATTTGCCTTAGAAACCAAACCCCCATCATTCTACCCAACTGGTGACATACGGCAGTGTATTCTCCCAGTGTGACGATCCACTGAGGCCTGTACTGACCATCCGAAGCAACCACAGCCCCCTGGAAGATTACTGTTGGCCAGAATGGGAAACTAATGATACTACTGTAGTTTCTTACAGATGTTTTTAGAGCTACAACAACACTGTGACTCAGCAATTCCACTCTGAGAGACACTCCACAGAAGCAAATATATATGCCCACAAATTCTTGTGCAAGAATGGGCAGAGCTACCTTATTTAAAAATGCCCCAAACAGAAATAACCCAAATGCCCATCAAAAGGAGACAGGATGAACAAACTGTGATATATTCCTACGCCGGACCACTGTTCAGGGACACACAAGAGCTTGCCACCATTACATGCTACTCATCACGAGTAAGCATCAAGTGTTACACCACACTGAGCGAAAGAGCTCCAACACAGAGGCATACTGTGATGACTATTTATAGGATGTTCATGAACAGGCAAACCACTCTTTCTAGTTCCTCAGAGACTGGAAAACAGGGAGGTGAGCTCCATGACTGCCCCAGATTCCTGCATCTCAGAAGAATACACAGAAGGAAGGGGACCAGTGTACTACCTGGAATAGAGGAGACAGTGCTAAGCACCCAGGCAGAGGAGGGCAGCAAGAGTTCACTTGCCAGAGCACCACAGAACAGGGGTGCTTGGAACCCCTACGAGGAGCACAAGGGCCCTCCAAAATGTTCAGCCGGGCACTGATGAGCACGTGTGTGGTGTACGTGCAAGTCGCAGTACAATCTGCCCAAAATAAGGCCCAGAAAGAGGGACCACCTAAGTAAACACATAGATCAACAGACAGAGCATCAGTGAGCTGTGGGAAAGTTCAAGCGGCCCAACACATGTGTAATTGAGGTCTCTGTGGAGAGTACAAAAAATGTGGCAGAAATGATGCCAACACACATGATAATCACACTGTCCAAACCCAGTGATACACAGAAAATTGTAAATGTGCCCAGAGAGGAGGAAAAGCCACATTAAGAAGAAGACCAACCATACGCACAATCACAGATTTCTCATGAAAAGTAAAGGCAGGGAGAAAACCATAGAGAGATACAGGGTGTGAAGAGAAATTCTGCCAAGCTAAAATTTTGGACCCAGCAAACACAGCATTCAAAAATTAAAGTGAATTTTAAAATTCTTGCGATATGCAAAAGCCAAAATACTTCATCACCAGCTGACATACACTACGAGAGGAGTTAAACACAGTCAGAGCACAAAGGAAATGATCACAACTGGAAAGACATCTTTACACAGAAAGATCGGTGCCAGAAATGGCAAGTATGTGGATAAATACATGCAGTTTTCTTTTAAGATTAAAAACTCACTATAAAATAATTAACTTTTGAAGCAAAAACTACTAACGATGTTACATGAGGTTCAACAAACATAAAAGTAAAATTTATGAGCACAATGCCCAGGAAAAGAGAAATGTAAGCATTCTACTGCAAGGCTCTTGTACTTTTCATTAGATTATATACTATCCTGTGAAGCAAGCTATGATAAACGAGAGAGATGCATTATAAACCCCAAAGCAACTACTAAAATAATGAATGACAGGTAATAATCCAACAAAACAGATAAAATGAAATTACTTCTTAAAAGTTCGACTAATCTAGGGGTACCTGCCTGGCTCAGTCAGTGGAGCACAGGACTCTTGATCTCATGGTCATGAGTTCAAGCTCCATGTTGGGTGTAGAGATTATTTTAAAATAAGATCTTTAAAACATTAAAAATAAAAGTAAAATAAAACTTCAGTTAATCTAAACATGGTAAAAAAGAAAGTAGAGCAAAAACTAGGTGACAGAAACAGAAAACAAATAGCAAGATGATAGACTTAAACCTCACCATATTAATGATCACATTATGTAAATAGTTTAAGTGCCCTAATTAAAAGGCAAAGATTGCCAGACTATATTCCTTTAGAAACAAAAAAGATAGAAAAAATACACAAGGATGATGTTAAAGGAAAGCTGGAGTGGCTATATTAATATCAGACAAAGTTGACTCCAGATCAAAGAATGCTACCAATGATATGGAAAGGGATTTCATAATGATAAGAGGGTACATGCATCAAAAGAACATACAATCCTAAAACTGTATGCACCTAATAACAATACCCTCAAAATACATAAAGCAAGAAATGAAAGAATTGCAAAGACATAGAGAGGCAAATGTGTAAATATGGTCAGAAACTTATTTATTTCTCTTTTAGGCTGAACCATGTCCCCATGAAATTCTTATGTTGATGTTTTAACTCCCAATATGACTGTATGTAGAGATGGGGCCTTTAAAGAGGTAATTAAGGTCAAATAAGGTCAGGGTGGGATCCTAATCCAGTAGGACTGGTACCCTTACAAGAAGAGGAAGAGATACCTGGGGGGTGGGGAGATTGCACACCAAGGAAAGTCCATTTGAGGAGGACTCACTGAGAAGGTAGCCATCTACAAATCAAGGAAAAGACCTCAGGAAAAACAAAGCCTGTCAACACCTTGATCTTGGACTTCTAGCTTCCAGAACTGCAAGAAAATAAATTTCTGTTGTTTAAGTCCCCTGTCTGGCATTTTGTTATGGCAGTGCCAGCAAGCCAATATACCCCTTCCCAATCACTAATGCTTATTTTTATCAATAATAACAATTGATAATTATCACAGGAAATAACCAAAGATAGGTAAGATTTGATTTAACCAAAGATACCTAACTAAAGATAGGTAACATTCTCAAAAGACTTGAACTAATTGACACTGACAGAACATCAGACCTATAGCAACAGAATACACAAACTTTTCAAGTGCATATGTAATGTCCATACTGAGGCAGACCACAGCCTGGGATATAAAACAAGTCCACATAAATTTAAAAGTATCAAACCATACTAAATATGTTCTCTGACCACAGTGGGGTTATATTAGAAACCATTAAAACAAAATCCTTGTAAAATCCCCCAAGTATTTAGAAATTAAACACACTTAAATAATACATTGTAGAAAACAGGATTTATCCCAGGGAAGCAAAAATGGTTTAATATAAAAAATAATCAATAAAATAAAAGAGAAACCTACACAATCTTTCAAATAATCGGGGGGAAAAAAACTCTAACAAAATCCAACATCCATTTCCTGATAAACACTCTCAAATCAAAATAGAGAAAGACTTCCTCAACTTGGTAAAAATCGACCATAAACCCCAATTTAAGGACAACAGACTGAATGCTTTCCCTTTAAGCTCCAGAACAAGGCAAAGATGTCTGCAATCAACATTTCTATTTAACACTGTCTTAGAGGGTCTCATCAATGTAATTAGGCAAGAAAATAAATAATAGGTATCCAGTTTGAAGAGAAAGAAGTAAAATTGTCTTTAGTCACTGATGACACCAGTCTTTTTTTTTTTTTCCTTTAAGATTTTATTTATTTATTTATTTCACAGACCAAGACTACAAGTAGGCAGAGAGGCAGGCAGAGAGAGGAGGAAGCAGGCTCCCTGCTGAGCAGAGAGCCCGATGTGGGGCTTAATCCCAGGACCCTGGGATCATGACCTGAGCTGAAGGTAGAGGCTTTAACTCACTGAGCCACTCAGGTGCCCCGACACCGCTGTCTTTAAAAACAAACAAAAAAAATTCATGAAATGTAGAAAGAAGCTCTAGAACAAATGAGTTCAGCAAAGCTGAAAGATGGGAGCTCATTGACCGTATAAAATGTAATTCTACCTCTTAGCAATGAACATTCAGAAACTGAAATTCAAAGGACATCACCATTTACAGGATCATCAAAAATACTAAATCTAGGGTGCTTGGGTGGCTCAGTCATTAAGTGTCTGCCTTTGGCTCAGGTCATGATCCCAGGTCCTGGGATCAAGCCCCACATCTGGCTTCCTGCTCCTCGGGAAACCTGCTTCTCCCTCTCCCACTCCCCCTGCTTGTGCTCCCTTTCCCGCTGTGTCTCTCTCTGTCAAATAAATAAAGAACGTCTTTTTAAAAAATATATTAAATCCTTAGGAATCAATCTAACAAAAAATGTGAAAGACCTATAAAGTAAAAAAACACAAATCATTCCATAAAGTGAGGAAGACCTACAGAGGCAGAGGGATATACCATGTTCATGGATGATAAGACTCTGCTATAGTCAAGATGCAGTTTCTTTCATAAAATGGACAGATTCCACACCATCTGAATAGAAATCCCAGCAGCAAATGATTCTAAAATTCAGGTTTACAGTCAAAGCACTCAGAACTGCCAAAACAACTTTAAGTTTGCACATGTTTAAGTACACAATTTGCTAAGTATCCAGACCCCAAGTCCTCACTCCCTGACCTATAGCAGACATAACTGATCACTCACAGCTACCATCCCCAACTGGCCTTACAAGGGACTGGAACTGGCGGGGGGGGGGGGGGGGGGATTCCAATGTCAACAGCTGTTGGAGCTGTTCCCATCTTCCCTGCTATTTGAGCTTCCTGGAGCACAGGCAGCTTAATGGCTTTCCACCTGACCAGCTCTAGTCCTAGTCTCCCCCACGTCCCATCTGACCATTTCTAGTTCCTCCAAAGTCTCGTCATATCATCAGGCATCTCGTGGTGTTTTTCTTATCTTGTCAAACCCATCTAAGGAGACAAAGTTACTAGGGACTTGGGGACACAGAGCATACCTTCCCCTCCAGCCTATGAACAAAGCTACAGTAGAGGACCAAACGCTATATATACCAGGTGTACAAAGGAGTAGCCTATGGGCATCTCTTGGTCAGCTTCTGAAACCACACTCTCAAAACCACGCCCAGACCAGTTAAAACAGATCATCTGGAGATGAGGCTAGAATACATTTTTTTTTCCCAAAACTCACCCCGTGATCCCAACTGCAGCCCGGACTGGGAGCAGCCACTACGTAAGGGACTAGACGGCAAGGAACCTCCATCAACGCAAGGGGCTGTGAGCGCATCCCCGTACATCCGTTCGCCGCAGGTCTTTGCAAGAGACTAAACTTCTGGAGCGAGGCTCCTGCACATGGTGCCTGCAAGGGAGGGACGGCAGTGCTCCTCTCGAGAAGCTCAGGACCTTGGCAGGGCCCTCCTGTCCCGTAACCATAACAACCGCGGACCCACAAACACGGATGGGAGGATGCAAAACAGAAACCACAGAGCCAAAGTTAGAGTCTGTGGGCTCAGACCCCGTCTCCGCCCGGCTCGTGCCCAGACAGGAGCAGCCATTCAAACAGCTGAAAATGCAGTCCTCACGGCAATGCCCCAGTTGGAGCCTACGTCCCCACCTCGTGTGTGGGTTACTTGTTTATGGGCCTTCTGTCCACTGCTGCACTGCGAGGGCCCGGAGGCAGGACACAGGGCTGTCATGCATGAGTCTCTGAGGCCCTCTGCACAGCGCCTGGCAGGCAGAGAACCTCCGGCCCTCAATTAACATTTGTTAAGGGAATGAATTGGCCCTAGTCTGCGGGCCAACTGGGGACAGTGTGACCTTTTATTCCTCCCAAATACCTTTATTCCAACCAGGGAGAAAGAAGCACTGTGTTCCTGCGGTTTTCTTGCCCGCTGGTGCCCACTGGGCCGCAGCTAGAAGGCTGGAGGATAAACAGCAGAGGTGCTGTGGTTGGGGAGGAGGGGGCGGGGCATGCTGAAACCAGTCCCATCCCCAGTCGCGGGTCCCGGGCGCATCCCCGAGGTTCCTCGCCCCAGATAGTGTAATAACAGCTGCTACGCTTCATCTGTACGGAGTGTCTCCACTGTGAAATGAGCCGGCGGGATTAGGCGGCCTTTGTTCTCACCTGATCCTGCGCTTTCGTTTTGCTGGTTTTTGCCCCAGAGGTGGGGCCCCAGAGCGCTTGGGGGGGGTGGGGGGTTCCACGCTGCAGCATTCAGCAGGCTCAGTTCAGGAATCTAAATTGCATTTAATTGTTAGGAGGAGACAGTTGGAAGGGCAGCGGGCAGGGCTGCCTGTTCCACAAGGACTCCCGGAGGGTTACCCGGTAATTAGTGCTGGTCTTGATTGGAAGGTCTCTTTTTAGAACAAAAAATCTCGGCAAAATTGAGCAAGTTTTAGCTCCACGTGAGCGTGGGAGGGAACAGCTCTGCTCAGCTCTCCTCTCCAGATACAAAACTGCACACAGCTCTCTGGGGGTTCTCTGGGCTAATGCTACAGTAGCAACACGAGCAACATGGTGACCCACACAAAGGCTAAATCAGCAGGGACCACGCTGTTTTCCTCCCAGGGAAAGAGGATTCAGGCGTGAGTTCTGGTACCTGGGAAACCAGAAGGCAGCATCCCCGGAAGCAGACCCTGGGGCAAGAACACAAATCAACTTGACCCTGAAGTTAAAGGGCCACCAAACCTTCCTCCATGGCCAGAGTAGACCCTAAACCTCTGGGATGACGCCCAGAGAGGTCTCTACCCTTTGGCAGCCAGAGGACACAGGCGTCCAGTCACCATCCCCACACCATACCTTGTCCCCAAGCTCCACAGTCATAGCATCTGGCCATTAAACTAGTTATCAGAATTCGAGGCGACAGAAGTGGTGTGACACTTTGATTTCTCATTTCCCAGAATCTTAGAAAAGTTTCTGAGGGAAAAGAAAGTAATAAATGCCTAATTATTAGGCTCAGAGAAAAGGCTGAGAGAGCCAGGCGGGGAATCTGCTCCGTTTAATTCAAACGCGGTGGAGGACGGTTCCGTGGACCCCCGACTGCAACGTGGCCTGGTGAACTTGTACCACCGCAACATGCCCGCATTCCAACATCACAAAGCTAGGGGCCCTTTCCGTTTGAAAGAAATCTGGGCTGCACCCCCAGTGCATCAAGGACCACTGTCCTACTTCCATTCCAGAAAAGGAGTCCAATGAAGCCCTTTCGAAAGGCAGTTGTATTAGAAAGTTAACCCTGAACTGTTTCCCACAGGTTCCTGTGCTCATCAGGACATCCACCTCCCACCAGGCAAAGGCGCGCTTCCCTGCTTCCCCTCTCTCCCTCTCGGCCTCCCCTGCGCTGGCGCACACAAAGTACTCACGCGCCTGCACAGAAACACGCGCGAATACGCACAGACAAGGGCTCAGAGCACGCGCAGACAAGGGTTCGCGGACACACGTGGGCACAAGGACGCACGCGCGCACTGACCCAAAAGCGCTCCTTTTGGAGAACCCCAGGGCCCCGCCCCCGCCCCCGATACCCCCCCAGCTCCGAGTCCGCCAGCTCCCCTCTTTGAGCCCCGTGCCCCTGCGTCCGGCTCAGAGAGACCCGCGCCCCCGCGCGCCAGCACCCACTCACCTGGTGCCGGTGCCGGCGCGCCCGGGCCCCGCGCGCGCACCCTCCAGGCGGCCCCGAGGTCAGGGCGCGCAGCCGCATGGCCGCTTGGACACCAGCGGAGAACCCGGCCTGGCCAAGTGAGGATGGTCGCAGCGGGCACTGGCCCCTCTCCCGCGGCACAGCCCGGCTGAGATGCCTCCTGGGCCCCGGCGCCTGGAAGTCCAGGGCAAAGTTCGACCCCAGAGACCCGAAAGGACGCAGCCGGCACCTCCCAAGTCCTCTCTACCGTCAGAAGTCAGATGCCGGGAACAAAAGCCAGGCGAGCGAGTGAGCGCATGGTCCCCCGGCGCCCCTCCATCTGACACGAATTAGCCCTTCCTCCCCCGCCCCAGACCGCAGCTCCACGGAGGAGGCAAAAGGCTTCTCAGGCAAAGGCAGGCAAAGCGGAGAAGAAAGGCTTCCCAGGGCAGGGCTGGGGGGCAAACCTTCCGCCGCTGCCCGACTTAATTACGCACGCCTTTGGAGGGGGTCAGCTTGACTAGGATTTCAGACCTCTCCAAGAATGCCAACCTGGGGGCTTAAAGTCAAACCTGCAGGCTCAGGCTTTCAGGATTTTAAAATCTTGACTGTGGTCCAGTAAACCTGGTAATCTAGCCGGCCGGGAGTGCAAAGAAGGAAAACCCCAACTCAGAAGGGCTCTCTTCCCAATGTGCCTCCCGCAACCAAGGAAAGCCGGGAGCCCTCCCTCCTAGAGGGAGGAGGACTGGCTATGGGTTACAGCAGGCTCAAAGCTCGGGATTAGGGTCCTTCCACAGCTGGGGGGTTGAGGTCCCTACTCTCTTCTCACCATCCTCAGGACCATCCAGCTGCTAGAAAATCATGTCCCGTTTTCCTCTCAGGCTCTGTGATCTTGGAAGGAAATTTAAAACTGGGAGCATGGGAGCTGAAGGTGACCAGAAGCGTGGGGGCAGACTGTCACAAGAAGGGGAAGCCAGACACCTGGAAAGTGGAAGGGTCACTTAGCCTGAAGGACAGCCCAGAGTGGGGGAGGGCACAATCCTGGGACAGAATAGCTCTTTTCTTAAGTGCATCGGACCCCCACTGAACAGAGGGGACACGGCTGCCATTGTGGGGCAGTGATCTCAGCTCTGGCAGCTCCTGGGAGAGGGAAAGGCTGCCTTGATCATGTTTGGCCAGAAGAGGAGGGAGCAGAAGGGCTAGGGAGCCTTTTGGCCTCAGGCTGCTCGCCTGTAACCCCCGCTGTGGGCCCCTACTGACCTGGCCTGCTGGGTGCCCAGCCCGAAAGCACCGCGCACAGACCTGGGTCAGGCCAACACTCTGACTTCCCATCTTTGATTCCGTGAGCAACTCCAATGTCTTAGCTGTGGAAGCAGCCAGGGTGGGCTAGAGCGAGGTCTTTATGGCTAACACATGTGCGAATTCCAGTGGTGGATTCAAGGCCAGAATTAACCTCTCGGGTTCTGGCACGGAACATCCATCTTCCTGTTTCTACAGTGAAACAGCAAGGCTCGCCTCCTTTCAGCCACAAACAAACACCAACCAACCCAGCGTCCCACCATTGGGGTACAGACACCCATCTATTCTCATGGCTCCCGCCCCAAAACTGAGATCACTAATCATCTTTCTCTTCGTTCATTCACTTTCAAGATTCATTGATCGGGGCGCCCGGGTGGCTCCGTGACTTAAGCCTCTGCCTTCCACTCAGGTCATGGTCTCAGGCCCTGGGATCAAGCCCCACATCGGGCTGTCTGCTCAGCAGGAAGCCTGTTTCCTCCTCTCTCTGCCTGCCTCTCTGCCTACTTGTGATCTCTGTCTGTCAAATGAATAAATAAAATCCTAAAAAAAAAAAAAAATTTAATTCATCGCTACTCATTTTTCTAGGGCGGATTCACACTTTAGTTTTGCAAACATTTCTCAGTACTTTTTCTACTACACATCCTTCTCCCCCATGGAGCGACACAGGACCCGAGATGCCAACTGCGTCGAACTTATTTGAGCCCCCGACATCAAACACAAGATGGGCACAGAACCGTGTCTACAAGCTGAGCTCAAAGCCAGTCATCCTGCTGTAGGGGCCCACAGTGCAAACATGTTTTCCAACAATCAGCTGGATCTACCATCAGCCTCACCCACAGAACCAGCAGAAGGGACGGGAGTCCCAACAAACAGGAGGACCCCCCCCCCCCCAATGTGATAAAGCTCCCTGACGTGGAGGCTGGGCTCTATACTCTGTGAGGGCCCCTAGAAAGGACTGTCAAGAGTTCAAAAGCTCCCCAGGCCTGCAGATCACGAGGCAGGCGCTTGTTTTCATAGGGACAGCCCAAATCTCCTTTTATTTAAGAGACACATGGTTGGAGTACGTGGGTGGCTTAGTTGGTAAAGTGTCTGTCTTTGACTCAGGAAATGATCTGAGAGTCCTGGGTTCAAGTCCCATGTCAGGCACCCTACTCAGCAGGGAGTCTGCTTCTCCCTCTGTTCTCTCTTTCTCTCAAATAATTATATAAAATCTTTTTTTGGGGGGATGCCTGGGTGGCTCAGTTGTTTGGACGACTGCCTTCGGCTCAAGTCATGATCCCGGAGTCCTGGGATCAAGTCCCGCATCGGGCTCCCAGCTCCACGGGGAGTCTGCTTCTCTCTCTGACCTTCTCCTTGCTCATGCTCTCTCTCACTGTCTCTCTCTCTCAAATAAATAAAATCTTTAAAAAAAAAAAAATCTTTTTTTTAAATACATGAAAAGCACATGGTTCAGAAATTGCCAGGCTTTCTTCCTCCTCATGGATCAGACACAGGTGGTCCACGTCACAGGTGGTGACCAACAGAGCTGCCTCCACATGGGTGAGACCCAGCAACCCGGACGGGGTTCTTTAGGGGGAAGTCCAGGACATGACAGCCGGATTGAACCTCCCCAAACGCAAAACTGGGAGTCCTACCAGGACGGCCCCTTTGCCAGCCCCCCACTTTTCCCGCAGCCCCTCCCCAAGCTTCCTGCAGCGGCCCCGGCCCACGTGCACCCAGGGCATCCTGGGCTCTGCGCCCTGGTGAGTGCTGGGGCTTGGCTCAGGCCCTCTCCGAGTTTCCCAGTTCTCCTTTGGGGCTGAAAAGTGCCGCCTTTCTGGGCTTGGCACAGGACCCCTCTCCTGCCCGGCCTCCCCAACTTCTCACCAGCACGCACCCAAGCCCACCTCCATCACCAGGCCCTGTCTGGCCGTAAGATCTAAACTTTGTCTGGGGTTTTCCACACGCAGACAAGCGGGGGCAATAAACGCCGCCGGAACTAGAGAAATCGGCTTTGCATTTCCATGACGTCCACGCTGGTGACTTGGTCCGCCTCAGCTCAGCCCCCGCCCCTCTGGGGAGTAGCCTGGAGCGGAGGGTTCAGGCAGCGTGGGGCTCCCTGGGGAAGAGGGGAGGTGCCGTCCCCGCGCCCTGCCCACACTGCCCGGTTCTCCCTCCAACTCCGCAGCCCAGCCTGCCCCTGCCAGGCCACAGCGGCCCCCCTCGGGCTTCTGGTGGCGCGAGACCCCCGCAGAGAAGCGAGGCCTGTCCTGCAGGGGACGCACTCCAGGGGCTCCAGGGCCAGCCGTAGAGCGCCAGCTCCAGCTCCGCGCTGCAGGGCGCGTCACCCACCAGACTGGGGACAGGAGCCCGAGCTCGGGCGGGTGCCGACCGGGGACACGGGCCACAGGGCTCCCTGCGGGAGGGCCGCCAGCTCAGAGCTGGGCTCCCGCGTGGGGCCCGCACAGCTCCGCGCCCTCCACATTCGGTTCGTCCCACCGACACGTGCGGGGAAGTCCAGGAAGGCCTCGGGGGTCGGGCGGGGGCGGCCCGCAGGTCCCACTGGACGCGGACACGTGCAGGAATGAAAACTGAGGCATGTGCGTGCGCGCGCGCACACACGGGCACACGCACACACGCACGTGCTCGCTCACGTCTGCCCACGTGCACCCCCACGGGCCCCGCCCACCGCGAGGGCCGGAAGCGGCAGCCCGAGCGCCACGGTCACCCCCAGCGCCCAGTGCTGGGTCCGATCTCCCAGGGGAAGAGTCAGGCAGGGCCGACAGCGCAGCTGCGTCACAGGGTCCGAGTGACCGGGCCCCAGATCCGAGGCCTCCTGCAGCAGAATGCACCCCGGCTCCCGCCGCGGTGTCTGCTCGCCAGGCACCCCACCACCGCCAGCACACGCCCTGCTGTCCCAGGCCGGTCACCGCTCCGCGGCCGGTCCACAGCTAGTCCGGGGCTCCATGACCCTGAGTGCCACCTGAGGGCACTGTTGAAAGCACGTGGCTTCTGATGACCCGAAAGACTCTGCAGACCCCGTGAGCTGCGGGCAGCTCTCATCCGCAGAGACCTCGGTGCGGCCTTCCCTGCTGGTCCGAGGCCGGACGCAGGCCAAGCAGGGCATCAGACACCCGAGGTCCATCTCTGGGGGGCTGGCGTCACACCTGGGTCTTTCCCAAGCACAGACCTGGGGCAAATGCTGGCTGTCTAACCTTCCTCCTCCTCCCTTCCCAGCTCGGGCTGCTCTGTCCTGCCGCTGGAGGCGGACAGGACCCAGGGGGCCCTGCTGGGCACTGGCCACTTCAGTACTTTCTACCTCAGCAACACTGAGGAAACCCCGACTGCCCCTCGCACTGACAGTGACAGAGCCTGTCCCCACTGGGCATATCCCACCTGCTTTGACCCCCAACCGCCACAGGACACAGCGGACCCCTATCCAAGCACGCAGGGTCTGCCCATCCCCTGCAGATGAATGGATAGGAACCCTAATTATCACACCAGGAAGCAGACACCCTTCCTCTGCACTGTGATGGTCCAGGGGAGGGGAGCTGTGGGCCTGGGGGCCCCTCAGGGAGCCTTTCTGTCCCTCACACCCAGAGCCTACCTGAGGCCACGGAGCCCAGCAGCCGGATCCCGAGCACCCTGGCCTCTGGTCCATGGTGGGGTTCTGCACGAACAAGCCAGCAGCCACCCCATCCTGTCCCGGGGAAACTGTGAGTCGGGCAGGCCAGTTGGTGCCTTTGTTGGGCCCGGGGCGATGAGGCTGAGGACCTGGGGGCTTTGCTTCCCATCCCCACCAACCTCTCTGCATCGTCACCTGACTTCAAGTACAAGGAACCCCCAGAATGAGCTGCTTCCCGAACAAAGCCACCAGACACTCAAAATCAGGAGAAGACAGGATGCTCTCCGCTGGGAGCCCCCGGAGGCGAGGGAGAAGCTTCACCTCCTTCCAGTCACTGCAGGGCCCGGGGGACTCGCCCAGCCTTCCGGAGGCTTGCCCAGTGACACCAAACCAAACCGCTCTTCAGAGGGAGTTTCACTTCACACAGACAAAAACCCAGACCCTCGAGCCAGCCTGGTCACAGGCCTCAAAACACTGGCAGTGGGCTGGGCACTCTCCATCCTCCAGAAATGCCCATTCTGGGGGTTGTCATCTCTGTTTCTTGGAGACAAGTGGAGGCTCTGGGAGGTTAGGACAGGGGACCCATGCCCGGTGGCCTTCTGCTAGAGCACGCCTACCAGCTGCACCCCTCTCTCCTGGTTGACTGGGTCGGGGGCAGTTCTGGTGAGGATGAGGACGCAGACCAGGTGGGCCTCATCTCGAAAAGCCTGGAATCACCCTCCATCCTCTCTCACCCCTCACTTTGGCTCCAGTGTTCCCACATGGAGCCATCACGCTCACGACTGGGCCACATCTAGGCCTCCGACGGAGACTCTGCCCGCAGAACCTGACTCCGCCTAGAAACAGAGCCCTCAGCTCACCACCTCCGAGGGACCCCCAGATGCCAGGATTTCTTCCAAATCCTCCCTGCCTCCAGGCCTCTGACCTGAAGTTGAGTTAGAAAACTCTGAAAGAGATGGTGACAGGGCACATGCCCACCCCACCCCTGGCCCCCCAGGGCCTGGAGCATCAACCCCCAGGAGGCTGAACAGGGACAGGTGGCACAGATACAGAAGACACAGCACCAAGCTGTGCCCCAGACCCGCTCTGCTCTTCGCCGTGTTCATCAGTAACCACTCTGGGCCCGTTTCGTCATCGGCCCGTGGGGACAACAAAGTCACTATCAACCTTGAAAAGTCCTGGGGAGGTTGACTGTTTAAGTTGGGTGTGGAGTCCAATGTGGGGCTTGAACTCACGACCCTAAGATCAAAACTGGAGCTGAGCTCGAGTCAGACGCTTAACTGGCTGAGCCACCCAGGCGCCCCTACTCGTTCCTAGGTATTTTATAAAAAGCAAAAGTGGTTTGTGTTTATTATGGTCAGGGTGAGTCAGTATTTCTAGTCCTGGGCAGGTGTTTGGGACAGGTGCCAAGGCGGGCAAGGGCTGCGCAACCCCCCCCCCCCACTGCTCTGGGGAAACAGGGACTTTGAGGCAACTCCCCCTCACACTCAGTGAGGCCATAAGTCTTCCTGATCTCCCTTGCTGAGAAGCCGGGAATGTACCCAGCCCCATCAGAGACTACACACAGAGGGAGCTGATAATTAAATCCTGTGGTTTAAATTTCCGCAGAAAGCAGCTGGTCCTTCCTAAAGATAGGGGCTGTGTTCCCAGGCTGCCTGTGACACTCCCCATGTCACCCATGTCACCCATATCTAGCCCTGGGAAGTTCCCAGCAGGTGAAGCACACATTTCCAGAAAATACCCTTCACGGCTCTGTCCGTGCCCAGAGAACAGGAACGGAACGTCCGCATGACCAGCAGACCAGCGTGGCCCTTGGCCACACACCTGGCAGGACCCCATGCCTTGGGCTCTCCAGGATATGAGGACCACCCACCTGGCCGCCGACTCAGAAGGGGGAAGGGAGACAAGAATGCAGAGCCTCTGGGCAGCCAGCATCACAGTCCAGAGACCCTGAGCCATTCCGGAAGGGGAGTGCAGGCTGTGACCCCCAACCGCCCCAGAGACTTCCCCGGGCCAATGGACACCTGGTAAGAGGCAGAGCCACAAGATGGCAAAGTGGCTTGTGCCACTTTCTACCCCCTTGCCTATCCAGCCTGAACACAGCCGAGCGCCCACGACACCCCAGACAGGTGCACACACACAGCCACAAACCTTCAGGATAAACCAGGAAGCACGTGCTTGGGACTCAGTCTCAGGTCCATGAGCTAAGCCATGGTTCAGGGACGTGGAGTCGCACGGCCTTGGGTACTCACGTGGGAACCCAGGCTTCACTGTTCTGGCGCTGGATTGAGCCTCCCAGGAGACAGCTCTCCAGCTCATCCCATGGGCTCCTGGCCTGTGAGCACCAGCCGCTACCCACCAGTCCGCAGGGGCCAAGCGGGGCATCTGCTGGGGGACTGCTGTCTCTGCTCCAGCTTCCAGAATGGCCAGTCGTGTGGTGCTTTAACTTTAAAATCTTCATGTCACTGAAGATTTTCTATTTTATCATCACAAAAAGGCAAAAGTTCCTTGATTTTCAAATGAATACTTTGTATCAGATCCCAACACTCAAAAAAATAAGTTCATTTGCAACCTGGGGTCATCAGATTTTAAAACCAACCAACACTTTCTCCTTTTTACAGATAACATCTATAAAGAAATTCTGAGACTCCAAAATGTTGGTTCAAGTGCTCTCAACATACAAATCTAGAACGTGTGTAACCTACAAACCTAAGTAATCCCAGTTAGATGAATGTCAGGCTTGGTTCTCAAGGATCTAGCAGCATCCATTTCTAAAAGTGCCATAAAACATTTTAATGAGATCCTTTAATTTAATGCCACGAGCGTGAGCCCGTTATACCCTGGAAACAAAATTTAAGTGTCACAGCTACATTCAGCAGGTGAACTTGAAATGCTTGCAGCGAGAACGGATGGACCCTGTCAGATGGTAACTTCTGGGTCGTGACATACGTTAACAAAGACAAATTGTGGCGATTGTTTTGCAACATATACAAACAGCGAACCACTATGTTGCACACCTGAAACTAATATAATGTTTTATGTCAATTGTACCTCAACCTGAGAACAGCAAAAATAAAGCTCAGGAGAGTTTTTAACCAGTTCACAGTTGGGGAGGAGAGAAAATCTACAGGCAAACAGACTTCTAGAAGGAAGATCGTGAAGGCTTTATTCACCTCCCCGCTGTGATTATCTGAAAGATTCAGATGAAGGAAGGTTGAAGAAAAGCGTTAAAAAGGAAAGAGACCCGGGCACCTGGCTGGCTCAGTCCGTTGAGTGCCCGACTCCTTATTTCCACTCAGGTCATGACCTCGGGGTCGTGAGATGGAGTCCCATTTTGGGCTCCACAGTAAGCATGGAGTCAGCTTGAATACTCTCTCTCTCTCTAACTCTCTCTCTAACTCTCTCTCCTTCTGCCTGTTCCCCTCCCCCCCACCCAGAAAAAAAATTTTTTAATTAAAAAGGAGGGGCGCCTGGGTGGCTCAGATGGTTAGGGTCTGCCTTCAGCTTGGGTCATGTTCTCTGGTCCTGAGATCGAGCTCCACATCGGGCTCCCAGCTCAGTGGAGGGCTTACTTCTCCCTCTCATCTCCTTCTGCCTCTCCTCCAGCTTGTGTTCTCTCTCTCTTTCTCAAATGAATAAATAAAATCTTCCCCAAAAAAAATTAAGAAGGAAAGAGGCCATACACATTCTGGGCTTGAGCTTATAAAAGCACAAATTCAGAAGTTAGAGAGTATGTTATCCTGCTAGATCCATCATCCTCTTCCCCCTCCAAGCACAAATTCAGAAGTTAGAGAGTATGGTGTCCTGCTAGATCCATCATCCTCTTCCCCCTTCTTCAGGATGGGTTATTCCAAATCAGCAGTCTCCTGCATCATCACTATCTGTGCCTGTGAGACAGAAGCTGTACTGCCCACAGGGCCCGTGGCTGGTGTCCCTGCGTGTCCCCTTGTCCCACATGGGCTAGGACCATGCACCTTCCCTCACCAGGCACAACTGGGGCACCCCATGCTGAGCACACATTACTGGCAGAATGGGGGGAGGGGAGAGTGAGTCAATACAGACAGACGCCAGGTTTGAAGGCGGGGGTCACCAGAGGCCACACCCTGTGGTCACACCCCAGCTGGGCCTTGGAGCCTGTGGCCTCTTATCTGTTGCCCTTTGATTTCTGATTAGCTGAGTGACACTGATTCAGGCCACCCTCGATCAGATCCCAGTTTACTGTGTGGGAGGAATGGAGGGAAGATAGCTCCCCAACAGAAGGTGATATTGGTGGCACCGGGTGCCAGGCTTAGGGTGAGACTTGACTGCCGTGAAAACAGGGCGTGAGAGGCTTGCAGCAAAGAGTGGGGAGACAGGGGCGGCAAACCCCTGGAGATACAGGCCATCAGGGACCTGTGGGATGGCAGGGGAAGAAGGGAGGCCACCTCCAGGGCTGAGAAGGAGCCTGGCCGGGCCGGGGATTTGGAGCCATTTGGGGCAGGAACCTTCAGGGGGAGCCCTGGGGATCCGGGCCTGGGATGGGTCACCTGCTTTCACTGACATCTCTCACCATGGGGGAGGGAGTGCACACGGGCCAGGAAGACACCCCTAAGTGCAGGCTCGGGGGCTGTCCTTCGGCTCTTAGGTCCCCATCGGCACAGGATCACAGGGACACCTGTCCTTCAACCAGCTGGCCAGGTCTATGCTGTACATCTGCTGTGTTCCAGCTCAGGAAAGGGAAGGTCAGAGGCACAAGACAAGGTCCCCACCCACAGGAGTGCTCAGGGTGGCCTCCAGGAAACCTCCCCACGAGGATGGTGCTTTTGTTCCTTTATTCCTTCCTTCCTCTCACTGTCCACCACCCTCCACGGTTGGTCCCTGCTCTGCGCACACAGGAGCTCCGTGCTTCCGATAAACCTTGACCCACTATAAGCCACCAGCTCAGGGACACTCACACCAGCCACAACCGAGATGTCCAGCAGGGCCCCCTGAGTGACCCAGCTCTTGCTCTCCCACTATTGAGCTCAGACAGCTTCTTCCTCCCTACACTACCTTCCCCAGCACGCACACACCCCGTCCTGGCCCGCACCACCCCTGTCCTGTTGCTGGTCCACTTCCTGCCCCCACTCTAGGGGAGCTTCTTCAAGGGCTACCATCAGTGCCCACTACCCACCATCCCATCCACTCCAGGACCCCCAGCAACCGCCCACAGGAACTGCCCACCAGTCCACAGCCAGTCGGAGCAGTCAGACCCACGGGTGACTCTGCTTCCCTCTCTTCCAGTACCCAGCTGCACCAGACGGCTCTGTCCTCCCCTGGGTTCTATGAGCCCGCGTCCTGGACACCTCCCCTCATTCCCCTTGAAGGGCCCTTGGCACTGGGCACCGCTGAGTGTCCCAAAACGTCCTCTGCATGCTCCCGGCCACCAGCTGTCACCTCCAGCCCAGCCTGCCAGGGGCGGCCGTCTCCCCTGTCCCCTCCGGCCCTTCCTCTGAGACTGCTGAGCTCTGGGTGCTCCTCACCTCACCTCCAACGGGCTGTCCCCAAGGTGCCATTAACCTCCGCCCTCCCAGGCAGAGCTCTGGATTTTCTCCCCAGACATGCTCGTCCCCACCCCCTTTCTCCACAGCTAGCACACAGCCAACAGGCAGCACACTCTACAAAACAAACACCGAAAGACACCTGGCCCCAGCCTCCAGTCCCACCAGCCTGCTCCTGCTCCGTGCACTGGCAAGCTGACCGGCTAGACATCTACAGGCCAGCCAGATGTGCCACTGTGACCAGGGATAGAACATGATGACGCTCCGGCCCTCCCCAGCTTCTGCAAGGACACGTTTAACGAAAAACAAACAAACAAAACAAACTTCTGATCCAGAGCCCACAAACCCCTTGAGCCAGCCCCTGCCCACTCAGTTTGCCTCCCATCTCTTCCCTCACCTACAAGGCTGGCTGCTGCCCCAGGACATTTGCCCATGCTCTTCTCTCACCTGCAACTTTCAAATGTCTGCCACCCCTTGCTACCCCCTCAGAGGGGCCTTGTCTGACACTCTATGGAAAACAGCCGACCTCTTCTGCCCATGCTCGTGGCCCCTTATGCCACCTCATTTTCCTTCGGGTTCTTATTACTATCAACATCCTACCCTGGGGTCACTGTGCATGGGATAGGCAGTCAACCCGTGCACCCCTCACTCGAAGGACACAGCCCAGTCACTGTGTCTGGCTCCTCCCATCAGAGCACCCACCCTGCTCCCGGTCTCTATTCCATGGGGCACTTCACCCCCAAATGCCCAGCATGGCCCGCTCAGACTTGGACCAAGATCCAGATAGAAATGGAACCACTTGGAAGGGTTTGAGCAAACGAGTGCCTTGACATGGCTTGACACATTCAAAAAGTTTCCTCTGGTTGCCCTGTGACAAAGAGACAGGGGATGAAGGGGTGGCCAGGGTCAACATGGCTGGCGGCTGGCACCAGGCAGGGACAGGCATCCGGGGAGTGGCAGAGGACAGAGGGCTTCTGTCCTACCACAGGGTCCACACAGCACTTGTGAGATCAGGAGGATGTTCAAACCCTGGGGGTGGGCAGGTGGCCCCTCGGGGTGTCAGAGGCATGGGGGAGCGGTCCCGGGCTCTAGCAGGGGCAGCGGAACCCGCCGACCACCAGTGTTGAGAACCACAGCTGGGACACGCCCCCCCCGAAAGCCAGCGCTTAGCTAGGGTCACACGTGGAAAGTGATTCAACCCTATGTCCGTCCCTATGGAGAACCACAAAAAAAAAAGTGCATGTTCCCGGCCTTACATCCCTGCCAGCCCAAGTAAGGAGGGGTCTGAGGGCAGCACCAGGCACCAAGGGGCAACCACACTGTGGTTACTTCACTTACAACGGGAGGGACCCGGAGTCCAAGCACAGGGAACAGGCAGCACCCCGCATAGGGGTGCATCCCACAGACAAGGAAGAATGAGCCGATGAGCAAATCCATAAATGGAAATACTACTTAAACAGTAATCTCTTGTTGCACAGAGGATACAGCAACAAAGAATGCTTCTGCTGGGGCACCTTAAGGGGAGAGAACAAGGAATGCCAAGAAATGCCGGCAGCTGAGCAGAGTCTACAATGTATCTCAGTTGAGGAAGAAGCAGCCCTTCTGTACCCCTGCTCTCTCGGGACACAGCAGCCCAGCCCCCGTAATCTAGGACAGGGAACGCTGTTGGCACAGGGGTCGCCAAGGAGCAGCACACCCATCTGTCTGCAGGCACCCATCCAAGGTACACTTTTTGGACACACCTAATTCATTTCTTTTCTGAGTAGGGCTCCCCAGAGGCTATTTTGGCTGTAAGATAGAAAGTAAAAGAACTACTTAAAGATGCGTTCGCATTAATCTCGCCAAACCCGGGTGCAGCGAGCGTGAGAAACCGCTTGCCTGGGAAAACGGAATGAAGAGCAGCAACAAACACTGTGCGGTCTCTGCCTCCCTCCGGAAATGTACAACACACAGACACCGGCACCTGGACCCACGCTCGCACCCGTGCAGGCGTGCAAGGGGACACCCAGAGCCACGTGTGCACGTAGACACACAACCCTGCACGTGTGTGGGTGCGCACGTGTGGCCCCACACGTACCTACACAGACACGCACGTGCACACACAACGCGGGGGGCGGTCAGGCATTGCTCCGGGCGTGAAGCCCATGTGCATGTCTTCCTGAACCCCAGGACCCTCTCCTGTAAAACAAACCCCAAGAGGGCACCTGGGTGGCTCAGTGGGTTAAGCCTGTGCTTAACCCACTTCACCTAAGGTCATGATCTCGGGGTCCTGGGATGGAGCCCCGCATCGGGCTCTCTTCCCAGCAGGGAGTCTGCTTCTCCCTCTCTCTCTCTCTGCCAGCCTCTGCCTACTTGCGATCTCTACCAAATAAATAAATAAAATCCTTTAAAAAAAACAAAATCAACCCCACCGATGGATACAAGTGAGTGGGTCCACAGGAGATCCTGGAGAAGCTTTTAAATCAAAATGTGATGTTTTAGAGTCTCCTTTGATTCTGAGGGGTGGCCTGAGGAGTGTCCCCTGGCTGTTCTCAGATCCGTGTCCTGGAGCTGACCGCCACGCCCCCGCAGACAGCCGCTCTCCTGGCCCATCCGTAGCCATGCTGCGCCCCACCGACACCACGTCCTGCTCACAGCCCAACCCGGAGCAAGGATCGTCACAGGGACGCTCGGAGCAGTGAGTGGGCAGAGCACTGCCAGCTGGGAGGGACCTCTGATCCAGGGGCTCTGAGTGTGCCGAGGACACTCTCACTGGAAAGGTCTGGGGCCAACCACAGGCTCCGAAGTGTCCGGAAAAGCCTCGAGCCCCTTATTCAAGAGAGAGGCAGGCTCTCCGCTCTCCCGGGCTTCTTCCTAACAGGGAACGAGGGAGGCCCACTCTGTCCCCGCAGGGCCCTCCTCAAGCAGGAGGGGCGGCGGTCGCCTTGACCACCACTCACTCTTGCTTGCTCTGAGCTCACAAAATGACCTTCTCACCCACACAAGGGCTTTTTTTTTTTTTTTTAACAGAGATTACAAGTAGTCAGAGAGGCAGGCAGGGAGAGGAGGAAGCAGGCTCCCTGCTGAGCAGAGAGCCCGATGCAGGGCTTGATCCCAGGACCCCGGGATCATGACTGGAGCCAAAGGCAGAGGCTTTAACCCACTGAGCCACCCACGAGGGCTATTTTAACCCAAGCCTCCTCCTGCCCCAGTCTTCCATCCTTTCATGCTTCAAGAACCGGAAGTGAATCTGCATCACATTCGAGGACCAAAAATGCCCCCATCCTGCTCTTGTCCCGCTTCCTTTTTCCCGGCACTGGCTTCTCTGTCCACCAGCAGCCGGGCAGGTCAAGGGCATCTGGAAATGTACAGAAGCCGCCCCCCCCCCCCGTCTTTGAGCCATCCCACAACTGGGGCAGCCACTAGCTTTCAGAAGGAGCCAGTAGGGATGCCAGGAAAATCCTGGGGCGAAGCCTCAGGCAAAGAATGCTTCCACCCGGGATGCGGTCGAGCTCGCACCTAGCGATGCTTCCAGTGTTCAGAAGGCCAAGTCATAGAATTTTCCAGAGAAACTCAGCACCTGGAAGGCCGCCCTATTTTTCAGGAGGTCCGGGTAGGAGGAGGACAGAGAGCAGGCTGGACCCTTAGCACATCTCCTCTGTCCGTCTGTCTGCCTGCCTCTGGCCCACTCCCGTCCACATGAATGAGGCCCCAGAATGCCTCCCTCCCCCTGCGGAGGGGGCCATGCTTCCTACAGACAAGATGGGAGAAGCCCTCGCATCCTCAGGGCAACCAGTGTTCCGACATGAAAGGCGATGGACGATGTAGGGCAAGCTGTAGCAGGCCCCGAGCACCCGTGATCAAAGCGGCTCTGGGCCAGCTCCCCACAGTCTCAGCCAGGAAGGAGGCCTGGGCTCCCCCGCCACTGGTTTTCTACACTTTTCATAGCCTGCAGCAACCAGCAAAGCTCCCCGGCTGGGCTCCTTCCAGGCTGAGGGCAGGATCCACACCCTCCGCCCCAGGCGCTGCCAGACTCTGGGTGCCCCCAGCTTCCCCAGAAGATTCCATGAGCTCCCACTTGAAAGCTCAGAGCGACAGAGCTCCCCTCCCCCTGCGGAGAGGCGGGGTGCAGGGGTGGGGGAGCAGGGAAAGGGCACCTGGGCTTTCATCCTGCCCCCTCTGGAGGCGGGGCTCCTGCCATCCCAGCCCTCACCTGCTTGCAAATTTCAAGGGGCTCCTGTTTCCTCGCTGCAGGAGTTGGGACAGAATCACCCCATCCAGTGCCACTCGGCACAGGGAAAGGACAGGGAGGTGGCCTCTCTCCTGGGCCTGACTTCTCCATCCCCTGCACACACCAGGGCTCGGAGGCTGCTCCCCACCCAGGCCCCCTCTGCCCCTCTGCCTCCATGCCAGGCTCTCTACTCTCTCGTCCTTAGCTGCCAGTGGAAGGAGGCAGGACCGGAGGCTGGTGCGCTGGGGCCCTGCTACGACCCGGATCCTAACACACCTGCGAGGAGCTCCAGACACAGCGCAGCCACGGGGAGGAGACCCCAGAGAAGAGCTGTCACCATTCGGGTGGGAGCCCAGCGTCTGTGCCGGTGGGGGAGGGGGTAGGAGGGCACAGCACGTGTGCAGGGAGGGGACACTAGCTCTGCAATCCACAAGGAGAAGGCACCGGGGTGGACAGAGCTGGACAGAGCCACACAAGGAGCGCACACCTAGAGAGGTGAAATTCCGCACGGTCGTTCCAAGGCTACATTCCTTCTACTCTGAGGAATGTTCCAGAATTTTCATAATAAGTACTTTTTTCAAGGAAGCAAGCCCTAACGCAAACAAGGACCACACTCACCCTCAGGTGTGCAGAGCTCCCACTCAGAAAGCCCCGTTACCATAGCTCAGGGGACGTCCCGATGCTCCATGCTAATAAACACAACTGGCACGGGGCAGTCGCCGTGTTGTACACTGGGGGAAACTGAGGCTCGGGTGGACAAGAACAAGGGCAGACAGGACTCGAAGGAGGCAGACTTGGTGGCTGACCCTGACCCCGTGTTAGGGTGTGCCCTGGCCATCCAATGAAGCCACAAACCTGTGACGGTGGCCGTCCACACACACCCGGCCCCCCGCAGGACCCCGGGTCTGGACCCCGTCCCCTTGCTGCACCGGCGGCATCAAGTCTAGAGCTCTGCATCTGAGAACTCTGCTTCCGGGACTCGACTGTCCCAACCACACAGGCTCCTGTCACACCTCCTGGCAGGATGCTCTTTCCAGGGACCACCCAGGGAGCGCCTGAGCGTTCCGTCCCCACTGCAGCCTTCCCTCCAGCTCCCGCCACTTCCCCAATGGGGCCCCACAGCCCCAGCCTCCACCCAGTCTGCCCCCAGACGTACCAGCTCAGCACCCCAACCCCAGTCCCCACTCAGCCACAACTGTCCCCCGCCCCGAGCCAACCCCTGACCTCTGACCTCCATGTCCGCTCCTGGGGGCTATGGGCTCACCTCCCGTGTGACTTCACCAAAACACGACACCACCGCCACGAGGACACTGGGGGTCAGCTCTGTGGCCAGGGTCAACGCTGTGGGGCTGGAGGGTCAGCCTGTGTCTCCCGAGGGGGCCCCACGCAGGGGAGCTCCAGCGTCAGGGGTGCTCGGGAAGTCCATCCCCTCAGGAAAGTCCTGTTGATCCGTGTCGGGGACCAGCAGAGGATAATTGCCTCTCTCCCCGTGACCGGCCTCCCAAATCAACACAGAAGAACATGGCAAACGTGACTCACGGAAGACACCACTGTCCACTCCATGTTAAAGCTTCACCGGCCACAGAGGGGTACTGCCTGGAACAGCAGGGCCCCCCACCTCCAAGATTCCCAAGGATGCCCCCAGTCAGCCTCCCAGCAGCAAAGTGATGGGAAACTGAGAAGCAATGTTTCACGTGTGCAGGACACCACAGGTCCTGAAGGTCACAGAGCTTGGGGACATGGCTCTGCCTCCTGCCCTCACGTGGGACAAAGGCCACACCTGAGCCCGGGCACAGGACAGAACCGGCCATCGGAGGCAGGGCACACAACCCCGAGGAGCAGTGGCCGCATCAGCCTCATGTCAGCACATGGGACACCTGTGGACCCGGCTTGTCTGCTGGACACACCACGTAAAGCACACGTGACCCAGCAGCTGCATCTCAAAGACACGGGGGACACTCACTGCACTGACGCGTGTTATCTCACCCGGTAAGCCAAAGGTTATCATTTCGCCACGCAACAGATCAGAAAACCGTCAGGGAGAGAGTTCGCCTTTCCTCATGTGGTGTTCAGGGTCCTGTGCCGTCAGCACCACTCAACTCGGCCACTGAATTTTCAAATGAAAGGGAAATGGAGTCTTTTGCCCAAACCATGGCTCTTGGTCATGCATTAAAAAAAAAACAAAAACAAAAACTTAACCCTGCTATATGTATTTCCACATGCTTCAACTTTTAAATGTAAGTGAGTTTTTATCCACAAAACACTAGACGTTGTCTCCCCTGGCCACCCACCACAAGCCATGCAAGTGGCCAGGCTCTGCTTGTGGGACAGGAGGCTCCTGCCCTAGGTTCAGAGTCAGAGGGAATCCCTGAGCACTCACCAGGCAGCAGCATAGGAGCCCATTTCTGTCAAATTGCAGCAGTGTGGCCCCACGGCGCCCCAGGGAAGCCGTCATGGGCAGACTCCACTCAGAGGGCATGGAAGGAGTGCTACGGACGTGGCCACCTTTGTGACCCAGCGAAGCCTGAGTCCGAGGGTGACAACATGGACACTTGGATCCCTTGGGAGCTCCCTCCTACAGACTTCATTTTTGTCCCAATGCCCGTGGCCGCCGTGGAGGGTGTTAGAGACCGTGTGCTCCACGTGTCTTCTGTGTCAGGTGCACGGACGGTGTGGCCAAGCACCCCCCCCCAACCCAGAGGCATCTCCCTCAGGATCCCATCTCTGAAAAGTCTCTGTGCTCTGGAGTAAAGTACTTGTTTCTGTTGGTGCTGTTTCTCATAACTGAGTTAGTTGTATTCCGAGGACACGAAGCTATTGAAGATGACTGTTTCCTTCACTGGGCTGCTTCCAGGAGGCTCTTGGCCAAGTCACTAGATCACCAGGGCTTTGTGGCAAACCCAGCAGATGCCGGCCTTCCACGGGCTCCACGGTTTTATCAGATCTGTAGTTTCTCTTGGTCCAGGGCTTTGTGGCAAGCCCAGCAGATGCCGGCCTTCCGCGGGCTCCACGGTTTTATCAGATCTGTAGTTTCTCTTGGTCCATGCCTTTTTTAAAAAAATAATATTTACTCTTGCTCTATGTATTTCTGCGTCCTTTTCAAGTCCTTTTGGGAGCTCAGCAGGGTATGAAATTATGAAAACAAGTTATAATTCTGGGGGCTGGGGGGAGTCCCTGGGGCACAGAGGCACCGTGGGAGACCCTGAACTCACTTCCTCCCCAGACACACTATATTACACTGGCACACGGAACAGTTCCTCCTGAAGAGGAACTGAGGGCCGTGTGAACAGAGGGAGCACAGAGAGAGCAGCATGGAGACATGGGGACGAGGGGACCCAGAGTACACCCCCTGCCCTGGGACACAGGAAGAAATCCAGCTTGAAGGGCAACAGGCTGTCGGGGAAAGAAACCCACTTCCGCACTCTAGAGCCTTGGCCGAACAGAGGAATGCAGAAACTCTCTCCAAGGTTGGAGGCACCACCACCCAGGACCATGTTTGGTGTCCCCCTTGACCTTTAGTACAGATGCAAGCAGGGTCCAAGCACTCTGCCAGCCCTGCTAGGACACCCCAGCAAGCCCAGGCCCCTCGCCCACACAGGCTCCAGCCGTCCCACCACGGCAGTGGTTTGTCCTAGGACCCTTGGCACAGCTTGCCTCAGCACACACTCAACCTCCATGTGCTCCAGGTCCAGCCAACCCACCAAGGTAACATCTATAATGGGAGCCCTGGCCCGCACCCACCCCAGCTTCAACTGTCCCACCAAGACAGCCCCCGCACAGTGCACCCCAGCATCCCCAGGACTACACCCACACCAGCTCCAGCAGATCTGCCAAGATGGCCCTAGGGAAGGGCACACAGAACCCCACCCCGTCCAGACAGTACCCACTCCAGACAAACAAAATTGGAAACATGACAGTCCAAAATCTACGGGACACAGCGAAAGCAGTTCTAAGAAGAAAGTTCATAGCAATACAGCCAACTTTAAGAAACAGGAAAACTCCCAGATAATCTAACTTTACATACACACACACACACACACACACACACAAAACAAACAAAACACCAAGTTAGTAGAAGAGAAGAAATAATAAAGATGAGAGCAGAGGGGCTCCTGGGTGGCTCAGTGGGTTAAGCATCTGCCTTCAGCTCAGGTCATGATCTCAGAGTCCTGGGATCGAGTCATATCGGGCTCTCTGCTCAGCGGGGAGTCTGCTTCCCACTCTCTCTCTGCCTGCTTGTGTTCTCTGTCTGTCAAACAAATAGATAAAATCTTTAAAAATAGATGAGAGCAAACATAAATGAAACTAAGACTAAAAAAATTAGATCAATGAAACTAACAGCTGCTTCTCTGAAAGTATAAATGATATCAATAAACCTCTAGCCAGACTCATCAAGAAAAAAAGGGAGGGCCCAAATATATAAAAACAGAAATGAAAGAAGAAATACGAAAGATCAGAAAACACTACTACATACAACTACACACCAACAACTGGAAAACCCAGAAGAAACGGACAAACTCCTAGAGCACACAGTCTTCTCAGACTGAATCATGGAGAAAGAGAAAAATCTAAACACACTGGTTACAGGTAATGAGATTGAGTCAGCAATTGCAAAGATTCCAAAGAATAAAGGTCCAGGATGAGACAGCTTCACAGGTGACGTCTACCAGGCATTTAAAGAAGAATTAGTACCCACCCTTCTCAAAGTATTCCAAAAAATAGAAGAGAAAAGAATACTTCCAAATCAAGTCTATGAGGCCAGAATGACCCTGATATCAAAACCAGACAAAGACACAAAAAAGAAAAATGATGGATTCATCACCCTGAACAAAGACACAAAAATCCTCAAAAAAATACGAGCAAACCAAATTAAACAATACATTACCGGGGCGCCTGGGTGGCGCAGTGGGTTAAAGCCTCTGCCTTCAGCTCGGCTCAGTGGGGAGCCTGCTTCCCCCTCTCTCTCTGCCTGCTTCTCTGTCTACTTGTGATCTCTGTCTGTCAAATAAATAAAGAAAATCTTAAAAAAAAAAAAAAAAAAGATCATTCACTGTGATTGAGTGAGATTTATTCTGTGGATGCCAATCTGCAAATTGGCCCATGTGATAAGCCACATTAACATTACAAAGGATACCCAGCACCTGGGGGGCTCAGCTGGTTGAGTGTCTGACTCTTGTTGATTTCACCTCAGGTCATGATCTCAGGGTCCTGAGATCGAACCCCGTGTTGGGCTTCACACTCAGCAGGGAGTCTGTTTCTCCCCTCTCCCTCTGCCTCCTGTCTCTCAAAAAATAAATAAATCTTAAAACAACAACATGAGGGGTAAATATCGTGTGATCATCCCAATAGATGCAGAAAAGGCATTTCACAAAACTCAATATCCATTTGTGATAAAAACTCTCAACGAGATGAGAACAGAAGGAACACTCCTCCATACACCAAAAGCCATGTCAAGAGGATCACAGCCAACATCACCCCTCACGGTGAGAAGTTAAGAGCTTTTCCTCTAAGACCAGAAACAAAACAGGATGTCCACTCTCACCACTTTTATTCAACATAATTTTACATGTCCTAGACATGGCAATTACATAAGAAAAAGAAATAAAAGGCATCCAAATTGGAAAAAAAGTAAAACTGTCACTATTTGTAGAGGACACAATACTAAACATCAAAACCCCTGGGGCAGCTGGGTGGCTCAGTGGGTTAAGCCTCTGCCTTTGGATCAGGTCATGATCTCAGGGTCCTGGGATGGAGCCCCACATTGGGGCTGAGCAGAGAGCCTGCTTCCCCCCACCCCCACCACCTGCCTCTCTGCCTACTTGTGATCTCTGTCTGTCGAATAAATAAATAAATAAAAATACTTAAATAAAACAAAACAAAACTGAACAAACAAACAAAACACCCTGAAGACCCAACCAAAAAATTGTCAGATCAAATGAATGAATTCAGTAGGGTCGCACGACACAAAATTAACATACGGAGATCAGTTGCGTTTCTATACACGAAGAACAAGTTATCAAAAAGAGAAATTAAGAAAATAATTCCATGTACAATACCAAGGAATTACAATGACCGAGGAGGTGAAAGTTCTGTACACTGAAAACTGTTAAGACATTGATGAAAGAAATTGAAGACGGCACACGTAAATAGAAAGATATTTCATGCTGATGGATTGGAAGAATTAATATTGCTACAATGTCCAAACTCCCCAAAGCAATCTACAAATTCAGTGCAATTCCTATCAAAATTCCAACAACATTTTTCCCAGATAGAAGAACAAAAAATCCTAAAATGTGTTTCGAACCACAAAGTCCCTTAATAGCCAAAGCAATCTTGCGAAAGAACAAAGCTGGAGGCATCAACATCCTTGATTTCAAAGTGCACAGAGCTACAGTAATAGCTCCAAAGCTGTGATCCTCAGGACAGTAGAGGACTGGGGCAAAAACAGACACATGGTTTGACAGGAGAGAAAAGAGACCCCAGAAATAAACCCACAACGATAGGGTCAAGGAATCTGTGACCAAGCCAGGACAGAATATGCAATGGGGACACGTCCCTTCAACAAATGATATTGGGAAACTGGACACCCACGTGCGGAAGAAGGAAGCAGGACCGCTGTCTTACACCATCTGTACAAATCCATGCATAATGGATTAAAGACCTGAGAGTATGACCTGAAACCATAAGGTGCCTAGAAGAGGAAGTTCTTTACGCTGGTCTTAGCAGTACGGGTCAGACCAGCCTCCTGAGGCAAGGGCAACAAAGCCAAAATAAACAGACAGGATCGCATCAGACTAAACATCTCCCCCACAGCGAAGGAAGCCATCACCAAAATGAAAGGCAGCCGAGGGGACGGAAGAAGCTATCTGCATGTGGCATGTCCGATAGAGTGTTAGTATCCGAACCATAGAAAGAACTTACACAACTCAACACAAAAGAAACAAATAATCTAATTAAAAAGGGGCAGTGGAGCCCAATAGACATTTTTCCAAAGAAGACATCCAAATGGCTGGCAGACACATGAAACAACGCCCCACGTCACTCATCACCAGAGAGATGCAAATGCAAACCACAATGAAGTATCACCTCACGCCTGTGAGAATGGCTAAAATGGAAAGGACAAGAAACAACAGGTGTCAGAAGGATGTGGAGAAGGGGGGGAACCCCGTTACACCGTCGGTGGGAGTGCAAACGGGGGCAGCCATGGTGGAAAACAGTGTGGAGGGTCCTCAAAAAATTAAGAATAGAAATACCATACAATCCAACAGTTCAGCTATTGGGTATTTCCCCCCCAAAAAACAAAAATACGAATTTGAAAAGATACATGCACCTCTATGTTGTTGCAATATTATTTACGATGGCCAGGCTACGGAGGCAACCTAAAAGCCCACTGACAGGTGAACGGATAAAGAAGGTGTGGAACATATGCACATGGAATATTACTCAGCCATCAAAAAAGAATGAGATCTTCCCATTTGTAATGACACAGAAGGACCTAGAAGGTGATACGGCAAGAGAAATAAGTCATTCAGAAAAAAACAAATACTGTATGATTTATCTTACATGTGGAATTTTTTTTAAAAGATTTTATTGATTTATTTGAGAGAGAGAAAGCACAAGAAGTGGAGGGCCAGGGGGAGAAGCAGACTGCCCGCTGAGCAGGGAGCCCGATGCGTGACTTGATCCCAGGACTCCAGGGTCATGACCTGAGCCGAAGGCAGTCGCTTTACTGACTGAGCCACTCAGGGGCCCCCATTACATGTGGAATTAAAAAAAAAATAAAATGATAAGCAAACATATAGAGAACAATCTGGCAGTTGCCAGAAAGAAGGGGGGTGGGGTGCGGAAGGGGATTAAAAGGTACAAATGTGTAGTTATTTAAGAAAAAAAAAAGACACTGGGATACCATACAAGTCTAGGGTACAGTTAATAGCATGTGACCACTTTGTTAGGCGACACAGTACCTAGATTTGCAGTGTTGTTCTCTTAGTAACCTGTATGCGGACACAATGTCGTATGCCAACTGCACTCCGTAAGGAAAAGAACTAAGTCAACACAGAGAAAGAGGCCTGGGGCGGGGCCTCCAGTGCCAGGGACACAGAGGTCCTAGTGGAACGAATAGGGTGCATGTGACTGAGGTGAGCCCCAAATCCGTAGGGGCAGGCGCAGGGAGGACTTGCTCCCTCCAACCCCACTGGCCAGCCGCGCAGGAGACTTCACTCTTGTATCAACACCTGCGGGCCTTCGAGAACACCTCGGTCCATTGCGGCCGGAAGAGCAGGAGAAGCTGTGAGCTCCCCCCACGGTCTGGCCCCCGCCGCCTGCTGCTGTCCACCCCCAGGGGTCTCTGCATGCACTGGGACTCGGTGGCCTGGGACTACCTCTTGGAACCTGCCGGGAAGGGGAGACCGGCAGGGCAGGGGCAGCAGCGGGGGCTCCAAGGAACTCATCACCACGGAGGGGCAGACCCCGGGCCTGCCATGTCCAGGCCACCCTGGCCAGCAAGCCAGGGGACCCCGCTGCCCCCTTGCCGCAGCAGGTGGTGATGGTCAAGAGCCCCTGGGACGGGCCAGCACTTGGTCAATGTCAGGTGCCAGAAAGCGTGAACGAGGGAGGGAAACAGAAGCAGAAGGTGGAGGCACACCGGGGCCCTCCGGAAGGCTGCTGCCCGTTTAGAGACAGGTCGATGGGCCAGCGGCGGGCAGAGCGCGCGTGGCCCTCAAGTACGGCCAGCCTCCAAGCACAGCTGTCCGTTCCTCCTCCCAGCAGCAGGCTGCAGGGATCTGGCCTCACGCCGACCACATCACGGATGCAAACACCTCTCCAGAATCTGGTCAGCTTGGGTTTCTGTTTTTTTGTTTTTTGTTTTTTTAATTAATTTTTTTAATGCGCTCAATCCCAAAGAAAGACTTAGTGAATGTGACCTTGGATCAGCAGGACAGAAAAGCCAGTAATCGGGGCGGGTGGCTCTTGTCCCCACGGGGGTTGCTGGATACCCAGCACTTTTCTAAGAACAAAACCCTCGTTTAAATATTAGACAAGAGATTACACATGCTGGTGAGTCTGCATCGACAGTGGACACATTTTGAGCAGAAGACAAAGGAAATAATTCTTGCTCTCTTTACAGTGTAAGCTACAAGGAAACCCCAACACTCGCTCTATCCAGAAAGAACATTCTTTTGTGCTCTGAGCAGAGGACAGTGTTTGCCGCCCTCGTTGGGTAGTCTGCGTGGGTTCCTAGTGGGGCCTGACTGGCAACTTCCAATAACAGGACAACTTGAAATGTGGCTCTTTTCCAAGAAACTAACAGTAGGCTAGATTCTCCAGTCTGTCAGAGTAGCATCAACGGCCTTGCCTGAACGTTGGTGGAATAAACTGCAGAGAGAACCTTCCATAAAAAAGGAAGTGGTGGGCCTGGAAAACTTCCTGAAACCCTGAGGAAACGTGCGGGTACATCCCTCTCTCCCAGTGAGGAACCAGCTTCTAGAACATTCCCGTGTGGGCGTGGAAGCGTGCCCTCGGTTTGTGACACACGTGGGATGGGCTATAGATACAGGGGCAGCCCAGCGGCTCGGGGACCAAGCGACCAGCCCAAGGGCACCCAGCCACGCCTGAAAGCTCTTATCTTACAGAGATGAAAGCAGCAGCCTTGGTTCTTGTCCTTGGAAGAGCTCAGATTTGAGCAGAGAGACTGCTGACCCCGGAGCGCGCAGGAAGGGCACAGAGGCTATGGGGGGGTGGTCCTCGGCCCAGCCCCTTCCCAGCTGTGTGTGGTGGCGGTAGGGGCTGAGCTGGAGAGAAAGTTGGGGAGGCTCCTCCCAAAGCTAAAGTAGCTGGAGAATAACAAAGAAGGAAATGACCGCAAGTCCCCAGGAGACCCCCTGCCCACACGGTCATCAGGGAGCGTCCTCAGTGCCCCCAACCCCTGAGTGATCAGCAACCCCACAGAGCAGCCCCGGGACGGTCCGCAATAGCAGGCCGGCTCCTGTTCTGCTGCCAAGTAAACACCAGTAGTGTCCAGCCAGGGCCTCCTCTGTGCTCAGCACAGGACAGGGACGTGAGGAAGTCCTCAAAGCCCATGGGCTAGGCACCAACCGAACACAGCAGAAACACCGGGCTCAGCAAACAGAAGGCAGGCAGGCAGCCCTGAAGCCAGTGCAGAGCAAACAAGAAAGCCCACCCTTGGCCAAAGTCTCTGACGTCCAACCGTCCGGTGACACAAACCCAGCTTGGCACCTAACCCCGGAAGCTGGGCCTGTCTCTGGGCTACAGAGCTGAGCTCAGCCCCGCAGGTCCCAGCCAGACAATGACCAAAAACGCTGGTCCCAGAGCCTCAGGGGGCTGCGGCCAGCCAGAGCAAAGCTCCAGCGCCCCCCACCCTGCCGCTCCCAGATGTGCCCCCCACATGTGCTGAGCCAGGGACCAGTACAGACACAAGAGCCAAACCAGCATGTGCAAAAGCAGTGGGCTCTGCCCCAAGGACCCTGGGCCAGGAGGATGGCCCCGCCTGGGCACCGAAGGCACACCGCACATACCTCCCGGTGGGGTGTATGCAGATTCAGAAGGGCCTACAGACCACCCCTCATCCCCCACCCCCTGCTCATTGTCCCCAGAGGAAGTTCTGACAAACTGGCCCCCAGGGTGGCCAGGAGCCGGCTTGCACCTGCAGGGGAGGAGGAGGCGGGCGCACGGGCAGGGGTGCAAACAGCACGGGGCGGGGGGGGGGTGTCAGCAACAGCTGACCTGCTGTGAAAGCGAACTGTGCCCTTCTAGGTGACCTCTACCTTGGGCCTTCCTATGTATGTGGGGTGGGGAGGGGTGAGGACAAGGGAGAGGGACTCTGTCTGTGCCCCAATCTCATGCTAACATCTCCTCCGGTTAAAATCGCAGCCTGGCAGGCGGGACACCAGGAGAGGCTCTGGGGGGCACACAGGGAGCCACCAGGGCTGCTCCAGAAAACAGGGCTTGGGCACTACCAATGTCTGCCCACACAGTCCCAAACATGCAGGGCGCCCAAAGGATGAGGCCACGCATCAGACCGTCCCTTAGGGCACTGGTCCCGGACATGCCTGTCCAGTAGCGAGCCAGGACCCTGGTCCTGGGGCCCCCTTCCCCACAGCTCCTCCCAGTCCCCCAACCCAGAGACTTTCCTATGGGTTCTGCTGAGAAGTGCCCTCTGTCAGGGGCCTGTGTGCCTCCAGCTGCCTCTCCACCTGCCAGCACGGCAGCCCGGGACGCAGGCCCAGGTCCTATGCACAACTGCTTGGCCTATAGGCTCTCCTGCATGCTGAGGGCCCCCCCCCCACCATGCAGAAGGCCCAATCCCTGCCAGGTGCACAGTCCCCAGCCACCTCGCCCACCCTCCCTCCTGTGCGGCTGCACTGGCTCGGGGACATTCTGGGGCAGCTCCTCATCTACCCTAGAGCTCCCACAGGCCCCGGGAGGTCCTGGCACCGGCTGCAGACCTCCCCCCCGCCCCACAGGTTAAACAGCATGAAGAGTGAAGGCTTTGACACCTGTCCTAGTTTTAACAAGTGGATGTAGCATCTGTGCCTTCTCATCCCCTCTGCCCTCCTCAACCCCTTCCCTTCCTCAGGGACACTCCAGGTGGTTCCTGCCCGCAGTCCCTACCCCCAGGGCTCCTTCCCCAGAATGCCCAGGATTGGAGTCCGACTCTGAGATCCAACTTCAAGCCCCTCTGAAAGAAGGTGCACAGACCCAGCCTTTAGAGCGCCCGGGCCGAGGTCAGAATCCTGCGTGGCCTCGGGGAAGCTTCTCCCATCGGAGTCACCTGCAGCCTTTAGGAATGTCTCCCCCTCCGCATGCTCCAAACCTGACCAATGCTGCAAAGGCCTGCGTTGGAAAAGATGCTGGTAAGTCTGGTCCAACCACCCAGCGGGGAAGGGACGAGGGCTGCTTGCTGGCATTCTTGACATGAGCCTCCGAACACGTTCTTGGAGGATAAAAATTAACCAGCGACCACTGGGCTGGGGCCCCTCGCTCCCATTGGTTGTGCGGCCGGGTCAGGAGGGCTGTCCCCCCAACCCCTTCCCCAGCACTGGACGCTCGTTGCCGCCAGACGGAGGCCAGGCCAGCGCAAGGCTCAGGTCCGTGTTCCCTCCAAAAAGCCGCGGAGGGAGCGCTGGGTAACAGCGCTCAGAGACCCTAGGCTCTGGCACGCAGTCCCCAGACTGAACTATTTATCCAAATTAAAACCATTCTCCAGAAACAAAATCAGACCCTTTTAATTGAAAATAAAACCAAACAACCCTGAAGGCTCTATTTTTTTTTTTAAATGAAAGACATTCTTCCTGCCTTCTCATTCCATTAATCACAGAGTTTACACGATCTGTCAAAATAGCTCAGTAAGAAGCCTCCCTCTTCCTTTCCCTGCAGGCCTGGTTTTCAGCCTGTGCACGCGGCATTCCAAGATACCGGGTGGACATGGGGAGACCCCAGTGAGAACACGGGTTTCTGCACTGCAGTATATGGGGGGCCTTCCAAAAGCCTATGTCCCCTCCTGGGTGTACTCCCAAAAGGAGGGAAAGCAGGGGTCAGAACAGATCTCCATGCACCCTTGTTGCCAGCCAAACTGCAGGAGCGGCACGCATGTCCACCAACGGACGCACAAATCACAGTCTGTCCATGCAGTGGAATGGTATGCAGCCTTCGAATGGGAGGGGCTTCTGACACCCGCCACAGGATGGATGCGCCGGGGGATGTGAGAGGAATAAGGCAGTCACGAAAAGGACAAAGACTGTGTGACCCTTCGGGGGCCCACACTCACTGGGCCAGAGAATCGGGGTGCTGGGGGCAGGGGAGGGGAGTGTTTCCTGGGGACAGACGTTTCCTTTCACAAGACGAAAAGGGATCCAGGGATGGACAGGGGCGTTGCCAGCACGACACGAATGTGCTCAGTACCACTGACCCCTCCACTTGAGAATGTTAAAATGGGAGGCGCTGTTCTATGCATTTTACCACCAAAAAAAAAAAAAAAAAAAGTTTGTTCTTTGACCTCTGCACCAGGCTTGGAAGTCTTTCCAGGCACAAGACCAGCCAGGGGGTCCTGCTCAAGAACGTCTGCACACGGGTATATGCGGGGGGTGCGCAGCCAGAGCACAGACAGATGTCCTGTCCACTCCTGCATCTCCACGTGCAGGGCGCCTGCTGCCGTCGACCCCCGACCCCCGAGTGCGCAGAGGCGGTTACAGGTGGGGATGCATTGTCACTGCCGCGTTGATGCTGAAATGCAAGGCCCAGGGTGACACGCGGGATCGGGGTGCCATCAACCCAAACAGCGCAGCCGGTATGGGCGCTGAGCGAGCCAAGAAACACTGCCTACGGGGCGGTGCTGTCGGAAGGACGGTTCTCCAAGTCCACAGCCAGGGGAGAGCCTGGGAAAATGGTTTTGTAGGAAAAGACTCAAAAATCAGCTTAAGCAGCTCAGACCTCCATTACCCAGGAAGCTCCTCCTACCCCCAGTAGCATAGATGACAAGGGTCCCCCTCCCCCGGCAGGCCAAGGGCCTCACTCAGCTCCCCCCAGTGGAGACAAGCACAGATCGCCCCCTACCCCCGCCCACCGCCCACCGGGCACTTCAGATCTTCTAGCGGTGAACTGGAAACACACCTGTCGGGATCCTCAGGATGAAGGTGCCCCACCACCTCCTCCGGTTATCACAGGACTCCCCCCCCCCACGGGATCAGATAGCGTGTCCAGGAATGAGGAAGTGCCGTTCCAGCAGGAGCTGCTGGAGCTAGGGACATTCAGTGGGACCAGAGTCAGCAGTGGCCAGCAAGGGACAGCCCGTGGGACCTGCCGGTGTGAGTCCCGCGAGGGGCATCGAGGCCCCAGGCTGCAGGTGGAGACACCCCAAGGACACTCATGGCGACAGAGGGCGTCTTTACCCGAAGCCTGTGGCCGGCAGAACCCACTCTTCCCCCAGCACACTGCCTGAACCCCGCCTTTGATCTGCGTCCAAAATCACCAGTAGGAGGGAGGGAGCCTCAGGAAAGCCCTGAGAGGTGATGAATTAGGAGGGAGGACGGCCAGGACCGAGTCAATGGAGCCCTTTTGTTCCCGGAGCCTGTGCTGCGGCTCCAGCTCCGGCCCCAGCTCCGGCCCCAGCTCCGGGAGTAATGTGCACAGAACGCAGACGCCCAGCTAATGGCCTGGCCGGGCCCCAGGGTGCCTCAATCGATGGCCAGATGTGGGCCAACCCCTCCACAAGATCCCCCCCCCCAGCTCCAGATGAGTGGCATGGCACTGCTGCTGTGGGCCGTGGTGGGAGCGTGGTCCAGACTCCGGCCAGCCTCTCCTGCAAAGAGCAAAGCAGCCACAGGCCAGCACAGGCCCCTGGGCCGCACCCCTCGAGCTCTTGCCTGCTGCCCTGGCTCAGAGCTACTCTGCTCGGGTCTTCCAAACCTCAGGGAGTGGTTTCACCACTGGCGGCCAGCTTCAGAAAGTCTGCACTGAAATGCCACTGGGGCACACCGGCGGCTACCTCTGGGCACAGCGAGGGTCGCTGAGACCCTCAGTCACCGGGACGGTGCCCTCGGGCGCAGCATGGAGGATGCCCGCGGGCACAGCCCGGCCCCGAGGGCACCAGCTGCTCCCTGCTCGGGAGCTGGAACAGGGTCCCACAGACAGACGTCCCTTAAAGCTGAAGAACAAAGCCAGAGCTGCGACGGGTACGGGGAGGGTCATCATCTCTCCAGAGCAGAGGAAGAGGAAGGCAGGAGCCCCCCCCCCCCCCGCAACCTTGCCACAATGAGAGTCCAGGGAGGAAGGAAGAGAGAATCAGAGAGAGACACAGGCTCCCTGTCCGAGGAAGCAGCTGCGCAGGGAGCCCTGCCAGCTGGGACACCTCGCCGGCCCCTCACGGGGAGCCATGGGGACCCCTGGTCTTGGGAAGGAGTCCCAGTTTTGCAGCCGGGCCTGGGTTCCAATCTGAGACGCCCCCCAGTGCCATGCCACGCCATCCACTCACGGGCTCCGGCCCCAATGGCCAATGCGGGGCAGACTCCGATCCCAGACGCACCACCCCCAGGACACCGGCGAGCTAGTCAAGCTCCCTGAGTCTCAGGGCCCTATTCTGGAAAATTCGGACAAAACCCATGCCACTCAAGGCTGGGCAAAGATCAGATCCTGCCCGGCAAACGCCCCCCCCCCCCCGTCGGCAAGCACCGCTGTACCTTCGGAAGAAAGCCTTGGGCTCACAAGGTCACTACCCTGGCGCAGGGGGACACTCGCAGAGGGGGGGCGCCCAGGCTTCCTGCCCAGCCCAGGAATGCCTTGGAAAGGCTTCTCTCCCCAGAGCTGGTGGCCTCGAGGGGCTCCTCCCTTCCCTGATCAGAGAATGCTTCCCTGGAGGGAATTTTCCTGCTTACTGACCAAGACTTCTTGAACGTAAATTTGTCATTAACTTAGCCCGCCTGGGACAAAATCCATGAATTCCAGATCGCCGCCTTCTATTTTTTCTAAATTCACATAACTCTTTTAAAATATGTGGGGGTCATTGCTGATGACCCTCATCCCCTCCGTGACACAGGCAGGCCCTGTGATGGCTTCTAAGGCTGGCCCCAGGTGGCGGTCGTCCTGCCTTCCCTGGCCTCCTCCTTCCCATCCAGCAGAGGCAGCCCCACCCCCGGGGGGGTGGCCGTTGGGGGGGGGGGGGTTCCAGAACACCCTGCAGGGCTGCACCAGCGCCAGACATACAGACCCAGAAGTCCCCAAGCGCACAAGGAGAGGAACAGTGTGACATGCCTGCAGGAGGGCCCACCTACACGATCCCCATAGGCAGGGGCCCACAGGAAGTCCCAGAAACCCAGAGATTCATGTTTCCTGCGTTTCTAGGAAAGGAACAGACATGGAGATGTAACGGGTCCTGGCCTGAACAGTTGTGGGGGGCAGTGACCCCGCGGCGGAGTGACCCGGCCATTAGTTCTAAGGACTCAACGCAGTAGAACAGATTCATAACATTTCTGGAACCTAAAAGAAGCCAAGTCCCGCTCAGCAATACTTTGATGGAAGCGACCTTGAATGCGTGGGCGTTCTCGGGAGGGGGGGCACTGTGATAACAATGCCTTTGTGCAGCGGGTTGGCTTTCCGTGCCAGCTTCATGTGGGTGCGCCTGGGAAGATCACCCGTGGCACACACACCCCACACCCAGCTGGGCCCGGAGGGTTTCAGAAAGACCTCTGCCAGAGCAGCCAAACAGTGCGGGGGTCAGAGGACTTTCCAGAGACAGTGACGGCTGCCCACGCTGTCGCTTCCTGCCGGGAACCAAGGGCAGCTCTGACCTCACCAGACACCCGCTGAACTAACCCACTCACAAGGACTGCTGTTCCCAGATCCACAGAGACAACCGCAGCGGTCTCCAGGCACACAGGCTGGCTCTTGGGCAGTCCAGGATCTGTGTACCTTGCAGAGGGGGTGAGGAGTGGCAGGCATGCACCTCACCCCTGCTCCCACTGCCAGAAGCAGACCCTCAGGCCCAGCCATGAAACAGGGCCTCTCCCGTGGCTGGGAGCCACCCTAAGGAAGCCTCCTACCAAGAGAGCCATGGCCCCACTGGGTGGTGGGCACACGAGGGTAACAGTGCTGGTGGTGGCTGGGGGATTCTGCCCTGCGCCTCCCCCATCAGGAGCTTATGGGGCGGGGAGGGTGTTGTGAGGGAACAGAGGCTTCTCCCCAACATCAGGGTGGTTTATGCCTGGCGGATCCTAGAGAAGGAGCAGGAGAGGCGGCACTAGCCAGAGGTTTGATCCAGACCCCTACCTGACAATGTAGTCATCTGTAAAATGGGCCAGCCTGCGGGTCCAAAACCGTCCCTTTGGGGCTCTCTCCCCTCACTCTTCTTGACTTTTCGCCTTCTTCTCAGGCTTTTTCATTTTTTTTAATCCCCGCCCCCATCAGGAGCAACATCCTGCTGCAGGGACGTATTTGAGCATGTGACCTTCAGCTCCCGGGGTCCCCTTTGCAAGGGGCTCTATTTGAAACCATTAGGTGCCAATGCTACACTTTGTAAACATAGTCAGTTTGCATCCAGGAGCACACAGTTCCTGGCGCGCCTACTTCTCTTTCTGCCTCCCCAGAGCTTTGCGAAGCATCCACCTGCCCATCTGCTGCCGCTGCCAGCCTTGCTGCTGGGCTGAGGAATCTGCTGTGAGAATAGCCACCCACTCCTCCAGGCAGCAGGAAGTCCGGGGCTGCACCACCCATTTCATCAGCTTGGATAAGACACCTAGCCTTTTCTTTGCCTCCTTTTGCACACCCTTAAAATGGGGCCATAATCGCAGCTCCCTGTGGGGAGGCAAAATGAACTCAGGCAAGGCCATCAGCACACACGCTGGAGATGTGCGCCTGATGCTTTGTCTCTGAGCTCACCCTTCCTCTGCAAGATTGCAAAGTAAGTTACTATTACTTTGAGGGCAGAAGTCTGGCCTCCTGCCGGTTCCCAAGCAGCTCCTGGTGCACAAAGGTCCCCTCTTTCCCTGCAGCCCAGCCCTGCTCCCTCCACGCTCCAGCTGCAGACTCCAGGGGGGCCCCTCCTTGGCCCCTCCAGGCCTCTCCACAGAAAGGCCTTTCTAATACTTGTTGATTGATTTGCAAATATAACCTTGCAGGCCCTAAAGAGGGGAGAATCACAGGACGAAAACCTCTTTCAAAGAGCCAAGAAGTGGAGCACTTCAAAGACTCAAAGACGGCAATGGGCCACAGCAAACCCACCAGAATGTCAAAACGGGGGTCCTGAAGGCCGGATGTCAGGCAATGAGATAATTAATGCAATATTAACATTAATGCAATGAATGCAATGAAAACGCGCCCTGCTATTTTCAGTATATGTTTCAAGTCTTGGAGGCCCATGCGTCCATATCACAGGGAGTGAAAACCCCCAGAAAGTCCAAGTGTGTGAAGGGCTGGGACCCCGACCGGGGTGGGCGCTTCTCCATAAGCAGGCAGTGACCACCCTCAGCAGTGCTCTCTCTTGTCCCCACGTTCGGGGGCGCTGGTATTAACCACGGTGGACAGTGAGGGTCACCGTCTGGCGCTGTCTTAAGAATCCAGTCCCTTCCCGCCACACACAGATCTTCCTATCACTTTAGGCAAAGCCCCCAGCGCCCTTGTCAGCCGGCGGAGCCCACCCGCACGCAGACCCCCCCCCCCTCCCGCGCCCCGGGACCCTCCCCCCTGCGGCTTGTCAGCGACCGGGCGGCTGGGCCGGGGGACACGTGCCACAGGTGGCGCGGGACTCCGGCGACCCCGCGCGGTTTCTGCTCCTTAGGAAGGAGCGAACCCCCCCCCCCCCCCCACACACACACACACCGCCCCGCGCCTCCCGCCCAGCCCGGGGACCGGGACGGAGCCTGATGGCTGAGAGCGGGAGAGGGCCCCGAGCTCGGCTCTCCGCCCTGCAAGTCTCGGGACGGGTCCCAGAGAGCGAAGTCCTCCGGGCGCCGCCGCGCAGTGCCGCTCCAGCCGCGCCCCCGGACCCGGAGCCGGACCCGGACGCGGACCCCGGATCCGCGCCGCCAGCCCCGTCCCCGGACCCCAAGCCAGCTCGCTCTCGCGCGCTCCCCGAGCCCCTCCCCGCGCCCAGCGCGCATTCGCCGGCGCCGGCCCGAAACAAAGCGGGCGGCGACGCGGCCCGGTACCTGGGCGAGCGGCGGGTCCCGCGGGCGATGGCCGCAGCAGGCCGGGCGCGGAGCAGCGCAGCAGCGCGCGGACGGGCCGTCCTCCTGGTTCGCCGCCGCGCCCGCCGCAGGGCCCCCTCGAGGCGGAGCGGGCAATCGCCGCCGCCGAGCCCGGCCGCCGGTCACCTGGCCTCAGCGCCCAGCCCTGTGGGCGCAGGGCGGACCCGCCCCCGCGCGCCCCCGTGCGCCCCTGCGCCCCGGGACCTCCCCCCAGGCTCCGCGGGACCGCCAAATGGTGGCCCACCCGAGGGTCCCTGCTTCGAGAGTTCACGCGCCGCAGGTGGGGGGCGGGGGGAGGCTGGAGTCCTGACCCCTGCAAAACCGGTTGTTCCTTCCTTCACTCATTCCTTCCTTCCGCGCTGCAATTACTACTGTGCCCGCGGGAACCCAGGCCTCCCTGCCCGCGGGTAGCTCACTCTCTAGCAGGGTTCTGCAGACGTAAAGCAACGGGGCCATGGGGGTCAAGGCCCAAAATGCTTAAGAAGTGCCTGAAAGGGAGGGACTCGACGGGGAGGACTTCACAAGTCACATGACTTCTTAAAATGAGCCCGGAGAAACAAGCAGGACTGTCTGGCCAGAAGCATTCAGGAGAGCAGGTCCCAGTCCAGAGGGATACTCAGGCAGAGAAATTCCAGCATCCCCCAAGACAAACATCCCCTCAGTCAGTCTCTCAGCCTCTATTCACCCATTAGTGAAATCCGGGAAATGGGCAGCACCCTCCAAAGATGCCCTTAGAAAATGCACAGCCCTCTGCAGATTTCAAGTGCTGCCCCTCACAGGCAAAAGAACAGTGTCAACAAGAGCTTATCCTGAGGCCCGTGAGTGCGTGGAAAGCCCCTGGCACAGGGAAAGCACATGTGAGAAGACACCCACCCTACAACCTGCAGAAGAAGGCCAGGGGTTGTACCCGCCTCGGGGACCAAATTGTCTTAGAATCCCACCTGGAGAGGCCTGTGCACGTCTTAAGGTGCTGTTACCAAGAACAGCCCCTGATCGGAGCTGGACACCCAACGCTACCCGGGCCCTCGGGGTCCAGCCGTGCCTATCCTGGCTTGCGGGGACCTTCTTTGGTTCTTCACGGAGAGCAGAGGCTGAACCTCACTCCTGTTCCCTCCTACCCTGCAACGCCTCTTGGAAAGGCCAATAACCCCTGCCTTGCTCTAGAGGGTAGCATGATTTCTCAAGAGGTCAAAGCTCGTGACTCTCCTCCTCAGACGGCAGAGGGTCCTGTGAAAGGAGCCTCAGCAGAAGAGGGGAGGAGTGAGGAGGTCGCAGCCCGCGGACCCCTAAATGGGGCTGAGGCTGATGTTATCACCCATAGGGAAAGAAGCTGAAATTGTAGCTAACCTGACCAAGGTCACCCAGCTGTTCAGCAAGAGAACGTGACAAAGATCCAGAACCATCAGGCCAACAAACTCCTCTTAGCTCTCTTCCACGCTGCCTTGTTCTGCCCATCCAGCTGTTCCGGCTAGTGCCGACTCGTCTCTTCGCTGGAACATCCCAGAGCCGACCACCTCTGCCCATCCTATGTCTCAGGCTTTGTCACAGTGTCCAGGTCCCTGCTGGCTGAACGACTAGGTGAACTTGAACTTCTGAAGGTACCAGGACATCTACGTGTGGGGACAAGGCCAATAAGCTTGCCCAAGATCACGCAGCTGGGAAGTGGGGGGTCCTCGCCCCTGTGGGGCAGCCTCTCCTAAAATCTCTGTCCTCAACTTTCTCTCCCTCAAAGCCAATCAGTTCCCCCCACCCCACCCCACTGTCCCTTGCCAGCTAGCTGTCCCTTGCCTCTGGGACTGTGGACACGAGGAGGCCTATTGAGACAGTGTCTGTCTTCATATATCCCCCCGGCAGAGCCCCGAGAAGGGAGGAGGCACACTGGACCTCGTGTTCTGGTGCCATTTTGCCTTAGCCTGAGCAGCTGGCTCCCAGATTCACCGAAATGCAGATGCCCACACCTGCCCACACCTGCCCGCCCCTGGCCAGAGATTGGTACAGGGTGGGGCGGGTTTCCCAAATCCAGGAGCTCTCACTTCCCAGCCCACAACGTGGACTCTCCAAGAACCTGAACAACAACAGGGCACGCTGCAATCATCTGAAAAAGGGACACACATTTTTTCCATCCTTACCCATCCAAAAATATCTCAAATCTGAAAACAAAAGTCAGAGCAGTTTAGCTGAGGTCAAGCAGGCTGACACCAAACCCGCCGCTCCCTCCCCAGCACTGCAGACAGGGCAGGCGTGGGTCTGGATTGGGGCTCGGCCCCGTCTCCACTGCCCAGAGCCCCTCTTGTTCCTTCCCACTGGAGTTCTGAAAGAACTTTCTGGAACTTTGTCATTGACATGAAGATGGTCTTGGCCATGGCCGCAGTCTGACAATCCAGTACGCCTGGGTCAAAGACAGCATGTGGGCAATGATGTGGATAATTTTCTGTTTTCCTTGCACTGAAAAGTAACATTTTCTAGGGAGCCGCTGGAAGGGGCAGCCGGAAGCAGGACACAGGATGCAAGGCCCCGGCTCATGGCGCTGGGAGGCTGCAGCGGGTCCACAAGCTGGTGCGGTGCATTTAGGTACGGTGCTCCTCCAGAGCTCACAGGGACATGGCCCCCTTCCCTCCCTATGCTTCTCTCCCCCGGCACACAAGTCCACAGGCACAACCCAGCACCTCGCCTTTTCCATTCCCCAGAGGCTTTCCCTAAACCCGTGGAATCTCAGTACTATCTCTGCTAAAATGCACACACACCATCTTCTGCAGCTATGGCCCTGGGGCCTCCCCACCTGTGCCCTGCTGGGGCCATGGACATAGGCTCTGAGACAGATCTGAGCAGGTTCGTATGCCAGGGGAGAGATGGAGGCAGGCAAAGAGGGTGCCGGTGCTGTGGGAGCTGTCCTGGAGCACATGGGTCAGTCTTGGGCATGGGCCACTGCTGGAAGGCCACCCTTTGCCTCTGAGGTCGTCCCCAAAGGAGGTGGATGGCTCAGGGCCAACTCCCAGCAGCCTGGCCAGCAAGTGTTCATTGAAGGAATCTGAACCATTACAGGGACCTCGAGGTCCCACGGGGCTGCTTTGTCCTTCGAGCAGCCTGCCCAGAGAACCCAGCTGGGCTCCATCCTGCGGGCCGCTGGGGCTGCTCTCTCTCCTGATGGTCCCCCACCCCACCCCACCCCAGGCAACACTCAGAGCAGGAGCCCAGGAGACTGGAGGCAAAGAGCGGGAAGGGAAAACGAATGCCACGCAGAGTGGGAAGAAAGTCGCTGCACGGCGGACCGGCTCGGGAATTCTGGGGCCCATCCCTGAAGCCCTGACAGTCCAGCATAGCATTCTGTTCCTGCAGCCAAAACCATTCCTAAGGGGACCAGGGCCTTCCAGAGAGGTCTGAGCCCAGGGGTGATGTCTGGAGGCGCCTGAAGGGGCGGGGTCAGGAGCGTGTGGGCGTGGCCTCCCCCACCCCTCGAGTCAAGCACTAGAGCCTCTTCCTCCTGCCCAGCCCTTCCCGGAAATGCGCAGCCCTAGTCCTGAGCCCAGGGTCCTGAGCTCCCGGTCCAGCCTCCGCACTGATGGAGACCCACAGCGGACCTCGCTGCTCCCGCCTGCCTTCCGCCCAGCTCCGTCTCGGGCTCCCCAGTGCTGAGCGGGGCGCAGGGGCCTCCGCGAGCCTTTGGCGAGGGTATGTGTGTTGAATACGCGGGTGATCCTGGAAGAACGAACCGGTCTGAGGGGCCCGGGTGTCCAGGAGCGCGGATCGTGCTGGGCATGGAGCCTGTTTGAGATTCTCTCCCTCGTCCTCTGCCTCCCGCCCCCACCCCGGCCTCTCTCTCTCTCTCTCTCTCTCTCTCTCTCTCTTAAATAAATAAATAAATAAAACGGCCCTGAAGAAGACCTGGGAGGAGTAACCTGAGCAGTGACAATGAGCAGACCCAGCCCCGGAGCCCCATGCTAAGGGCTGATTCCACTCCCCACTGGGAGGAGGGGAGGAGGGTTCTGGGAGAGAGGGCGGGTTCTGGGGTCTGGGTCCCCGCAGGAAACCCATGAGTGGACCCCAGAGCCCCACTAGTGCCAGGGAATGAAAGGCTTGAGGCAGTGAGAGGGACCCGGCCCCCAACTCCCCAACCCCACAGAACTCTTGCTGGCTAAACCTGGAGCCATCTGAGCAAAAAAACAAACACAGTTTGGGGCTATCCTTCAAATATGGATATCAATGCGCATGAGTCCATACTGATGGACTGACTGGCTGAATGAGTGCGTCAGAATAGGGCCGATCCCCCTCAGAGAAGATTTCCAAACAGCCCATATGGCTAGCTCCCCACCAAGGAGACGGGGAGATGGGGCTCCCTCCCTACCCCCGAGCCTGGGGGCCAGGGTCCACAGTGACTGTGAGTCGTGCTGAGAGCAGGTGCCCTCGACCTGAGGTGGTGGGGATGATGCTCGGCCTCTGTGTCTCCCTCCCAGCTCACCCTGAACCCCAGCCTACCCGAGAGGAAACGCCAGACAATCCCAGCTGAGGGGCTAGCAGACTACAAAACACTGACCAGCGCTCGTCCACACTGTCAAAGTCATCAAAAGCCAAGTGTGAGATCCTCTCAGGAGGATCCCAAGGAGACACAAGGCCTTAATGTCTGCTGGTGTCCTGGGCGGGGTGCTGGGACAGAGAAAGGACCGAGGGCTCCCATGAGCGAACCCCGAATACACTGTGGGCTTTAGAGGAGCGTGAGGTCCCAGCCCTGGCACCTGAGCCATGACAATGTGACCGTGTAAGGCAGGGTGGCCTTCGGAGAATGATGCGGGGAGTGGGTATCTTTCCTGGGGCTCTGCACGGTCCTTGCCACGTTTCTATACCTCTAAAGCGATTCTCAAACGAAAAGTTTATTTTTTTAAAAATGCCATCAGACCTAGAAAGAGAAAACGCTTCCCTTACAGAAGTGAGCACCGCCGTGCGTCCCCGGCCACAGATGACCAAGAATGAGATGTCACCGTGGACTGCCCCTCCGCGTCCTGGAGAGAGCCAAGCACCCCCAAACTTCCGTGAACCTTCGGCTACAAAACACGTGGTTCCCTTGCTCGGGGAGCTTGTGTCGACCTGAGCTTGTGGACGTGTGGAGTTCTTCCCTCTGTCTCCCCCTCGCATCTGTGTCCTTCTTAAATGTCGTCTTTTTTAGTGAAGCATGGATTTATTTCCAGAAAGATGAAATTTCTGGGATAAAGTATGTGTCTGATTCCACGTCTCTGCCCCATGTGTCATGGTGTCTCTCCAGCTGAGCAGGAACAATGGGCACTGTGGGGGGCATAGGGTGCCAAGAAGGACATGACTGTTTCTAAAACATATATGTCTCTACTGAAGATAATGTGAATATTTAAGGAAAATTTAAAGCATCAATAACACCTGACCTTCATCTTAAGGACATCAGACATAGTAAACCATTTATGTGGTACATCACATGTTCCAAAACTGGACCGATGGACTTCGTGAACAGTGCTTTACAACAAAAACTGTGACTTACTTAATTTCAAACAAAGGTATTACCATCCTCTTCCTCTATTCTGTGTGTGATCTACTTGGCAAACTCACTAGGTTCCTGACATGAGTACCAGTCCCTGATGCTCCGACTGCTTTTTCCACATTCTGCACCGAATTCAACAGCACCATGGGGGGAGCAGGACACAGATTATGATGCAGATCCAAGATAAGCAGTGATTCCTGGGGTGCCTGAGGGGCTCAGCCGGTTAAGAGTCTGTCTGTCTTCCGCTCAGGTCATGATGTCAGGGTCCTGGGGTCCAGTCTCTTCCCTCTCTGCCCCTCCCCCCTCTCATGCACAGGCACTCTGTATCTCTCAAATAAATAAATAAAATCTTAAAAGAAAAAAGCGGGGACATCTGGGTGGCTCAGTAGTTAAGCGCCTGCCTTCGGCTCAGGTCATGATCTCAGGATTCTGGGATCGAGCCCCGCACTGGGCTCCCTGCTCAGTGGGATGCCTGCTTCTCCCTCTCCCATTCCCCCTGCTTATGTTCCCTCTCTCTCTATCAAATAAATAAATAAGTCTTAAAAAAATAAAGATAAGCAGTTATTCCTGCACGGAGCTGTGGTCAGGGGCCCCCAGAAGACCCAGGAGTCTCCCCCGCAGATCCTGGGCAGGGAGTGCTGACCGGGGGCAGCCTCGGGACTGTAGAGGCTCTGACGACTGCTGCAACCAAGCCGGGGACTGCAGAGAATGGAACTTTGCTGAGGTCAGCTCCCAACCGTGGCTGACAAACCAACGGCCAGGCCAAGTGTGCATCTCTTGACCACAGTCCCTATGGACCACCCAGACAGCAGAATGTCCCCACCAAATCGTGCAAGAATGAAGCTGTCGGGGGCAGAGGCCCAGGGAGGTGAACAGGGAGAGCCCTTCCTTGGAGACCCATGGACAGGTCCCCATGCACACAGCCCCCCACTGCAGGGCCTGAGACAGAATCCCAGCTGGAGGGGAAACTTCAGTGGGGAGAGTACGTTCCTGCTCACCGCATGGTGCTGTCGAATTCGGTGCTGGAAGGGCAGCTCTCGTGTTGTGGGGCCTTCCCCGCACCCTCAGTCGCACGCTCCTTCAGCTGTGCTGAACTATGACCCCCCCCAGATTCATATGTTGGAGCCCTAACTCTCAGGCCGGGACTCAGAACGGGACTCAGAACGGACTCAGTCTCAGAACGGACTTAGTCTCAGAAAAGGACTGTACTTGGAGAGGGGTCTTGAAGAGGTGATGGAGGTAAAACGAGGTCCCTAGGGCAGGTTCTACTCCAGGACACTGGGGTGCTCATCAGAGGAAGACGTCAGAATGCAGACGCACACGGAGGGACGACCCTGTGAGGACACGGGGAGAAGTCGGTGCCTGCATGGCCAGGAGAAGTCTTGGGGGGTGGGGGACCGGCCCTGCCACGCCTGGATCCGAGGCGTCCAGCCTCCAGCCCCAGAGGAGAGCAGATGTTGTTTAAGGTGCCATGGTCTTCACCATGGGAGCCCACACAGAATAGGACAGAAGCCCCTGCTGCTGGCTTAGAGCACAACCCGAGATCACGGGTGCATGCGTTCCCTCCCTCATTCATTCATCCATTCATTCATACATTCATGCATCCAGCAAAGGTTCACAGAACACCTGTTCGGGAAGATGTTGTTACGTGCTTTGCTTAACATGGTTCCAGCAGACCTTCTGGAATACAGGTCTGTCCACACGCGTGTCTGCCAGGTCCTGTGTTGTACAAACATTTCCTGAGCCCTCAGCCAGTGTGAGCCCTCGCCTCTAGGATCGCCGCAGGGTCCATGCCGTGCCAGGCAGATCTCAAGATTCCAGAATGTTCCAGGCGGCAAAGTCCCCAGCTTCCACCTTCCATGCCAGGATGTCCCCTTCACCATCCCTGACGCTTGCCAGGCTCAGCTTGAAGGCTTCCAACACAGGGGAGCTCCAGGCTTGGAAGTATCAGCCCCTTCTCCCAGGGAGTGAGGAGCATCTCAGGCTGGCTGGTAGGAGGGCCTTCTTGGGAACCCCTGACGGTGTGAAGATGTGCCCCAGGCCAGGAATGGGCAGGGTGAGTACCCCTGGGGGAAGAAGAAGGAACAGAGGTAGGCGCACAGTGGGGCCCAGGAGCAGTCTGGGGTGGGGGCAGCCAAGGAGATGGCCCCGAGTGGAGGGGACAGCTGGAGGGTTCCTGCCTGGGGCAGGAGAGAAGGCAGAGACCCAACGCTAAGCATGAGCCCTTCCAGATCCCAGGGAGAACCCAGTGAGAATCTCAACCGACCTGCACCCTGCCACCTCCGCCAGCCTGGGGTCCTGTCTGTGACACACGGCCCTGTCAACTGCAGCCCCGAGTCTCACTGGCCCACTGGTGGCTTCCCTGTGGCCCTCTGCTCTGGGAACCCAGGTCTGACAACCATTCCAGGGGAAGCCCCCCACCCCACCCCCGCCACAGGCTCCGGCCGTCAGGGAGAGGACCTGCGAGGGCCAGCCCATCCTCCTCTTCCTGTTTCTAGCCGGCAGCATTGGCCTTCGTGGTTTTGCTGGGAACCATTATGAATTACAGAAGGAATCGCTCGGTGTTTTACGTTCGCTCAGTGGCTCTCCACAGAGAGGGAAGCCCGCCCAGCAGGCCTGCCCAGGAGAAGGCTCTGTGGCCATGTTCGCAGGTCAGCATCGGGCTGGCTCCCAAACTCAGCCGGGGACCCTCCTGGCACAGCCCGGGGTTGGGGTTAGGAGTAATTAGCTGTTGGAATCTGAGAGCAGAAAGGGGCACCAGGGAGAAGACAGGCCAGGCGTAGGGGGTGCGGGAGCGGCGTCTGTGAGCTCCCCCCCTTACCCTTCCCTCCTCCTCCGTTCCCCCAGGCAACAGGGCCAGGAATTATTTATCAAATGGTACTAGTTTACAGAGGGTTAGTCAATGGAAGATTCTTTCTAAACAGACTCCTTTGAAAATGTAACATATAATTTATTTATAAAAACCACACACACCGGGTCTCAGGCATTCATCTGTTGCTCGCAGCGAGGGCCGGGCGCACCCCTGGCTGAACGCAGGGCACCCCGCAGGAGTGAGCTCGGGCGCAGCTGCCCCTCACACTTGCCTGACCTCAGACAGGAGCCCCAGCCTTGTTTTTCATTCTGAAAAACTTCAGAGCGTCCCTGTGCTGCACCCGTGAGCACAACCATGAGACGGACAGAGGGCAACTGATCCGGGTCTTCCTGCAGGCCGGTGTGTGGGGGGGTGCTGCACCCACCCCCCGAGTGGCAGGAGTTCACACTCGGGGGCGGGGGGTTCCCCTCCGTCTTCTCCACCGGGGAGCAACCTGGGAACACAGCCGGCAGTAATCTGGAATCCTGGCGTGGCCCAGGATTTCACTGTGTGACTCCAGTGAGTTAATGAACCTCTCTGTGCCCTGGTGTTTTCTTCTGTAGAAGTGGGGACGACACTAGAACCACCCCCATCTGGCTGTTGGCGGGTTCCCAGCTCTGTTCAGAGCCGTGTCCGGTGGCTCGCAGCAGACGTTCGAGGAGGCTGGCTGGGACCCGGGCTCAGCGAACTACCCTTCACCTTGGTTCCCCCAGCCCCAGCCAGAAAACAATCTGCGGCCTGAGCTGTGGCTTTTCCCAACTTGTGGCTCTTCAAAATCACATCAGGGGCGGGGCAGATGTGGGGGCAGATTCCTGAGCCTGGCTCCAAATTCCAGGGCTGGGTCGAGGAATGTGCTTAAAAAAAAAAAAAGAAAGAAAGAAAAAACAAAAACAAAAAACCCTCTTTTTGTAACTACTGCCCAAGAAGGAGATGTGTATATATTTAGGAGGAGGGGCTTTGTTACCCTGAAGCATGAGTTACCAACACCTCCTTTTATTAAAAATGGTCTTTTGTGGGGGGGAAAAAAACAGTTGATTTTTAAACTAGTGCAGGAATGTAGGTGGGTGTATTCCCGGCAGATCTAAGGGAGGAATTC